>NW_011888931.1:1702146-1739177 GCF_000151845.1 Pteropus vampyrus | reverse complement strand
AGACCGGAAATAAAGCCATACATTTATGGTAACTGATTTTTGACAAATGTTCTGAGACAATTCAACAAATGATTCTGGAACAACTGGCGATCCACATGCAAAAGAATGAAGTTGGACCTGTACCTCACAACATATACAAAAACTAACTCAAAATGGATCAAAGTCGTAAATGTTAGAGTTAAAATTCTAAAATTCTTAGAAGACGGCAGGGTTGTTAATTTTCATGACCTTTCATTAGGCAGTGCTTTTTAGATATAACACCAAAAGCACAAATTACAAAAGGAAAATAGATAACTTAGACTTCAACAAAATTAAAAACTTTTGTGTATCGAAAGTCGTTATTGAGAGAGTGAAAAGACAACCCACAGAATAGGATAAAATATTTGCAGATTATATAATCTGATAAGATATATAAAGAACTCTTACAACTCAATAGTAAGAAGATAACCCAATTTAAAAATAGGCAAAGATCTCAGTAAGTATTTCTCCAAAGAAGATATGCAAATGGTCAATAAGCACATGAGAAGATTCTCAATATCACTAGCCATCAGGGAAATGCAAATCAAAAAGAAATGAGATACTATTTCATTCCACTATGAAAGACAGAGTAACAAATATTGGTAAGGATATGGAGAAATTGGAAATCTCAGACACTGCTAGTGGGAATGCAAAATCTTTCCAAAGCATCTGCTTTGGAAAACGGTCTGGCAGCTCTTCATACAAGGAAACATAGAGGTACCTTATGATCTGGCATATCCACTCCTAGATATAACCAAGAGAAACGAAAACATATGTCTACACAAAAATGCAAAAGCTAATAGAGGCATTACTTTAATAGCCAAAGAATGGCAACAACTTAATGACTATCAGTTGATGAACAGACTATAATAAAATGTTGTATATCCATATGATAGGATAGCATTCAGGTATTAAAAGGAATGGAGTACTGATGCATGCTACAACATTGATGAATCTTGAAAATATGCTAAGTAGCATATATTATATGATTCCATTTATATAAAATTTCCAGAACAGGCAAATCTATAGAAACAGAAAGCAGATTAATTGTTGCCTAGGACTGGAATGTTTAGGAGGAAATTGAGAGCGACTGCTAATGGGCACTTGGTTTCTTTGGGGGCGGTAAAAATGTCTAAAATTGCCCTATTATATACTAAAAATCATTGAAGTGCATACTTTAAATTGGTAAATTGTGTGGTGTATGAATTATATATCAGTAAAGCTGTGTGACTTTATTGGGGGTGTGACTGTCGGCACTTGGTGATGGATGAGATAGAGGGAGTGAGGACAAGGGAGGGTTAAGAACAACTCCTAAATTTTGCCTGTGGCGACATCTGAGAAGGGGAGGAAGGATGGGGGAAGTTTTGGGGGTTTTTTGTGTGTTGTGTTTTAAATGGGGAGGGCCAGCTTTGAGAATCCAGAGTTGTGTTGTGGCCATATTAAGTTTGAGTACCTGTTAAATATCCAGATAGAGATATTAAGTAGACAGCCGAATGTGCATCTAGAACTCAGAGGAACAATCCTGGCTGGAGATAAAAATTTAGATACTAAGTAAAGCCATAGACAAGGATGAAAACAGAGAGAGAGAGAGACAGAGACAGAGACAGAGACAGAGACAGAGAGAGACAGACAGAGAGACGGAGGGAGGGAGAGAGAGAGACTGAGGGAGGGAGAGAGAGAGAAGGCTAAGGATGAGGTGGAATAGAGAAAGAGAACCACAAAGAACAAAAGGAGCGCCAGCCAGGGAGGAAGGAAAGTAGAAGGGTTCGGGGTCACTGAACTCAGATGGCGTGAGAAGGAGCGAGGGGTCCACAGAGCTGGTTCGACTGAGAGGTCAGTAAGAGGAGGACAGACGCGTCCTTTGGAACCACTAAGGTGAATGCTGTTCCAACTGTCATTGAAAAATAGAAACAAACAAGCAAACAAGAAAACGACTGGTACCAGGGGGGGAATAAAAAAAAAAAGAAAGAAAGAAAGAAAGAAAAAGCGTGGTTCAGTAGTGGAGACTCCAGATCAGAATGGGTTGAAGAGGGATTGTAAAGTGCTAATGTGGAGAGAGGTGGGCAGGTGTTTCTAGAAGTTTCGCTGGAACCACACTCGGGTGAAAAATTGTCCTAGTGTCCTTTCCTGCTCTGCGGAAACCCTGAGCGCCACATGCCAGCGGGGTCCGAAGGCCGTCTGTTCCCTCCGAGCCAGCTCTTAGGGGTGTACATCCTCCATCTAGGGAGCAGCCAGCTTGTCGGTAGGGGCGGGGCTGGAGGGTAGCGCTGGGCTGGGACCCAGAGGGAGGGTCATTTTCGCTTTGTTCTCTAATGGTTTTGATTTTCTTTTGTTATTTTGATTGGGAGAAAAGTGAGAGAAGGATTTTACCAATATGCTGTTTTAGAAGTTTAGGTAGAATTGTTTAAAATCTTCATTTGAAATAGAACAAAGAGAAAAGGTATTCTCTGCTTTTAGGTTTAATTTAGTCTTTGTAAAGCAAAGAACTGGCCGGACACACCTCACTGCTTTGCATCTCTTTAGACATCAATAGAACCCAATATTGGTACCACTGAGGCTATAGCAGGTCCTGAGTGAGGTGGAGGGAAAAGTGGTAACTTTCTCAAAAGGCACGCGTGCAAATCCTTGAGGCAGACGCACTTCATCAGCCTCGGAAGTTCATTTACTGTGCTCCTCACCATTGGCATCAATGCATTATTTCCCATGTAGATTGTGTGGCAACAACTTTCAAAGGTAACAACCCAGTCTTTTCTTTCTCTTGAGAAAATGGACTGTTACTTAGGCTATAAAGCCCATTTGATGTTTTGGGCAAAAATCATGCTTTGATCACACGTCTGTTGACTGCTCGTTTTGTATGAGTCCAAGCGGGTTTTTTTTTTTTTTTTAACAGGATGTGTGCATGCGCACATGTGTGTGTGCATGTACACGTGAGTCACATTGTAAAAGTTATATCTTAGTGTTTTAGCTCGAATTTCTGCTCGCTCTTATATGGCATATAAATGGCCTATCATAAAACAATATTTTTAAAATCCAGTGTTTGGCACAAAATTAGAAAACATCCTCATTTTTCAAGCTCTGATTAGAAGCTCCTTATAAGGATTTTTCTTCTGCATGTGGCTTTTAAACTAAATTTATGATGTTGTCATTGGGTTGTGTTTTATTGTATATGGGGCATGTATTTGCGGATTTTGAGGGGAGAATTTTTCAGTATTACTTTCATCAAAACATCCTTATTCTGAAGGTAGCATCTTTGTTCTAGAGCACAGTTCCACGGCGTTTTAAATTTATTATTATGTGAAAACAATATTAGTAGTGCGTCCTACTTTGTTGGAAGCTAGAATGTCGTATGCAAGAAATAGGAAAGCACCAGCTTAAGAGAAACCATGACTTCACGATCCTGTGTTTTTCCTCTGCCCTAGGTTTGGAGATGTTACTAACTTCTGGCAACTTCCAATCACGAGAGTAGGAGAGTGGTTATCTGGGAGGAATCATTTGAACTTCAACCTGTTATTTTGCCTACAGGGCTGTGCTAAAGGGCACTTTTTCTATCTCGATTTTAAAAGAGCCAGAGAAAGTGGTGGTAAAGAGAATGGGTTTGGTCTGCTCTGCTCACGACTAACTGCTTCTGTTTCTTGAGAGAAGCCTGCAGAAGGCTCATCATGACCTGGATTGGGCAAGGTCAGTTTAGTCTCTTCTGATGGTTTTCAGAGACGTGGCTCTACGAAGCAGGTGCTACTGACAGCATTTCAGATCATTTTATGGAGTACTGACGGAGCTTTTTCTGCTCAGGGTGGCTCTGTGCAAATTGCTTGTTTCTCAAAAATGTCTTATTTGTTTTGAGATGCAGCCAGGCCTCTAATGTGGGTGGTGTGTGCTGTGTCAAAAACCTCAGGCCCCAAAGCCTGAACTTGTCTTTGTCAGAGCAGATGAGTTGTAGGAAACAGGCGGCTAGCCTTTGGGACAAACACAGAAGCGATGTCCGTGGGCCTGTGCAGGCAGAGCCTTGGGGCAGATGTCTTCGAGATGTGGGAATCTGGGTGACATGACGAGAGAACCACAGAAGAGGACAGGTAAGGGTCTTCCGGATTTTCTGAAATAACTTCATCTGGCTGCACTTAGAAACCGGGCTAGTGTTGCGTGGGCTGGTGGGGGGCCGCGTGCTCTCTTTTAGGTAGGTGTGTGCGTGGCGATGATTTTTTTGGATATTGACAGTACACTTAGCTTAGAGTATTTCAACTAAAAATGCCACTAGTTTGACTTTTTAAGTAAAAATACAGGTTTGTTTGTTTGTTTGTTTTTAAACTGCTGTCCTATTACCAAAAACCTACTACTATCCAGCTCTCTCTAAATAGGAAAAACAAGCACATAAAACTCCTAAAGGATTCTCTTTTTTTGTGATCTTTTATTAAATCCAATATAAGATGTAGGCTTTATTTAAAATAAAATATACCATAAAATGAGAAACAGAAACTACAGAAGGATAGGAAAACACCTTTGGACTTCTCTGTTCCATACCTGTTCCCAGTCTCACACACATGCACACACACACACGCGCACACACACACACGCACACACACCTATATTTGCATGAAAAATGGGTAGCAAGCATCTTGAAGGTCAAACAGGAGGTATGTTACAATCAAGTAAGAGGTTGAATATAAATTGGAATAAGCCTTAACTTTTTATTTCACTTTCATTTGGATACTTTTACTAATTCTCTTTGCCCGGTTTAGGCTTCTCAAACATTCTTTGGCTCTGGGAGAGGGAGTTGTATAACCATAAAACTTGAGAATCCTGGCCCTAGAATAAATGTTCCTTTAAAAACCCCAAGGACAGAAAATTGAACACAGCTGTGCAAAAGAGAAAGAAAAAAAAAAAAACAGCCGAGGGAGGGTTCGGGGCCGCCGGCGCTCTGACCGACTTTCCCAAGTGCACTGGGCTGTGGCTTCTCACTGGGAGATGGGGCGCCTTGGTGGTCGTTTGGAAAGCTGCAGGAGAAGGCCAGGACCCTCCCTCAGAAAGGAGGTTTCTGTGATGTGGTTAAGAGGACATTCTGACTGGATTTGTCTTTCATTGTCCTGTGTGTTCTGTGCATATTCTATTGTTTTCCCCTGGAGAGAATAGGGGTTTCCATTCATTTTCTGAGATGCCATGATTCTGCAAACCACGATTCCCATAGTTCCTATTTCTAAGTAAGCTTCGGAGCTGAAGCAGCTTCCACCAGGGTCGGAAGACAGAAGAGGTGAGATTTCTGAGCCCCAAATGCCCTCTCCTCTGCCCCCTCACTCACAGAGTTTCCCACAGAATAAAAGGCTTTAACATGTGGTCCCGAGAGCATGGGGTTGTTGCTCCTGGCTCCTCCTCCCCTGGGATTCAAACCGTGACTTTGCCTCCGTGATGCCGGGCTGGCGAACCCCGCTGTTTGGTTTGCGGCCCACAAGGAGCCCTCGCCGTGGGCCCTGACCTCTGTGCAGCCTGGATTAATCGCTTTGCTCTTTGTCAGACCGTGTAATGATGATTCAGACTTCTTCCTTGGCAAGATTAGATTACTGTAATTGTCATATCCTGGACTGCCCACTAGGGATTTGAATTAATACTTGTTGGTATAGAAAGCAGTGTCGTGTTTCTGGGGAGAAAGAACTGAACTTGCCCGCTTGGCCATCATCAGAAAACATTTAGGGAGGGCCTGTCATGAGCCCGGCTCTGGAAAGTAGTCTCGCCTTTAGGATCTACCATGTCAGTTAGCTTACCTTAGAGACTGCAGGCAGGGCCTCCGGTGCACTGCGTCCAGGTGCAGTGGATTTGCATAAGTGACGCCATGCCTGGAAGATCAGAATTCACCCAGGGATTTGCAAGGGAATCCTGTATTGAAATCAGGCACTGCTCAAGGAGAGAAATCTTCCCCAAGGAGGGACTTGGAAAGGAAATAAACTAATTCAGCCTTGTGGAACGGTCCACCCGAAGCCAGCGGGGACTGTGATCGCAGACTGCGCGACCGTGGGAGCAGTGAGACGGAAAGTAACCTTCGAAACAACTCTGTTTTTGTCCTCTCCCTGTAAAATATGTCTTATTTTGTATTATTCTATCCCTTCAACAGTTATTTATTGAGCACTTACTATGTTCTAGGCACGATTCTGGGCACTGAGTATTAATGACAGTCTACAAAACAGACAAAAGTCTCTGTCCTTGTTCTTGGGGTGGTGGCACTGGGGATAGGAATGTGAAGCGAAGAAAGCCAGAACGAGGAGTACCTGGAAGGAGCCCTAAATAAGTGTAGTCGATTGAGAGTATATTTGCCGATGTATTTCCTGCCATCCCTCTGACACAGCGTACACTCTCTATCCCGCTAATTTTATAATTTCGGTAGAACCTCTGAAAGGAATTCTTCATGCCAATAAATAGCCCACTCTGGCATAACGAGTCCACGAACTAACTTCGGGTCTTTGAAGGGATTGTCTCCTATAGGCTGCGCTGGAATCTCAGAGGTGTGATCAAGGGTTTTTAATCTTTGTTTACTGTCCTACTGTCTAATGATGCTCACTCCAGAGCATCTCGGATTAACATCCTTTCTTCTTGGGGCACCTTCCTTTCTTTCTCCTCTCTTTTCTTTTCTTTCTTCTAGTTCTCTCCATTTTTTCTTTGGTGAATATGAGACAGCTGCATTTTGCCCCAGACTTACAGAATCTCACATTTTTGGAACTGGATGGGACCATGCGAGTCTTCATCTAGATCGTGATTTTAGGTCTCTGGACCGAAACCAAGTTTTCACCTGATGCAATAGAATGAGAAATTTAAGAAAAAAATGAAGTGTTTCATAAAGTTAAACTTTATCTATTAATCGATTCCTGTATCTTTCCATTATTTTCTTTCGTTGAACTTTTAAGTTCTTAGCGTCTTCCACTTGCCCCAGAAATTACTCATCCTCCTGAACTCAGCCTCCATCCCCCGCCACGCTGCCCCCACAGTTGACTCCACCTCCTACCCTGTGTTCCCACAGTCTGGTTTTCAGACAAAGCCCTCCTTCTCAATTTATTTTGGGGTGGTAGCCCCCACCCCAAAATAAGAGTCGCTGCCTGAACCTTAGGGTAGGAAGTCACCATTTGTGCTGCCAGGAAGCTGTGTTTTAGGATCCCCAGCTGGAGCCACAGATACATTTTAAGCTATAACACACAGTGGTTCCGTTTTATAGAATTATTGGTACTGCGGTTCCACTTTATTACAGGTTTATCAGGCTTTTGTGGGTTGGCACAAGCATGCAGCCATCGCTTAGAACTCTTTCTGGAGGGAAACGAGAATGAACTTTACAGCGGGACCCACATTGAGTTGGAGAGTGCACGCAGTATGCTTCCAGCCAAGGGTTTTTGGGGCCCTTCGGTTCGTGGAGTCTGGAGGAGAAAGCTGCCTGGGTCCCCCCGTTCCTGGTGTATCTCTGAGGTCTGGACGTTGCTCCTGGTTTTCCTTTGTAACACAGTATGGATGTCAACAGCGTGGATAGGAAAAAGCCTCTAGAGTCTTCTGTGGTGTAGGAGGTCCTCACTCAACCAGCTACATCACTTTATGCTCATGTTCCCACTTGAGAAGCAACCTCCGTGTTTCTGCCATGTGACGAATTGACAGAAATCCCATATTTTTAGAGATGTAATGGCCTAAATGGATCATGTCACACTTTGTACATCTCCGGTTACTCTCAAGACTCTGAGCCTAGTGTCCAGGAATGTGATGTTGGTCCAGCCGTGTGAGAGGCTGCGCTCCTGGAGCCAGGACTCATAAACACGGTCCAGGCTCCCCCTTGGCAAACTCACATTTCATTTTGACTGTGAGGCCAGCCATTCTGTTCATGCTGAGCGTTGCTACACACCCATTGCTCTTGAAGCAGCAGCCTGGGAGACAGGAGTTGGCTTGCTCATTTGTTGTTCAAGCCAGTGACCTACAGATGACCTTGGAGCTTGAAATATTGTCATCCAAAGCCAGTGAAGTTCTCCACAAGCTTTGAGACAAAGAGACAGACGGACAGGCAGACAGATAGACTCATTG
The DNA here is from genome assembly GCF_000151845.1 of Pteropus vampyrus. Lineage (NCBI taxonomy): Eukaryota > Metazoa > Chordata > Mammalia > Chiroptera > Pteropodidae > Pteropus > Pteropus vampyrus. Next base: position 1,731,125 of record NW_011888931.1, on the reverse strand, counting down.
CTTGATTAATTTAGATTATCTGGGAGAGATTTTTTTGGTTGCAAAATATTCTTAACCAAAAATAACCACCCCCCTTTTTCTGCTTTTTTTAAAAAGCTATCCCAAAGTAAAATTATTTGTCCTCATAGTAGTGTATCAGTGTAAATCTTGAGAGACTAAGGCATGTCCCTGTCTTCACTCAAAGATGTCACAATCCTAAGTTTATGGAAGTGGGGAAAGAAAGTGAAATGACTCCAAGTCTGGGACTGTCACAGCAGAAACCAGGAACACAGATCCCGATTGCCTAGTCCCTTCCTCCCCTGAAAATGAGCAGCTTGAAAAAGTACCTCTAATGCTTGCTCATGGTCACTGCCATTTAGAAAGCAGAACTTTTCAGAAGGCAGAAGCAGCCGGACAGAGAGCTTTGTTGTTTTTCTCTCCCTGCACTGACAGTTCCGGCCAATGCTCTGACATCAGTCTTACTCTGCAGTAGGTGCTTCACGGAGAGAAAATGGGAAGAGAAGTGCTTACCCTAAACCACTGTCTATAAACTGAGGAGCCGACTTGTCGCTTTTAACTTCAAAGGGGTATTAGGTTACGATTAATCAAACCTAGAAAAAAATAGGAGGATATTGTTGCTGAATTAAAATACGAAAAAAAGAACTAACTGCAAGCTATTTTAATTCTAGTTTTCAGTCTCCATATCACAAATATTTATTGCATTAATCAAGTGACAGACATTGCTGGGTTCTGTGGATACCGAGAGAAGGTGGAGTCCCTGGCTGCTGGATGCTAACAGTGTAGAGGTTGTAAACCATAGATCAGATCAGGGCAGGATGAGTTTAGAGGAGAAATATAGTCAACTGATTCTTAAAGTGATGAACTTTTTTTTAATTGAAAAGGAAGGAAAGGCATTTGGAAATTTGGAACAGAGGCAACAGCATGGACAGAGCAACCATGGTCCATGCGGCTTCTCATGGTCACCTGCTGGGGGGAGGGGTAGTGGGCTGTGCGACTGAAGAGGTGGGAAGGGGCCAGGTCACCGAGGCCAGAACTTTGGAATTTATCCCATAGGCCAGGCATTCTTGACCTCCTGTTTCCCACCAGCACATGTATGCTGGATGCTAGCCACATGTGTCCCACATCTCCTGAGTGTATCCACATGTGATGTTCGTAATAGAGAACACATTAAAATTCCATGTAATCGTCACAAAACTGTTAACAATACATCTGTAAAAGCAAGTCACCACAGATCTTGGTATATATGAGATAATCCCTGGGTTAAGTGCCATTTCCCAAGTATTTACTTGCAACTGGATCCTTTTTTCCTTCTACTGATGAATATCTAAATGCAATAGGGCGAAAGGGACTCTTTTACAAGAACATTCTTACATTTACTCTCCAAGAACACTTAATTTAAAAAGCTCGTCCAGCAGCTTCCATCACTGAGAAGTAACTGGCTGCCGCAGGGAGGCAGCACCGCCAGACCCAAACTGGGGAGCTGCCGCTGGAGCCAGTGCAGAGGTTTTGGCTGGGACTGATGCCACCAGGTTGGGACTGGTTAGAAGGCATTCTGGAAGCAGTAGAGAGGATGGGTTTGGGGTGGGGGAGGGAAGAGCAGTTGGAGGCTCTTGCAAGAGTCCCGACAAAGAGACAATGAGAGCATGATGGGAAAGCGGAAACAGACTGGAAGGCTGAGCCTCGGGGCTGCAAGACTCAGATGGCTGGGATGACAGTGATGAGCCTGAGTGAGGCGGGGCTGGCGGCGAGGCTGCGGTCAGTCAGGAAAACGGGAGCACGTGTCATGGTGGGAGAGGACGAGTGTAGCACTGTTTGTCTTGAGTCGCATGCTCTTGTGAGATATCTCAGTTATTCTGAGCCCCCGGGAATCACCACCATCCTGAATCCTGCCTCAGGTGTGGCAGAACTCACTCTGGGAGAGGCAGTGTGAGAGGTCTGCCAAGGTCAGAGTCCTGGGAAAAGGACTTGTGAGGAGAAAAGGAAGAAGGGGCCGTGAAGCGACTCGGGAGTGGAGAGTTCAGCCAGGCATGGGAAAGGTGTAGAAAGTAGTGTCAAAGAAATTTTTGAAAAGAGCAAGTCCCATGAAGGTGGAAGTGGTCAGAAGTGTCAGGCGTGGTCCCTGTGTGAGGGAGCTGGAATCCCTGAAAGGTTAGCGCTGATAAAAAGAGAAACAGGATGGGCAAGTGCACGAAGCGGGAGGTGAGGTGGGCTGAGGGAACTCTGGCTGGCGGTGAGAGATGACAGAAGCTGGAGCGTATGCTTGGGTTTGTCGTTCTGCTCTTCAGGGAACTGAAAAGAAGCTTTGTCTCGTCTGTGGGTGGCAGGGCGTTCCCAGCTACTCTTTTCTAAGAGTAAGTCAGTTTGGTCCTCAGGACGGGCAGCTCTGGGCGTTCGGATCCAGGTTTCATGGAACCCGAGAGGATAAAGGGTGCTGAGGCAGTCTCCGCCGGCCCATGCCGCCAGAAGCCTGGACTTTTGTCTTGTCTTTTTATTTCCAAGAATAAAGCCTTCAAGGCTATAGAACTCTGGAGTTCAAACACTTGTTTTCTGTGATAGTTATAGTAGCATTACATTTGGCACTTCCTTTTTTTTCCTCTTTTTTAATTAGGCTGTTTACTTTTTTTGCTGTGGAATTTTGTCCTTCATATAGTCTAGGTATTTGTCCTTTTTCAGATATGTAATTTGCAAATATTTTCTCCCACTCCATAAAATGTCTTTTCATCCTCTTCGCAGGGTCTTTCGCAAGCAGAAGTTTTACATTTTGATGATTTTAATTTGTCATTTTTCCCCTTTTATGGATTGTGCTTTTGGTGTCAAGTAGAAGAATGCTTTTTCTAGGTCCTGTGGGTTTTTTTTTTTTTTTTTTTTTTCCAAAAGGTTTTATGGTTTTATGTTTTACATTTAAGTTCATGATCTATTTTGGTTAATTTTTGTAAAAGGTGTGAGGATTAGGTCAAGGTTAATTTTTTTTCTGTGGATGTCCAATTGCTTCTGTACCACTTGTTGAAAAGGCACATTTTGTGAAAAATCAGTTGGGTATATTTATGTGGATCTATTTCTGGATTCTCTATTCCATTACTGTAGCTACATAGTAGATGTCAATATGGATTGATTGATTACTCCCACTTTATTATTCTTTTTCAAGATTGTTTTAGCTATTCTAAGGCCTGTACTTCTGCATACAAGTTTTGAAATAAACTTGTCTAAATCTACCGCAGACGTTGCTGGGATATTTATAGGAATTGCATTAAATCTTTAGATTGTTTTGTGGAGAACTGACATCTTTACTATGTTGACTCTTCCAACACATGAACACAGTATATGTCTATTTATTTACTTAGATCTTCTTGGATGTTTTTTTTATCAACACTATATAATTTATAGCATACTGATCTTGTATATGTTAACTTTATATCTAAATATTTTATGTTCTGTGGAATTATTGTAAATGGTGTCGTGTTTTCCATTTTGGTTTCCACATGTTTATTGTTGCTATACAATAGATGTTATAGAAATATGAATTTAGTTTCTCTTAGAAATATCATAAATAGCTTTGGTTCCTAGATCAGCTTATAAAAGACATTAAAATTCATAATAAAGCTGCTATAATGACCAGTTACTAGAAAGAATAGTAGACTACCATATTGTTATAATAATAGTATTAAATAATAACAAATGAGAATAGTTACTTATCAAATATCTTGGAAATGTCTAAGTTTAAATTTCGTTCTTATTTTAATTTTAATTCATAATATATGATTTTCCATTTTCTTCATGGGTATATCATGAAATCTACTCTTATGTGTATCAGATCTGTTTACTATCCTTTTTTGAAAAGAAGTTTGTGTGACAAGAGTTTCCTGATTTCAGCAGATAGAAGAAAAATTGAGGAAAATATTTACACAGTTTGCACAGGTAGAATTAACTGAGATTTGAACAAAGATGAAAAGGGTACATAAAAGAGACATCTAAGCAGAATTTTTTGTTAAAGTCCATTGTACTAATCTAGGCCTGTTTGGTTGCTACAGGGAGCAGTGAGGAACAATTTAAGAGATATTCAAAAGTTAGACATATATTTTGCGGGTGTCTTTTTTAGAAAGAAAAAGACTGTATAGTTGTAATAGTGATTCATTTTCTCTTCCGATCTTTTCTTAAAAGACCCCATGGTCAATTGTTTTACATAACTTTAATTTATTTTTACACTGATTGCTTTGCTCTAGGAGGAGTTTAAAGCAGCTTATATAAATATATAAAACAACATACAATACACTTAAAATGGACGAAAAGCAGAATTGTTCAAAGGGAAAATAAGATGAGGGCCAGAGCTGAGAATAGGAAGCGGAAGTCATGCTGTGAAGTTTTTGTTTGTCATCTTAAAATGAGTAAAAAAAATTAGCTTGAACAAATTGTTTCTAACCCTTGTACAAAGTAGTCATGATGATGGTGTTTAATTATTACGGCTGTCCAGGGTATCTGCCATCTTTTCACCTGGCCACAGGACTGTCTGTTTAGGGGGAGGCATTGTCCTGCAGAGTTAATTAATAACAGGAATTCAGATCCTGCTCAGGGAGGCCTCCGCTGACTGATGCAGCTGGTGGTCTGAGGACGGACACCCAGAGGCATACCACCCAGCCTGCCACATGCAGCACAGCTTTCGCTCCTGCCCAGGAGTTCTGGTCTTAAAGTCAAGTTAGGATGAACAATTGAGACTTCCTTTCATTCTTCCTAACAACAAAGACACCTACTATTGTAAGTATTTTTGTAAGTAGGGTTATAATAATTAGTTTTAAATATCTAAAAAATGTAAATAGTCTTTTAACAAGTGGTTGTGCTTGATAGTTCTTTTTCATTATTATTAGGTAAGGTTCCTCTGGTTTTTAAGTGAGTTGAGAGACCTGACGTCCATCTGAGGGTAGATCTTGCCAGTTTGGGGTGTTGCCTTTGGTTTTGAGATGAAATATTTGTATAGTTTTAGAGAAAGAACTTCCAGCACAATTCTTCCTTAGGATGACTCATTTTTTACAATTATTAGAAGCAAGAAGAAATCTACAGACATCTATACAACTTGTAAACCAGAAAATAGACCTGTGCTTTTCTAGCATGCTGTTTAATGTATATACATACATATGTATGTATATTACTTTCTGAGTGTTTAGCATCTGAGATTTATCAATGACTATGTGTTCTTTTTTTTAACCTTGAAATGAGAGTTAGAGAAATATTTGCCTGCTCCATTCTGTACTGTCATAGCCTGTTCAGGAGACTGATGTTGCATTTTTAATTTCTCTATGAAACAAGCTGAAAGACAATGTGAACAATCTCATTGCATTTGAAATAGCTGCTAGCCAGGCCTGTTGCAACAGCTGATGGGCTCCTCTGGGTTTCAAGAGCTATTTTGGTAGAGTAGCTGAGAAGGCTCTCTGAGTTCAGGCCATAAAAGGCCCGTCCCATGCAGATTGTCCCACTGCTTCTGACAGCGTCCTCCCAGGCTGAAGTGTCCTCAGGTTTCACGTGGATTTACCCAGTAATGGATGGCCACGCCAAGGCCAGATTGGGGAAGTTCAGCATCAAGGACGCCGGGGGACTGACTTCTTCAAAAAGAAGACTCCTTTTGAGAATATTTTGGCGATCTTTCTTCCGAGAAACTTTTGGGATGTAGCCTTCACCTGTGTGCTGCAGTTGGCACCCAAATGCCTTTCGGAAAGCACCGTTCTAAATTTATCCTGTTCTGAATCATCACTTTGAATAGATGCACTTGCCTGGTTTGCTTTGTGATATTTGATTTTGTACAGTGTTTCTTGGCTTAACTTTTGATATTTTACTTTTTGTTTAGAATTCGAAAGTAGTAGTCATTGAAAGGAGACGCAAAGAAAATACTTGAGGACACCCAAAGCTGAATTCGAGGATATGATGTGTTTTGTTTTGTTTATTTTTTAATTAGAAAAATAAGGAATTACAGTGTGATTTTTCCCCCCCCTTTAACATAGAGGAACAAGGATTATGCAGAAATTTGAAGTAAGTGAAAAATCGTTCTATAAATCTAAATGCAGTTTTTTTTGTTTTGTTTTGTTTTTTTAAGCGCTATCTGTCTGAGCATGCTTCCCAAGGATTTGTTGACTTCCAGTACTGGAATGTTCTGCCAGTATTCGTTAGTTATTGCGGTTACTCCACTAGGCATCTTAGGGGCATGTTTTTTGTTTTTGGATTGTTTGGTTTTTTTTTTCCTTTAAAAAACGAAGAAGTTATTTAATAGCACTGAGAAGTTAATATCATTTAGTAAGTACATTCTGTCTAAATCTTTGCACTTACAGACTTGGAATGAAAAGCGTATTCACCATACAAAGTACTTCGATGATTGTATCTCAAGTATGGGGATAGGTCAGAAGGCAAGCTTTATTTCACTTCTATTATTAATACATCTGGAAATATAAATCACTATGTATCCTTTTGTGTATTCTTCGTTTTCAGGGTTCTTTACCTTGGTACTCTGATTCTTCAAACTTGATTCATAGACCCTCTGATGTTCCAGATTTTTGCCTTAAATCTTGCTTTAGTTTATAGATTTTGAACTATATTTCACTTTAAAATTCTCCAAGAAAAATGCTGTATCAGGCTTTGAAGCCCTGGACATAGCTGTGGTCTCTTTATCATTTAGCTTGTTGATTTGCTTCTGCTGAAAAATAGCAATGAACTAGAGAATACTTATGGTTTATTTGACATAGTTCTCCTTTGAAAAAAAAAAAGACTGTTTCTTTATACCATATCGGATGGACCAGTAGGAACAATAATTATTTTTATCAGGTCGAGAAACAAAATTTTATAGAAATGAGCTTTATCGATGAATACTGCTGTGGTTGTCAACCAGAGGTGGTGTGACAACCCGAGCGAGCGTTTGGGAATGCTTGGGGCGTTTCTGGTTTTTACAACAATAAGTATGGCTGGCGTCTGGGGAAATGTGGTTACAAATTGTAAATGCCCCGTAACGTGGTACAGTCCCATAGGACAAAGCATTGCCATGGCCAAAATGCTGGTGGGCTCCCCTGCTGAGAAAAATGGCAAGGTATAAGTGCCCACCCCCAGCTCAGAGAGAGGCAGCAGCAGACCGGGCGTATCTGGGCTGCCTCTTCTCACCGAACCGGGAGAACCCTTGAGGAGCGAAGCAGCTGGGTTTCCTGCCAGGAGCGATCACCCTTATCACTTCTCTGAAAAGGAGAGGAGGTGACAGAGATGAGCAGAGAGAGACCTCAGGGAAATACTTTTTTGAGATTGGTCTAACTCTGGTGCCACGAGCGTAACTTTCAAAGGAAAAATCGATTACAGCGCCCAGCTTATATTACTTTCATTCAACAAATGCAGATAACTTTGCTTGTATTTTGAGATATACTATTTCTTGCTGTGCGATTTTGAATTTCAATTCAGAAGGAGCATCTTTGGTGACACCTGGAGTCACTGAAAGTTGTACAATTGAGGGATCGTATCCAGAGAAAAGGGCCACTGGCTTTTACAAAGATGTCCAGAAAGCTAGTGTTCAGGGTCATGGGCTGCCTGGAGAGCTGTGGCGATGGGCCACCAGGGGCCTCTTTTTATTCTTGTGATGCAAAAGATGTCCTCTCCTCACTCTGCGGCTGCCTAGGCTTTCTGGACATTCATTGCAATTTCATATGAATGCGCACATCCCGGAGGCCTCCCTGTGACCAGGAGAATCCCCTGATCTGGAGCTTCCTTGTACTTTAACTCTTGATTGTTTGGTAACTGAACCAGAAGCCATGTTTTTACCCTTGATGCCTTTCCCTGAGTCACCAAGGCCATTGAGTCTGTCTCTGAAATGATGCTCCTGCCCACCACCACCTCTGAGCCTCCTTATCCCATACCTAGATGATCTCATTGCCTTTAATCGGTCTTTTTGCCCCCAGCTTCTCCATGTCCATCCTCGAAATGACCTTCCCAAACAAAGATCTGATCATGTTGCTCCTCAAAAGCCAAACCTTCCATGGTTTCCCACTGATTAAAGGCTAGCGCTCAACTCCTCAGCCTCCCTCTCAGGGTCTTTGAAGCCACTGCTTTTGCTGGCACCTCTCCCTGAAGGGTTCTGCCTACGCTTGCCTGCCAAAAGCTTCCTCTGACCTGCCTCTGGGTTCCCGGTCCCTGGCATCGTGTCCTGGTGCTCCCTTCCTCTGTAGGCGGTACCCAAAGAGGCACCTGGGTCCCAGCCCTCTTGCCACCCCAGGATCTAGCTCAGTGCTCACTGCCCAGTGAGTGCTCCACAAATGTGAGTTGATTGAATTGTACTGGAATGACTTGTGGATTCTTTGTATCAAAATTTAACTGTGCACCATTAAATGCTTTTGCCAGTGTTATATATTATTCACTACAGAAGTGGGTGTTCTGTATTGTAAGTTCTGCTTTTTTCCATATCTAATAATGCAAGCAGAAACATTTGTCTTACTGTTACAAGCCTGATGGGGTTTATGTATGTGTGCTGTTGCCAACACAGGAAATTAAGGTGCATTCGATGAAGTCAGCCACTTCATCACTGGAGCCTTGCCTAAAATGAAGAACTCATCTAGTGGTGTGATTTGAATTATGTACTTTTCCCAAGCATTAAACTTTATCCCTTAGGTGAAACATCTCAGAGTGTTTTGCCCTGCTGACCTTGGAGGTGAGCCTAGCACCTTGATGTTCGTTCAAAAAGAGCTCTGTCTCACTTTCTTACAGACACTCCCTGTCATTGCAGCTTTCGAAAGAGGAATGTATTTCACCTTGTAACTTGATTATTCTCTTCTGAAAGTTGATCCTTTAATCTTAAAGAAGTTCATAACCTATTTCTAACTGGCTTTTGTGTCGATATAGTTGAAGAAAGGACTCTAGTATTTGCTTCAGGAGAGTTGATTTACCCATGTCACAACACTGGGTTCATTTCAGCAGGTTGGGCGCTTCACATCAACATTGAACACCTGTGTGCAGGTCTCCAGGATGGATACCTTAAAATGAAAATGACTGAAGTATGTTCCCTGTTTTTGGTGAACTCATTTCCTACCTGGGTTCAGATGTTGACATGGCGAGGCTATTACACAAGTAGGCTGGAAGGGATGAACAATAATCACACACCATCCATTATTACCGTGTGCCAAGCTCAGTGCCAAGCTCAACGCCAAGCTCTTTACATACATTATCTCACTTAATTTGTACAATGGACCCTGAGAAATAGTAGTATCGTTCCCATTCTACAGAGGCTTGGAGAAGCTTTCCCAAAGGCACGTACCATGAGGTCAGAGTAGAACTGGATTTGAACCCAGGTATATTTGACTTCAGTGACTGTGTTTATAGCCACTGCTTGAACAGAGCTTCTCAAACATTAACAGGCTTCACCTGTGATCTCGTTAATGTGCAGATTCTGATTCGGTCGACCTGGGAGTTGGGCCACATATTCAGCAACTAAGACCCTAGGTCAGCGGTCCCCAACATTTTGGCACCAGGGACCAGTGCCCCTATGAGAATCCAGCGCCTGATGATCTGAAGTGGAGCTGAGGTGGTGATGCTAGTGCTGGGGAGCGGCTGCAAACACAGATGGAGCTTTGCTCGCTCTCCTGCCGCTCGCCTCCTGCCGTGCCACCCGGTTCCTAACAGGAGAGTGGGGAACCCTGCCCTAGGTGACACTGATGCCTCCCGTCTGAGGACCAACTTTGAGTAGCATTGTTTTAAACAACTTCCTTGCGGAACCACCCGGTAGGATGGGGATTTGAAGACGTCTTTCCAGGGTTAGAGGTTGTCTTCTCGGTCTAGTCTGTTCCTCTGTACTTTTTATGCCATCCCTTCCCACACAAGTGTCCCCCATCTCTCTTATTCCCATTTCTGCCTAACTCCTGGCCCTTCCTCCTCGTGTTGAAAGCATACTCAGGTTTCCTCCATTCTAAATAAAGCTCCCCTTGACCTCACAGTATCATCTGTTTTTTTCACTGCCCATTCACTCAACACCCACAGCTCAGTGGGCACTGTTCTTTCCCCTTGGAGACCTTTGTGATCTTCAGCCGCTTCGATCCCCTGAGCTTTACCTCCGAGCTTTACCACTTTGTAAGAATCTCATCTCAGGTGCAGTGAGGTTGACCAGGCTCTGGCTTCTGCTCTGAATGTCCACATACTGCAGAGTCATCCTATTGCCTTCATTTTCTAAAGCACAGTCTGTCTCTTTACTTACTCATCTCTCTCTTCTTAGGGTCCAAGTTAAGATAAAAATTCTTATGCTATTCTTTGTACCATGAATTATATGTCCTGTCTGTTTCAAATGGAATATATTCATTTGGGTTTTATAGCTTATTTTCTCTTTTTAATTAGAAGGTGTTCATTTCTAATTAGCTATGTTAGGGTTTGTATCCTGTATAACCATTATTGATAGAATTATACATAAAAAAGAATAATCAGTTACTGACTGAAGACCTAAAGGGCTTTTAGAAATAATGCACCTACAATCTGTGAACTGTGTTTTGATTAATCAGAGTTCTCTTGTTTCTTTCTGAATTTTCAATTACCTTCTGAGTTTGGAAAGTTGGCACATAACTTAGGCTCAGATGTATATGGTCATTAAACAGAAAAATCATATCGATATTTTTAAGATTTTGAATATTTTATTTTAAGCCTTGATCTTTTTATACATTCTGAAACTACTTTATCTAATTTTGTCTCATTTAAACCAAAATAATTAAATATACGCATGTATTTACACGTGTCACACTCTAAGCTAGAACGAGCTACCTTGGCCAAAACTCAGTGGGAAAGCAGCTGATTTTCAGTAGCTAAAAATATATTAAATTAAGAAGTTGGTTATAAAGGTAAAATAACCTTTGAAAGTTTTACTACGGTTTTTGTATATAGATTTTCTTAGAAAACAAATTTTAATTTAAGCTGATAATTCAGTTTATCGTGTAGTAGGGTGGTTCCAACAGTCAGCTACATTCTTTTATTTTGCAATTAGTTCATTCCTTTAACAGCTGCTGTTAAGAAACCCAAGGATAAATTACATTTTAATGTCTATTTTGTTGTTGTCGTTGTTGTTGTTGTTGTTGTTGTAATTATTGCTTTGGGTATCTAATGCAGCTAATGACTCTCCAGGATTGAGGCAGGTTCAGGGGGAAAAAGTGGGTGTGTTAAAGCATGGCTATCCAAATTATGCGCAGAGTCCTAATTTTCACCAGATGTTCATTTTAGCCACACACACATAATCATTTGGCTTTATCATTTCATACATTTTTGATTGCAAGTATTGAATATTTTAAAATTCCATGAGTAGATAAATATTGTTGTGATGTAGCTGACAAGGGTGAGTAAGCTTCATGTGATACCTTGTACCCCATCACAGGATCCTCCTCCCATTTGAGATGGAATTTACTTGGATTTGTATCAGTTCTTCTCTCTGGAGGCTTCAAAGAGCTTGCAGGCAACCCGGAGTTCTTAAATATTTCAAAAGGGAATTGCACTAAGAAGGTGGAGTAGGGAACACATGAGAGGAAAGTAATGTGGAAACGAGAACAGCAAATAAGCTTTGCGCTCTGCCCACTCTCGACCCCCCTCCCAAAGCTCCCGGGAAGCATTTTTCTTGCGTTAGGTGGAGGAATAGCATGTATCGCATTTGGGAATTAAAGGGGTTTGACCCTGAGGAATGCTTGGAGCCCTGGTCTTAATTAATAACAAGCTCCGCGACTTTGAATAAGTTCTGAACCTCTCTGAGCCTCATTCATTAAAATGAGCATTGAATTGAAGGTTTTCTAAGGTCCCTTCGGCTCATCTGGACATAGTAATCCAAAGATTTCAGAGCTTGAAAATATTCCGATTTACCGTGGAAAGGAGAACCCTGTATTTGCAAGGTTCAAGGCTGGAGGGCAGGAACGGGTTAGAGCCATCCTGACCAAGAACATACATGTTTTTTTAAAATGTCTTCTCACTGTGGCTTCTGTCGAATTTAGTGCGCAGCTAATTTCTTCCTTCTCTGTTGGCTTCATCACCATTCTCAGTCTTAAGTCCTTTATTTGTGGAGCTTTCTGCCATCTTTTCAGATTAAGCTCTCGTTTCTTTTGTGTTCATTTAAATGCTCAACTTTTCTTTTCTCTAACCTGATTCATTCTTATCTTTTTTGGACTTTGGCTTTTTCTCCTGTTGCCTGAGACAGAATTTTCCTGTTCACAACAGTAGTAGGCTGCGCTCAGCTTTTTCTTTTTTCTTTAAGTTCGTTAGCTCACCGCCAGGCGTTCGTTCTTCATCACCAATTACTTTCTGAGCTCTGACTGTGTGCCAGGGACTGGTATGGGTGTCGAGGAAAGAACAGTGAAAAACAAAATCGCTGTCGTCACGGAGCTTAAGATCTAATGAGGTCATGTGCTCAAGTGTCCGGACTGATTTTCTTCATCTTCACCCTTCTGTCTTTCTTTAAAGTGCTTAAATGACAGAATTTAAAATACCTGCCGTGGTTCCTAACCCAAACAAGTTCATCTGATGTGACAAGGTGCTTCTTAGGTTTAATATCTACCTACTGTTTGTAGTTTTCATTTTACAAAATTCTCTCCTCCCCTATCATTTATACTGGTAAAGTCCATGTTTTTTGTTTGTTTTGTTTTGTTTTGTTTTAATTTGTTCAATTTAGGCAAGGATAGATTAGATTTTTCTTTTTTTTAAACCTATGTTCTCTCCAGTCATAAAATACTATCTATAAAACATTGATTCATTGCCAAGGCAAAAGTCGACGTTGATATCATTCAAACAGGATGTTCCAGAAATAAATCACTGAATCAACTTGAATTCTCTCTTACTTTTCAGACTTTGTCTCTCTTGAAACATTTTCTATAAAAGTTAGCAAAAATTAAAAAACAAAGGTAGTTTTACCTGAAGACTTTGGAGTTTAGAAAGAGCTTGGTCACATCAGATGAACTATTATGTGTCACTCATCGTGTAAGAAAAGCTGTTTTACAACAGAAGCTTCGGAATTTGTCATCTATCTCTGTGTGTTTTTAAAAATGATTCATCTGGTCTCCTCCACCATCAGGTGAAGCTAATTTTATACAAACTAGTGCATTAGCTGCCTTCCTGCCTACATTGCATATTAGTATTATTTTTACATTTAATTTTGCACAAGTTGTGAAGAACATTCTTGGTTCATGGCACTGTAAACATTCCAACATTTGTCCTTCACAAGATAATTATTTCATTAAAAGTAAATTACAATTTATTCAGTAGCTCCAGATAAAAATGGTAATTAGATGGTAAATGAATGCTCTGATATTTGAGGAGAACAAATTACTTTGATATTTAAGGGAGAGAGTTTTCTAAGCTGAGAGTTTTCTGAGCATGCTACACATAATTTTTATGCATAGCATCTCTCTGGCTAATAATGTGAGAGCTGATGATGATTTCTATAAGTAATGAGCTCAAATTCAAAAAAGAAAAAAGACTGACATAGATAACATAGTGTAGGGTGAAGCCAAAATTGTTATTGCAGGGAAGGAAATTGTGTTTCAGATCACTGTGAAAGATGACTGTGTTGAACAGATAGATAATTTTAAACAGGTCCGTGAACAGGCCAGCAACTATATGGAAAAGTGGGGTTTTTTTGGTATTTTGGTTTTTGGTTTTGTTTTTTTTTTTTGAAAACTCATTTAATGGAGAAGATCCATTGTTTTCAGAATTTTTTTTTAAATGGTTGTGACTCCCAGAAAGTTAAGAACAGACACATGAGAGACTAAAGGTCTCGTTCTGATGATTTGTATAGAAGTGAGGATCTTGGAAGTGCCTGGAGGCCTCCAGGTGATGTGAACTGGAAGACACAGCTCTGTAGTGGCCCATCCACCCACTGAAACAGTCTTAGCTGCCTGCGTGTCTGAGTCATCACTGTCCAGTCAAACTTTCTGTGCTGATAGTAATACTGTCTAGTTGGTGCTGTTCTGCAGGATAGTCACTACCACACGTGTCTGTTGAGCACTCGAAAATGTGGCTAGTGCAGCTAAAGAATTGCTCTTCGATTTGACTTAATTTTAATTAGTTCAAACTGCAGTAGCCCTATGTGCTGGACAGTGCAGGTCCAGAGAAAGTGGATTTGCACTTTATGCATCGCTGACCTGAGTTTGAGAGCCATGGCATATCACCTGCCAACCTATCCACGTGATTTGTGATGCTTGGATCACAGAGAGAAAATAGGAAATAGTGTGCTTTACAAGAAAAATTGAAGCTTATTATATCAGGGGAAACTTTTCTGTAGCTTCCCCATCCCTCCCACCAATCCACAAATACACATTCCCAGCACAAGCATGCACACATACACGTGCACACACGCATGGCGCAGTGTTCTAGGTTCTTTGTGGTCCTGGACACATTAAATGTTCATTTCCATATTTTGAGTTATGTACCCTAAGATCCTTGCTCTACAGTCTCGCCATTGCTAATAACATTAGAGTTAAACCCTTCAAGATAGTATCACAGGTGGCATTTGCTTGATGATCAATGTGAGTAGGAAGTTCTGAGAATTCAGAGTGATGTAGGGGGTTGGTAATGAAGTATGTTACCGGCTTGTCCATTGGAAACTTTATTCCTCTTTCCTACGTTTGTGTTTTGGCTTAAGGTCATGAGGTTTTGTGAGAAATTAGGTTAAATTATGTTTGCTTGTTTGTACTTTTAACTTTTTTACAGTTATGAACACAAACTAAAGATGTCCTTTAGGAGCCAGGGCTGTGATGTATGTTCTTAGGAGACGTTTCTGTGATAATGGCTTGTGTGAGCTCTTGTACTTAACGAGTGAACCCTGCAAAATACTTGCCATTCGTTCATTCCACTTATATTTGAGTACCTACTGTGGCTACTAATATTTTCCCCCAGATGTCTACGGATTGTAAACCTCTGATGGTTTACAATATGGAGTTGGGCAATATGATGGGAGGACAGAGATGCCCTGTGAACCTGTACAAGTCGTTTACCCTCTCATCTAAAAAATCAGCAGTGACCCACGCCTGAGCTCTCAAGCTTCTGATTGGTGTGTGTGTGCGTGCGCGTGTGTGCACGTGTGTGTGTGTGTGTGTGTGTGTGTGTGTGTGTGTGTGTGTGTGTGTTTAGCTTTTCCCCAGAACCTTTACTATTAAAATGAACCCATAACAGAATATTGGAACTCTTGGGCAGGGCAGGAAAAGAAGGGATGGCGGATATGTTAGGATAGAGAAGGAACCAGCTAATGTCCAAGTTTGTGGCCCTCATCTCTGCCTGTGGGGCCACAGCCCAGGTGGCTGCTGTGATGCCCCTTGGAAGCCAGGTAAATTGCTCTGGAGGTGGTCATGCTTCCCTCTGCACCCCAGGCTCTGGCTGCAATGACAGCCTCCTATTCCCGCCTGCCATGGGCCTTCCCCACTCTGCTTTTGCATTGTGTTCTCAGTCTGGAATGCCCCTCCTGCCAACCCATTCGGCCTTCCAGCTTCAGGGAGCTTGCGGCCTCCATGGGGAGCCTTCCCTTGGGATTACATGGCCCTCCTGTCAGCCCCCACAGCCATGGCGAGGATGAGCAGGATGTCCTCATATACAGAATAACACAGGGGGTCAGATAATTCTCCACCACATTTCTTTTCATTTAAAATCAAAATAGACTAGGGTGATTTTTCACTCTACAAGTGCAACAAGATTTACCTGTTTCTTAAAAGATACAGTAATCTACAGTTAGGTACATGGAATAAAGAGGCAGGAGTATTTCCTCGCTTCTCCTGTTTAACCCTTGCACTGAGTCTGGATGAATAAATGTGTTAAATTGGATTAGGTGACTATATATCAGAAACAATTCAGTTCAGCTGTTGAGCCGAATGGATGCTTTTAAAATAACCAACACAGTTGACTATCCGAGTTACCACCTGACCTTCTTTGGTTTGTCAGAGCGGTGGGTGCATATGTAGGGGCAATAAAAGGAGAGTCAGCCACCCTGTCTTTCCTGCTGCTCTCTTCTCTCCTTTCCTTTCCTTTCTCTCTTCTTTCTCTTTTTTCTTCCTTCCTTCCTTCCTTCCTTCCTTCCTTCCTTCCTTCCTTCCTTCCTTCCTTCCTTCCCTTCCTTCCTTCCTTCCTTCCTTTTTCTTCCTCTTTCATTTTCTTACTTCCTATTTTACTTCTCCTTTCTCATATTTTCTTTTCTCTTGCTGCCTCTCTTTCCATCTTCAGCTGATAAAACAAGACAATATAGCCATGGATATCTGTAAGTTTTACTGATTTTAATGTGTGCAACGATAATTTTTTAAAACATATATATACATCTATAATATATTTATGTAGACATAAAATTCCCTTTACACAATTCTGGTAGCTTTTGTAATGCTGTTACTACTATAAATGATCTTTTAAAAATTGTTATACAATGAAACATAGACTAATTTTGTGTAAAGAGACTCTCATTTCTTGTTAGAGTGAATTGGTAATTTTCCTTCACTGTTATCTATATTTATGTATGTGTTTTACTTGTGTGTGTGAATAGATATGAATAACCACCAAGAAATACCTACTTACATTTTTTAAATGTAGTTTGCCACTAGTAGCAAGGAGAAAGTGAGTACATGACATTCTAGTTTAATTTTAGTAGAGCAAAAATTAAAATCAAACCTCAGCTTCTGTTTTGGTATTCATTAACTCAAATTTAAAATTAGAAATGTGGTAACGATTTGGCAGTTGTGACTTTCTGAGGAAAACCATATCATATTGTGTGTGCGTGTGTGCGCGCGCATGTGCGTGTGCATGTGTATGTGTGTGTGTGTGTGTGCGCTGGCCTTTAAAAATAGGTACTGCCACGAGGAGACCAACTTCATCATCTACACTCATAGCCAATGCCTAGGACTCAGTGGGCGTTGTAAATGGTGGCTATGAGTTTGTCACTTTTCCAAAGAGTACGAAATATCAGCTTTGGCTGTATTGAGTTCATCTTCAGTCAAAGCTCCTTTGTTTTAAAAGCTAACTGCTGAAGAGTAAACACTCTTGACCCTGATCGTAAACATTTGTCATACGTCTGGTTAGTTTTCGTTTTCGCTGACCAAAATCATTTTGGCAGAAGAGTCGTTAAAGCTTGACAGCCCAACAAATTACACGAAATCCCTCAGTTTTCTCACACAGGCTTTGACTGTGACCCACAATCCATTTGAAAACATTTGTTCTCTGGTACTGAAAATCTCATAAAATATATATTCTGAAGCAAATGAAGTATTTAAAAGAACTTAGACATGGACAACCATAAAAAAATTGTTTTTGTGCATCATGTCTTCTGCCAGCCCTCTGAGGAATTAGTTTTCGTTAGATTCTAGAGCCTTAGGTCACAACCATTATTCATCCTCTGTTTGATTATTTTTTCATTGGGGGATGTGATTGTCGTCATTTTGGGCTGCTTGAGTGATGGCAAGGCCACCTGGATCTTGAATTGCCACTTTTAGCTCATTTCCTTCCCACCCCCCATTTTGGAACCTTCAAGCTTGGTGGCCATACCAACACTCTTCATTAAGGTGTGTCCCTAAAGGCCACATCTGTAACCTGGAAGGGAAGGGGCAGCTGAGAGTTTAGGCCAGAGACTGTTGGCGATGAAAAGACCCAGCAATTCTCTGGGATCTGCCTGGACTGTTGTACCTGGAGAGTCACACATGACTAGGATGAAGACATTTGGGTTTGTCAGTGGTCAGAAAGGTCCAGGCTACACCAGGCACTGTGGGTCTGTGTGAGAAGCAGAGCTCTGGAACGCTTGGGTCTGACCCTGCTTTGGCTCTTGCTTTGTGCAGCCACTAATCCAGAAAAGTTCTTCCTGAGGCCCAAGGCCTTAGTTAGCTCCCTGCATCACAGTGCCTTGTTTTCTCAGGGAGCTGCAAACAGACCATCATACTCAAGAGACAGTGTTCTCCTTTCCATGGATGATGGATGTAAAGTAAAACTTAAATTTGACAAACTATACCAGAAATCCCCCTTCTGTAAGAATTCTGTGTTGAGGTCTTGGTTCTTAATCTGAACTCCGTGCAGCTATTGGTTTTTGGCTTATTATAGAGTTTTCTGTAAAATCAAATTTATTGAACATTCTCCCATTCTGAAGAGGACTGGATTAACCAGCCTCCCGTGAGGACGGTCCTCTCCCGTCTGGCTTACATGAGCCCTTTGGAGGCAGTCTTACATCTCTACGGACACTGCCCACAATCATTTTATCACATGATTGGAGGTGACTAGGACAATTTTATATGGCTCATGACATTGACTGTGTTTTAGGGCTTGAAACCATCTCAACATCTTGGCCAGATCACGGAATGTTCAAGCAGGCATCGATCTTCCAAATCAGATATCCCTATTTCAATCAGATCTGGCCCGTGGAGGCCAGTTTCCATCCGCCCTCCCCATCCTCTGCATGGACCTGGCCCAGGCAGAAAAATAGCAGTGATTGGGTACACTCTGTCTGCACTCTGTGCTCTGTCATTTTAGGATTAGGTAAAAGAATTGACTAGTATATTACTTGAAATTTAAAATAAAATTTATTGTTCCTAAGAGAAATACATGACCATGTACTTTAAATGAAAAAAAAAAAATCAGTGCAGTACAGTAAATCCTAATGTTAAATTAATAAGTTTTCTATGTGAGGTTTTATTTATCTGAGATCTGCCTTGTATATCAATTTATTGTAGATTTTATTTGATTTTGGAACAACTTGCACATATATGTCATATTGCTTGAACTCCAAAGTTATAAAATATGTTTATGTGTTTTCTCTTAAAGCTAGAAATACAGTTTAACCCAATAGTAAATGTTTAATAAGCCACTTATCTATATTTTGAAAGAACCTTGAGTTGTTAAACAAAAACTAAATTTGGTCTTCTTTAGAAGCATGTTATTTAGATGGGGTATTATGTGATGTTATTGCAAGTTGTGTAGGGAAAGCATCGTGTCAGCTTAAATTTGCTGAAATTAACGTTAAGAAATCAGCATGGAAGTTTGTTTGAAGTCTGGTGAACTCTTATTCTGAAAATTGGCTATTTCCAAGTGGCAGATATCTTGAAGCATAACTAAACAGGATTTGGAAAATGTTTTCATATTTATATTTGATATTGTCATCTCTGATATTTAAGACTTCTAACCATTACTGCTCCGGATATTCAATAGCAGATATTCAATAAACAGTTGTGCAATGAAGAAATTAATAAATGGAACACACACACACACACACACACACACACACACACACACACGTACAAGGAGCTGAAAGCATAGTGGATGTCCTCATTTGCCAAGCTCCCTAGTGAAGATTTGCTTTGTAATACTTCTGATTCATTCAAGCCTTCTCCAGCAAAGAAGGTAATTATGTGTTTTTTTGTTTTAAACAGTTCCATTTTTATACTGCAGGTGACAAATGAGGAATAACTAGTTTTAGCTTTTAACAAAATGCGTAATTAAACACAGAAGGTACTGCCAATAAAACTGAAGTCAAATTTGTCATTTAATCCAGTGCCATCTTGAATTTGCTTTGTGTATTGATGGAGAATATGCTAAATAATACACCATTGAGTTTTGTAATATAACAGAGAATCGGGATAATTTTAAAAGGTTTGAAAACAAGGTGGCAGATGTTTCGAAAATTATTTAAATCTAAAGCAAATGAGAGAATTTCATTGTAATATGATAGTTTTATAATAATAGCAATTTAAAGATTGTATTTTCCCTAAATAGATGTTGTCTTTTACCTTAAAAGGCTTGCTAATGTGATTCGCTTATTTGAAAGTTTAAACCTGATGTCTTACTGTAGGCTCTCTCCCTGGAGCCAGACCCTATGGGGTCAAATCTCAGCACTGTTAGCTTTTGCTTGTATTAGCATGGGCAGGTAACTCAACCTCTGTCTCAAGTTCCTCATCTGTAAATGGGGATGACAATAGGACATGGCACATAGGGTGTTATGAGGATTAAAGGGGCTGGTACATATAAAACACCTAGAGCCTCACTTGCCACATGGCTATGTTTCCTCAGAGATTATTATTAACCTTCATTAGGGCAAGGATTTGTAGGTTTCAATTTTTAGCCCTAAGCTGTAAGGACTTCTTTTAACTAAATTTTTATTGCAATATTTTTTTGTAACTTTGATGTTAAAAATAGATGGTTTGAGCCTGTGATTTCACTGAAATCTAGGGAAATGATTTAATATTTTTAATTTAAAAAATTGTTTTAAGTGTATTATCTTAGCAACAATAATAGAAAATGATTATTCCTCATGATACTTGAGTGGTCATTCCAATGACAGTTTTCTGAGGAGGCGGAGCTCAGCAGGTCATATTTAACCAGAATTTTGTGTCTGGTTCTTTGAGAAATGAACATTGAGAAAGGCTTGGTCAAAGCTCTTGGTCAAAACTTTTCTCTTATGTGGGGTTGGGTGGATTTTTGGAACTCATATAAGATGACTGTCTGGGTTTTAGTACTCTTAGGTGGGTTCATTTTAAAATAATACATAAAAGAAGAGAAGATTCTGGGTTTTAGTACTGTTAGGTGGGTTCATTTTAAAATAATACATAAAAGAAGAGAAGATTCTTTTAGTTTAAATGTGGAATTGTAGATGAATATCTGCATATTATTCTCAGAGGAAAGTCTGAGTTGATTAAAACATTTCAACTAAAGATTTATCATCATCAGTTTGAAAGAGATCATAGTTCATTGAGCTGATGGTTTTCTAAAATTGAATGCTCATTAGAATCACTCGATAAGGGTCTTACAAAATACAGATTGCTGGGCCCCACCTCAGACCTATTTACTCATAATTAGAGGGTGCTGCCATCCTACCCCAAATGGTTCTGATACACAGCATGGTGGGTGTCACCATAGGGGCCCTCCTGTCCCCACCCCTAACGCACGTTGGTCCAGTGCCATTCAATCATCCAGCATGTGAATGGACTCACCAGCAATGGAGCTTTGAGAACAGGATGTATGTGACTAGGAAAATCACACTTAGTAAGGATCAAAGGATATTTTCAAAATTGAATTTTTCTTTGCTAACTTTTTATGTTTTTACACTGTGTAACATCTCTTAGAAAAAAATACCTTTAAAATTCAAGAGAACTCTCGATATCCTCTTCTTACTTTTACTGGATCCAAAGCTCCAGAGCCGTTCTTTGAAATGAAAAGCATTTGTTGAACTGCAGTGTACAGGAGTAGAGCACATAAGGGAAGAGAGTGCTGCTCCCAAACTCTGAGTTCTGACAAGTAGGGAAATTATGGATCACTTGTCTTAGTAACAATAACAGAATAGTTGCAGGTGATTCAACTATAATTCATCGCAGCTCATGGAAGAGGCCAGTCCATTCCATCACTGCTCTCATGGATGATGTGAAGAATGCTCAGGCATTCTATTCCCTGATATCATTAGAGGAGTAGAAAGATAGCGCGATGCTCTAAAGAGTTTTCTCTGAGAATAACTAGAACAAGGGGAGTACATTTCTGTTGGGGATTAAGAACCTGCAGTCAGTTGTTGCTGTCCCTACTGTCCCTGTGTATCCAGACTCCCTGGGACCTTCGCTCAGATGACCTCCCCACCCTGCTGGCACGCACATGCACCCCGAGGTCCAAGCAGAGTCTCTTCTTACTTGTAATGGGAAGAAAGGCTGATAATTGATATTTTCTGAGATAGCCGAGGAGGTGAGTCCTGCCAAATCTGGGCCGTCCCCTAGGGAAGAATATTTCTAGAAAAAAACGAGCCAACGTTCTGCTGACGGACTTCATGTCATTGCCACCTGCCCCTCCCACTAGGCCGTTTGGCGTCCTTGGGACTTGATGTCCATGGGATGACGGAGTCTCCTTGTCGCTGGCATGACTCCTTTTTCATATAATATTCATGTGTAACCTTGAACCTCTAGGCTGTCCCAAGTGTGGAGGTTTCCAAGGAGCCAGCTAGCTCTAGTTACCTTAAAGGATTCCCTCTAAGTTCCAACCAGCTTTGACTAGAAATTCTCCTAAGTAGTTGCTTTTCTTCTGCAATATGCTTTTTCCTCACCTGCAAGGTGCTTCAGGGCTGGGGACCTGCCTCCTTATAGCCACATCTAACCATAGTCAACCTTACCTTTGGGTTCCAATTGAATTCAAGGACTTGTCTACCTTTGACATCGATCTGCTCCCCATTCCTCTCTAGAATATCCCAGGATATTATAAAATTTCAAGTAACTTTTATTTTAAGTAAGGGGTAGGCATTTGAACCATCATATGTCATAGGGACATGCCTGCCAGAGCTAAAAGGAGACACTTATCACATCCTGGCCTGGCTCGGGAGCAGTAGGGGATGAGTAACCGCTTGACAATCACTGAAAGTTCTCCCCATGGCGGTCTCTCTCTGAGATGACCGGGAACTGTCCAGCACGAGTATCCAGCCCTTACATTTAAAACAGATAAAGGCTCTAAAAAGAGGGGATTTCGAGTATTCGAGACATCAAAAAAAAAAAAAAAGTGAAGAAGCAGTGCCCGGAAGATAGTGAACAAGTGAAAAGGATTTCTCTGAACAAGAGTAAACCAGGAATTACAGTAGGAGGGACGTAGGCGAGGCACAGGAGATGGCTGTATTGTAGAGACTGTCACCAGTGCAGTCACTGGAAGTTCTTCTCAGGCACTTAGTGTCATATAAGTGTTACTTATTGTTATCCAAAGAGGCAAAAAGAAAGCAAAATGTTACATATCGAAAGAGCAGAATAAGTAGAGAGTTCTGACGTACTGGCAGATATATGAAACAGCTGATTCCTGCATGCACGAGTGCAACTTGGAATTTTTTATGAGCAAGCAGCACTTTGGGTACGACAGAGGCTCCTCGGGCAGCCCAGAAGCTCGTGGGTGAGCGCACACACAACTCGTCACAGTGGGGTAAAGCCTGTGACATGAGGTATAGGAGCGGAAGAGCCAGAGGCCAAGACTTCATGGATGTAAAGGACGGGTAGGTTTTGGATAAGTGGAAAGGTAGAGGTCAGTGAGCAGGAGGGAAGGTCAGATGAAAGTGGAATGAATGGACACAGTTTGGGCAATGCGGAGCCTTAAATGACAAGATAAGCAGTATGCGTTTTTGGCCACAGGAAACCATGGGAGGTTTGACGGGACAGATGCTTATGGCCATGTGAAGGGTGGGGTGGAAGAGGAGGCAGTAGGTAGGAGGCTACTGTGATTGTGCAAGTCTTGAACTAGGATAATGGCGGTGGGAAGAGAAAGGAAGGAACCAGAGGAGGTAAGGGAAGAATTGCCCAGCCTGAGGGATTGAAAAAATGGAAGAGACACAAATGGGACCCCTCACAGGACATACCTGAGTTAAAGATGAGGTTGCTCAGCCCTCAGGAGTTCACCGCAATGGAGGTTGGACAAGGTAAGCAGGAGCGCAGGCAGAGCATGGTGTCCTCTGCCAGAAAAGGGTTTTATAGCCCCACCTCGGCTGCCCAGGCTGGAAGTCTTGTAGGTGGCTACCAGTGAGAACAGCTGGCAAGTAAGGCATCTGCATACAGAGCAGGCAGGTGGGAGGGTGGGAGGCAGAGAGTCTGACAGGCTAAATGACTGCAGATCCAGAGCTGACTGCTGAGGGCCTTTGTCACCTTCTCAGAAATCTGAAGTTATTTTCTGGCAGTTGCCTGTGGTGCAGAGTAGTTCACCACAGCAAACTATTTGTTGCGTATTAGAGGAAGTTTAGCTTCTGTAAAACCTCGACAGAAGATAAGGAATCTCCCAGAATTTGTCTTTTCTTGTCTTCTACTCACTCTGTATTCCCAGCGCCTTGAGCCCTGCCCATGAATAGGACTGCAGTAAAGACAAGAAGGCTTTGGCCTGGCTTGACGTGGTCCCAGCTCTGCTCAGGGGCATAGCCTGGTGGTCCCAGCACAGGCAAGCCTGGGCCTCTGAGCATCTGGAGGCAGAGAGCAAGAACCTGACACTGTTAAAAGCGGGACCGCCGAACAACCTGTTCTAAGACTTTAGAGGAAGAAAAGACCACATTAACGAAAGCAACAAAACAGATTAAATACCAAGGAATAATTATAGGTAAAATCTATATGTAGACAACTGTAAAATACTCCTAAAGAGTACAAAAAGAATTTTAAAAAGTGGAAGGGCATGCACAATGTTCTAGAACAGGAAAATTCAGAGTCATGAGTATATCGATTCTTCCCAAGTTAATTAAATTTAACACATTCCCCGTAAAATACCAACCGTTAACAAAAAAATTAGGCAAGTGGATTCTAAAGTTCACATGGATAAATAAGAGATAGTGCTTATTAAATATATTATAAAGGCTTAGTAATTAAAAGGCGATGCTGGCACATGAATAAACAGAATAGTGGGACAGATTAGAAAAGCAGATATAGTCCCAAGTATATCTGGGAATAAATAAAAGAAATGGAAAAGAGTGTCATTTAAAATCAATGGGGGGAAACGGCCTGCTAACTACATGTAGGACAACTGGGTAACCACATGGAAAAATAAATAAATCGTCCCATACACCAAGGATAAATTTCTAGTAGATCAAATGTTTAAACAGTTAGATGTTTTTTAAAATTGAACTGTAGACACATGCTGATTTGAACAGACCAACTATATAATGATTTTTTGAGGCAGTTGGAGAAAATCGAATGTAGGTCAAATATTAGATGATAACAAATAGCTTGTTCATTTTGTTAAATATGATACTAGAATGGTGGAAATGCAAGAAAATTCTCAGGTGTTTTTAAATGCATACTGAAGTGGATAGGGGTAAATGACTTGATTTCTTGGATTTGCTTTAAAATAATTTTGTAGAAACAGAAGAGATAGAAGAAGCAACTATGGCAAAACCCAGATAACTATTGTATGTAATGGTGGATATAGGGGGTTCGTTGTAGCATTGTCTACTTTTTGTAGGTTTAAATTTTTTTCAAAACTGAAAAAAATAAAGTAC
This sequence comes from Pteropus vampyrus, assembly GCF_000151845.1. Classification (NCBI taxonomy): domain Eukaryota; kingdom Metazoa; phylum Chordata; class Mammalia; order Chiroptera; family Pteropodidae; genus Pteropus; species Pteropus vampyrus. Next base: position 1,706,236 of record NW_011888931.1, on the reverse strand, counting down.
CAGAATAAAACGTAGGAGACTTTCTTCAAAGCTATGGGTTTGGCAGAACTTTCCAACTGATGTATGATCTAGAAACTATGAAATGAAAAAGTGGTAAAAATCAACTATATTTAGAAAACAACACTTTTGCAGTGGAGGAAAAAAAAAAAACACCAAAGGGAAACAGAACAACTAGGAAAATTATTCACAACTCATATCACACATATATGGCTAAAGGATAATACGTAAATGTCTAGAAATCCTTTTTAAAAAGTTAACACTAGGAAAATTGGCCAAGCATCTAAACCAACAGCACACAGAAAAAGAAAATGGAAATTAAGTGGGTCTAAAACATGTGAAAAGATGTGCAACCTCATCGATAGTAAGAGAAATAAAAATCAGCTCTCACTGGGAAACCTCAGAGCAGCAAAGATCTAGAAGTCTCATCATGGACTCTGATTGCGGAGACTGGGGGGCCACGAACCATCGCTGATGGGATGGAAAATGGTACCACGCCTGTAAGAGCCATTCGTTAGTTTCGTCAGCATTGCCTCAGATATGCCTGGATTCAAGGGTATACATTGTAACTTTGTGTGAAATAGCGAAAGATTAGAAACTTTGATGCCCTTGGGTTTGGTCCAGGACTAGTTGAGTAAATTAGGGAGTACTCTACAGCTGTGAGAAAATGAGGGTGCTGACTGTGTGCCTATATGGAAAGATCCCCCCCTAAAAAGTCACTAAGTATGCTTTATATTTTTGGATAAGGCAAATAAGCATTTGTTTGTACTTGCTTGCATAAAGAAATTCTGTAAGAACAAACGAACAGATAACGTGATTAAGAAGTGAGGGAGAAGACTGACTCTTCTACCTTCTCATTTTATTTGAATCACATGAATCAAGAAATTAACAATCATAAACTGGATTTTAAAAGACTGTACTGTGGGTTCAGTACACAGAGTCCCCTTCGCAGATTAAGTCCTGGCTTTATGTATTGCATCTATTAGCAGTATAATTTTATATGAATTGAGTGAAAAATCCAAAAATAACAGTTAGGTCATTTGAAAACATATGCCTCGGGTGCCCATTAAATGTGCTTTTCAATATATGTTTTATTCAGATCGTGGTCTGACCGGCCCTGGATGAGTCCTCTGATTAAGTAAGATGCTGTGAGTGTTCTGAGCAGGAAGGTTCCCTCTGCTCATTCCTCTATCATTTCATCACCTTCTCCCTGATCCAGCCAGCTGCTCCATTAAATATGAATACCAAGTATGTTTCAAAACTACAAGTGAAGACATTTGATGAACTGTCTGACCATAAATTATGTCATGATTCTTAGGAGGTTTGTAGCTTGGAGCCAGAGCTGTTTTACTGTGTTTGAGACTTCAGGCATTTACTTGCCATGTTTTTTCACTTTGGGTTTTAAAAGCTGCACGTTAGCACCTATTTTATTTAGTTCACACCATGCCCAACAGAACTCCTTCTTTGAAAAACAAAGATGGCTGTTTTTAGTCTTTCGAAAAACAAAATTACTAATCTCTCCCTTTCTTCTCCCCCCATTTTTTCTTCCTTCTACAGAATAAAGGGTTAGAAATAGTATTTGCTTTTCCATTCTGTGTTGGATAAGAGGATGAGAGAGACAGGCAGGGTTTGTGGGGTCCTTTCACAGTTATTCCTTCCCCTGAGACTAAGTGCCTTTCATGTCAACAATTACGTCCCCCTTGGCACTTGTTTCATTGAATTCTCAGCAAGGCATTCTGAGCTTCTAACAGGCCTTAAGAAGTCCTGCGTTATCATCTTAATGGGAATGAAAAAAAATTTAATGAATTTTTTGTATCTCTTCCTTCTTTCTTTCCAAAATTAGATGTAGCCATCTTTCAGACTTGACAGTTTGCATCTTTAAACATGTTATGGCAAAGCCATGAGAACCGCATTCTAAAATTCACACGGTCTACCTGTTTTTTTCTTGGAAGGCACGATCCCACAAGCACGTGTGTTATATTCACGAATGGAAACATTTGTCTCTTTTTTTCCCTCCACAAATCATTCTGGTGGTGAACACTGAACCTGCCTCAGCCCTTTTATAAAAAAGCTCCGTCTCTCCGGGCTTGTGGAGCTGGGGAGGGAAGTCGAGGCACGCAAGCCAGTGCTGTCGGAACACGTACCACGTCGGGGAGTGCTTTGTGGAACACCCCACAGTGTCCTCCTTGTTTGTAAGTCGCTGCAGAATAATCAAAACTGCATTGACGTGGACGGCACGTTTCTTCTGTGGGTTTTTCAGATTGCTAGTTGCTCCATAAATCATTAAAAGATGGGAATATAACCTAATAACCCGGGGCCCCGTGTTTGGAGAGAACATGGCCACATCAATCACCCAGATACCAAACGTGTCGCAGATTTGGGCCGAGTGGGATTTGCAGTGATCGTCGCAATGAACTGGTAAAAAGAGGACCATTTGGAAGAGCGAATCAAACTGGATAACGGTCCGAGAGGGCATTAAATCTACAGGTGATAAATTAGGAAGGAGTCTGTGTATTTGTGTGTCGGGAAAGAGCGCAGTGGAGAAGAGAAGAAATGGACAGGGAGGGAAAGAAAAGAGGAGAGTGTGGTGGGGAGCGGCAGACGATGCCCCCTGGTGATGGTATCTACAGCAGCCTGTACTGTGCCGAGCTCTCTGTTACAGACGTGAGTGTCCTGCATCCTTAGAACGACCTTCTAGCTTTCATCATTAGTGGGGATAATCGACCTAACAGGCACATAGCCAGGACACACCAGAGCTGGCTGGGGTTTGAGCCTCCCGTCTTTCTGAAGAGCCCAAGCCCTAAACCTCCAGGCTGCTTTGTGTGTTAGGTATCATCTGTATTAGTCACCTGCTGCTACATCAGAGCCGAAAGCCACGGGTTCAATCCTGAAACAGGCTTGACTCCCTCCCAAAATTGGGGCCAGAAGCGGCTGTGTGCTAGGGTGAAAGAATGCATATAGCTCTGCCAGCCTAAACACTTTTCCTCTTTGAGAGAAATGCTTGAGAATGCAGTTCTACCTGATAATGGTTTAGAACTAAGCATCCTTTTCGCGGATAAAGAATAGCACATTTTGATCTTTATAATCACTTTTAGCTCCAACTCTGGGCTTCGGTAAATCTTGACGTGCGCACTGGTTTTAGATTAAAACATGGCGTGTGGCGTTTTGGAAAACAAAGTGAAACTCCAGGGGGGAATTTTTTTATGCCTTTGCCCTGGGAATGTATTTATGCTGGTATTGTGAGCTATTTTCCTTGGATGACAAACTTGTATAATTGTAGTAACATGTTTCTGAGAGGCAGAGGATGAAAACCACAACAAAATGCAAACCTTTCAAGTCAGCACATGAGTAATGTATATTAATGACAGAGAGAAATGAGCCAGGAAAATGGATTTTCAAGAAAGAACATTGCAGATTTCAGGGGAGTGCCTGTGTCCTGGGGTTATATTATATCTGATTTCTAGAAGTGAGTCGCTCACCATCTGAGTGTTAGAGATCAACTGGACCTTAATCACGATAGGTATTGGTGTCATTTGGGTTAGTCGGTCATTCTAACTGTAACCCCTTCTACTCGGAGGTCCCTGGGAGGAGAGGTGTGCAGACACAACTGTGAGATTTTAGTTTGGCCAGTCTTTCATTGTCTCATCTCCTCCTTTCCCTGGTTCCCTAGGAACTTGTTTCATTGTGTTTTTATCATAATTTCACCCTGTAATGTTTGAGGGGGTACTCTTCTCTCCAAGGCCTGGGACTGATTAAATTTGAATCACATATTCTCTAAGGACATTTGCTTCAATGCACCACGAGGCAACCAACTTTACTACGTAAATGATGCGAGTGTTTAACGAAAGAGGCTGTGAGTTTTTAGTCTTGACTTCGCGGTTCATGCCACCTTAACAACCTCTGCATCTCCCCTGGAGTGGGAAGGTTTGAGGAGCCGTGGTTCTCACCCCGGGCTGCACCTCGAATCACCCGGGGATTCCCCAAGCCTGGGGGCCACCTGGAGCTTCTGTGGCACCCATCTGGGCTGTGGCTGGGGCATAGGGAGGATTTAAGTCTTCTTGCAAGACTCTAACAGCAGGCCACCGTGAAGAAC
>NW_011888931.1:1689195-1701491 GCF_000151845.1 Pteropus vampyrus | reverse complement strand
AGAGAGAGAGAGAGAGAGAGAGAGAGAGAGAGAGAGAGAGAGAGAGAGAGAGAGAGAGAATATAAAAGAAAGGAAAAGATTCTTGTGATTCAGAACTTGTTCTAAATTTTCCAGACAAGAGGAAAGAACAGCTGTTACCCTGTGAGTGTGCCCCAAGGTCAAAGTCAAAGCTGAGGAGTTAAGTGTTGTCCTAGGTGTCAGGCACGGACCCCGCAGTCTGGGGCCCACGTTCTGCATCTCATCCTTGACTTGCTCGAACTAGTTATTGCAGAGATGAAATATTCTTGCTGTAGAACACTTTTCTCTTTGCCAAATCAGTGTGATCAAATATTTCTGAAGTTAAACAAAATGACATATGGGCCTGCAAGGATTATCCACACCCTTGCATCAATAAAAAATAAAATAACTGAGCTGCCGCTGGGAGGGAGCTGGGAGAGGCTATTTTGTGCTCAGAACGATGCCCCGAGGCAGCTGTAGATAGCATTGTTTTTGTTCAGTTTGGGCCTGGCTGGTGTGCGCATTAGCTCATGTTCCAAATCTGTCACCCGAAGAATGTAGCGAGAATCTTGTTTCAATCTATTCTCTCTCACTTCACCCTTTCCGTAGCCAGAGTCCAGCGTCTACACAGCCCCGATCGCCAACACTGGAAGACAGCAGTTTTGAATAAAACCTAACAGGCTTTTCACATGATTCATGAGAAGACATAGAGGTGCTTATCCCACTAGCCCCAGACACACATCTCCAGGCCCTGTTCCCCACTCACTCCGAAGGTAGTTGCTGCTGGGTTTTAGAACACATGGAAATTATCCTTTCCCTCATGTCTACAAGTCTCCCTTGAAGCTGGAGAGACAAGAGAGGAGAGAGAGAGCTGGGGGCAGCCATGATCATGAGCATGAATTTGCAATTCAGGTTGGTCCTCTCCGCCCTTAAAAGCTCAGGCAGGAATTCGGGGAGGGGGTTGTGTGGCTTTCAGGGACCAGACAGCCCTTGCTCAGTCACACACCCACATGTACGGAACCCACCGGTTAACCCTTTGTTTTTCCCATCTCTGATGAGCCCTGCGTTTTAACCTGTCTAGGGGTCAGTTTCCTTATCTGTGGAATGGGAATGGGGCTACTCGCCTTCATGGTAACGGACTCCCGTGAAGCCATGCTGACCGAAGTATTTTGTAAATTATCAAACACTTTACGACGTCCATTTGTGTGCATATTAAATGAGCTATTGAAAGCACTTTGTATGGAGTTAAAGACGGTGTAAGTGTAAAGTGATGATGTTATTAATTTATCCTTACTGTGTGATGACTGCTGAACTTGGCACTGGGTGAGAACTTGGTTTCCTACGCAAGAAGGCAGGATGGGGAGAGTGCAGGAGAGGATGAGGTGACCGCCTCTGGCTGCACCCTGATGCCTCATTATCGTGGCAGCATTTTCCAACCCCCTTAGCCACGAGTTTAAAAATGCTCTCACCTCTGCATCCAAAGGGAAAGGAATTTTCAAAAGACAAGTTACAGATGGATGCACAGCAGCAAAGTCTACCTTCACAGCCCCGCTCCCAGGGAAGGGGGCGTTCCCACAAGGGGAAGGGGCCTGTGGTGCCACCTGCGTTCTCGGGCAGGAAACCCACGGCCTCATCATGCACGACTGTAAGACGCCACAGAAAAGGAAGCTCTGGGCCAGTCCCGGAGCAGGGCCTGAAGGGTGATGAGCCCTCAGGCTCTGCGGCCCCAAGGGCAGGAAGAACAGCAGTCCTTTCCCAAGTGGCCACAAACCTGTCTCTGGTTAAGGGAAACCAGGCAGTGCAGGTGGATGCCAGAGGCAGGACAGCCTTCTGAAGCAGTTCCCTTGTCTGCGCCGTGGAACGGGGAGCATAAGTGCTCACACAGAAGCACCAGGCATTTGGAGAATGTGTGTGTGGCAGTGGGATGTCGACACAGCTCATCGGGGTAGAAACAGAAGCACTGAAATCGAGAGCAAAGTGTAGGCTTTTGCCCTGTGCACTATTTTTGTCTTGAAAAACGAGTTTAAAAAGCTCCCCCTCCATAGGTATTTTGTTCTGTTTTTACATTATTTATTGCTCTTTTCCCATCAAGAAACTGGTTAGTAGAATGAATTGAATGCTCTTTCTCTATTGCTCAACTGAATACCTATTGCCAGGATGTTCCTGTTTCGCCATCCTTTGTAAATAAGTGTCATTGCTGTCGGGACACTTCATGCTCAGTGGGCGTGGGCTGAAATCCAGGAGCCCTTTCCACGCTGTGCCCAGCAAGCCTTGGCTGTAGTGTGTGTGTTGCCTCTAGGGAACCATCCACAAGAATCCCCAACTCCGCGAAGGAGACCCATATAGCTGGGACTTTCGGTTCCTGGTTCAGCAGACGTAGGGCAGCAAAAATGTACTAAGAAGTGAAGGAGTTCTCTGCCCCTGGATCAGCCCCTCCTCCCTTCTCCCCTCAGTGAGGCCTTAACTTTTCAGAAGCTTCTCAGCATCTTCTCAGCAGCCGCTGGGCGAGAAGACAATCAAGCTTTGCAGAACTGGGTGTACATTAATAAAAGTGCTTCTTGAATCTCCGAGGATAGGGTTTGCAGTCAGTACATTTAACAACATGTTGTCTTTAAGGAAAAGAAACTATAGGATTTGTGTAATTTATGTATTGACTATAGCTTAATATAGGCTTGGTGTTAAGTATTCTTAATAAAATTTGACACATTGTCTAAAATATCATGTTGCTAATTGAGGAAGTTCCATAATGTATCATTCTTTTCCTCAGAGGGTTTAGGCTGGAGGAAAATCTCGCAAGCACTGTGAATTTCTGTGCATGATCAAGGAGGAAGCAGGCTGAGTGGGGAGGAGCAGGCATTTGACATATGTGGGTTTTGATAACCAGCTTGGTCAGAGTCGAGTGAAGACAACCTGGTTTCTGATGGACAGGTATCCGGGGACCTCATGCATGGGTTCCCTTGACCTGGAAAGTTCCTGGAGGGCAGGGAAGGAGAAATGTCCTCAGGTTTCACAACTGAAATATTTTGGGGACTTCAGGGACAACAGCCTATATTTTTCATGTGAAGATTTCAGGGCAAGCTTCAGGAATTTACCAGTTTACTTTCAACTGTTAGCTCCCATCAGGGCCTGCAGAGGACTCTGGGACAGCTAGTGCCTTGTTTGTACTTTTAAAATAGTGTGAAAATTTTATAAAACATTATTGAATACGGTCCGTATAAACTTATGAAAACTCTCCTTTTTTCATAAATGCCCTCTAACTATACAAATATTAGCATGGCTGTTATCAAAATTTTTAGGCATAACACAGAAATTAGGGCCACAATCTTCAAGGTATGTTTAAGCCTGGATTACTATACTTGATCATTTTCAATGTGACCTTGATTATCCAAAGTCCTGCTTTTGTTTAAAACTTCAGCATAACAAATCAATAAATGAGATTTTTTTCTTTGAATTTGGACAGTGAGTTGAAATTAGACATATTTCTACCACCCTTTTCTAGCACTAAAAATGAAGAACATAAGTGAATAGAATGAACTTTTATCTAAGCATTGGCCATGAAAGAAACATTTAGATAAATTAATTGAATTTTGTTTGGACTTATATAATAGTCACACAGATTTTGCTTGAAAATCAACTAGGCTTTTCTAAGAGAACATTGTACCTAACAAAGCTCATTTTGCATATTTTAACTGTGATTTTGTATGCTTACTATTAATTTGGATCCTATTAGGTCTTGCAAAATGCCATTTGCCCTTTTCCATATAACTACCCTGTATTTGTGGACCTCTTGACATTTAAATCTCCCTCATAGAGACCTCACCATTAACCAGAAGAATCTTAGCAACACGAAACTGTGACTAGCACCTGGGCAGTTTAGGTGGAATTCAAATTTGGGAATTGTGGTAAAGGGAACTCTACATGTATTTGGCTTTCGTGAGCGTTTATGCCCCTTGTGTTATAAAGCACTCAAGTGGCCTTATTTTCATATTTAAAGATACACAATATGTTGAAAAACGGAGTACGTGTCTATGACAATTAACTACTAAAAGCGTTAACATTGTTTCTAAGAACCGTCTTAACATGCCCTGAGCATAAGAGCAGTATCTGGGGCCGGTATAAAGCGGCAGAGATGGCTGGATGCTGCGGGCAGGCATTCTGCCCTACCTGCCTCCTGCCCAGAGCTCTCGGATCTCCCCACATGTGGGTGCATAAGGACCCTTCTTAGCGTGGAGCTTCACGCAGCCATGGCCAGTGGTCCAAGTTGGTATAACGGTGCTGTCCGCTGCCCTGGTAGATCCTGTAGATCTACCTGATATTCTGATATTCTGTAATTACTCACATATTTAGGAACATTATTCATTCTGACACTGCCAGTTTAAAAGAGATGGGGGCTGGGAGAAGTAAAACATTAGTGTTCTGTGGTCTTTGGAATTTATTATTTTGTCAGATGTGAGATTCTGTACAAAATGTTTGCACCGTTATAATGTTTATATGCAAAAGACTATATGACTGTGGGACATTATTGCATCAGTTTATATATGTAGACCTATTACTTTTTTATGGGACTGCCTCATTTTTATAACTATCAATATTTTAGCTTATAATATGGATGACCGAAAACAGCAGAAGCCCTTTTCTTTAGCTGATAATAAAGCTTCCTTGGTTTTTATTCCATGGACATTTACAGTCCATACTTATCAAGGGCATGGGGTGGACAGCTCTGGGCGTGCCCAGGGACAGGTGACAACGACAGACAAGGAGTTGAAGAGAAACGCCCACGGTGCAATATCGATAGCATTTTCAGAGTATTTGATATTTAACTCACATAATATAAATTTCACATACCTTAAAAGGCCACTGGGTATGTGGGACATGATATTATACCTTTGTTTTCGTAGTTTATTACTAGAACAGAATTTTTTCACTGTAGCCTCACTGATTCTCATTGTCTCCCGGCCCCAGAACAGGGTTTGGCCTATAGGTTACTCAACACATATTTGTTGAATAAATGATGAAGTAATTTTCTGAAATTTTAGCTCTTATATATCTCAGAGATATTAAAGTTGCTGTAAACAAAAATATCCTGACTTGAGGATTTCTATTAAGAATGCTGTTTGTAAAATCAACTTTGGAAAGTGTATTGATTCCTTTCTGCCACTAGGGGACAACATAGTGCAGTTAAGAAATCACCTTTTTAATGAATTCTTTTTAAAAGAAAGGTTAGTACTTAAGCTAATAATACTCTTAAATGTGGATAACTATGACCAAGCTAATTCAGTTCTGCAAGAGGAGGTTTAATGCTGTGTCAGCCTATTATAAGCTTAATAGGGTAAGCATGTGTCCAGGTTAAAAATATATCCATAAAAATAGCCTGATAATATATTTAAAAATAAAGTATTATATAAATAAATATATGTATATATGGTAAATGAAGATTTAGTCTTTAATCATGTTAAAATCACTTTCTGCCATCGAACCAAATAGCATATATGGGCTAATAGCTAAGAAGGTGTAATCTACATATTAAATTGAATAGGAAAAGAACTGATAAAAATCCACCATTCTGCCCATGCGATCGACACAGCTTTAATTTCAGAGGGGAAATGCAGTGGCTCTAGTTCTGCTAGTTGGATGCCGACTAAATACATACCTTCGAAACTGAGTGTCAGTTGGGTTAATATAATCAAGCCTGTGAATAGTTCTCTTGTGCTGAAAACCTGTTGGACAACCCAGCTTCAGAGAGAAAGGCCAGTGGGAGGGTAGCTCTGGGAAGATATTTGTTGTTAAGGGGTGAGTCACAGGGGCCGAAAGACAGGAATTTTCTCTTACGACATTAAATTTAATTAGAATAAGTTTAAGGTTAGTTCAGTAGTCATTGCCGATTATTTGAGAAATTAATTTTTTTTTCTTTTTTTTTTTACTACCTTCAGTTTGCAACTTCTAACGTTCTGAGGTTTGGCCCGTAGGGATGGCAAGGGAGTTCCGGGTCACCTGGCAAGCCTCACCTTCCCTTCTGCAGCAGCAGCATCCTCTTCAAGGAGCCTCGGTTGCCAGAACTTGCTGGCAAAGGCTTAGCACTAAGCCAGCAGCGAGGTGGTTTCACCTCCCTTCCTTTTCCTGGCCCAGTCTCTGCTGGAAGTACTAATTAGGAATCAAACAACCCGAAAAGCTGGCAGTTAAAGAAGAAAAAGAAATAACAGTGTTTTAGTGCTCTATAACTTGGCCTGAAATAATGGGAAATTAGTTGCTTGACAGTCAAATAAGCGCAAAAGCCAACCAGCTCAGGGCTCGGAGGCAGCAGCTGACTTGCTGACTGACTCCATCTGCCTAGAGCAACTCTACACCGGCCAGATTGTGGCCACACCTGTCGGCCACCTGTGGCTTCTCTCCTACTTTTGCCTAATTTAGAGGTTGTAAAGGCGAGTGCAAGCTGATTCCTTTAGAGTAAAGGCATGTCAGGACGAGAGGGGGGTTGATGTTACTTTTTTAAACTCTGCTTTCCAAGGCTGTCTTCCACAGAGCTAAAGGACAAGCGTTTGGTTTTAACTATCCCACATCTCTCGCTGTTTCCCTTTGCTATGAATATCTAGACAGGATTGCTGAACACCTCTATTAGAGAATCCCCTGGGGACTGAACAGGTAAACCTGCTCAGTAAAAACTAAAAATTGGTCTAAAATTTATACCCCAACATGCTAGTCTTGAATAGGCATCTGGGTTTTTTTTTTCCTATTTGCCATAATTTTTTAAAATTTTTCAATTACAGTTGACATTCAATATTTTATATTAGTTTCAGGTGTACAGCATAGCAGTCAGGCTTCATGCAATTTGCAAAGTGATCCCCCAGTAAGTCTACTACCCACCTAGCACCATACATAGTTATTACAGTATTATCGACTATATTCTCTGTGCTGTGCTTTACATCCCCATGACTGTTTTTGTAACTACCAATTTGCACTTCTTAATCCCTTCACTTTTTTCTCCAACCCCCTGAACCCCCTTCCCAACTGGCAACCAGCAGTTTGTTCTCTGTATCTGTGAGTCTGCTTGTGTTCTGTTTGTTCCTTTATTCTGTTCTTTAGATTCCACATGTAAGTGAGATCATACAGTGTTTGTCTTTCTCTGCCTGACTTATTTCACATAGTATAATACCCTCTAGGTCCATCCATGTTTTCACAAATGGTAAGATTTTATTATTTGTTATGACTGAGTAATATTCCATTATGTGCATGTGCATGTGTGTGTGTGTGTGTGTGTGTGTGTGTACACGTACCACATCTTCTTTATCTGATTGGCTAATGGATGGGCACTAAGATTACTTCCATATCTTGGCTGTTATAAATAACACTGCAATGAACATAGGGGTGCATATATCCTTTTCAAATTTGTGTTTTGGTTTTCTTTGGATAAATATCCAGAAGTGCAATTGCTGGGTCATAAGGTAGTTGTATTTTTAATTTTTTTAGGAACCAGAAAACTGTTTTCCATAGTGGCTGTGCTAATTTGCAGTCCACCAACAATATATGAGGGCTCCCTTTTCTCCACACCCTCACCAACACTTGTTGTTTTTGCTGTATTGATGGTAGCCATTCTGATAAGTGTGAGGTGATATCTCATTGTGTTTTTAATTTGCATTTCTCTGATGGTTATTGACATTGAGCATTCGTCTATTAGCCATCTATATGTCCTCTGGAGAAATGTCTATTCAGGTCCTCTGCACATCTTTTAATTGGATTGTTTTGTTGGTATTGAGTCATGAGATTTTTATAAGCTTTGGATATTAACTTCTTATTGAATGTATCATTGGCGAATATCTTCCCCCATTCTGTAGGTTGTCTTTTCGTTTTGTTGACGGTTTCCTTTACTATGCAAAAACTTTTTAGTTTGATGTAATCTCATTTGTTTGTTTTTTCTTTTGTTTCTCTTGTCCCAGGAGATATATCAGGAAAAAAAAAATGTTACTAAGAGCAATATCAGAGAGTTTACTGCCTGCATTTTCTTCTAGGAGTTTTATGAGTTGGGTCTTACATTTAAGTCTTTAATCTATTTTGAGTTTATTCTTGTATATGATGTAAGAACGTGGTTTAATTTAATTTTTTTGCGTGTATCTGTCTAGTTTTGCAAACACTGCTTATTGAAGAGACTGTCCTTTCCCCATTGTATATTCTTGCCTTTTTTGTCATAGATTAATTGACCATATAGGCAGGAGTTTATTTCTGGGCTCTCTATTCTGTTCCATTGATCCATGTGTCTGTTTTTATGGCAGCACCATGCTGTTTTGATTACTGTAGCCTTGTAGTATAGCTTGTTATCAGACAGTGTGATACAACATCCATTTATTCATAACTCTGGTTTCAGGCATTCCTCTGAGAAGCAAAGAATGGCTGTTACATGTGAGCTGTTGGGGCTCTGAGAAGCTGTAAAAGGATGATCTATAACATATAAAGAAGTTAATGCTGGACACTAGCCTGAAGGCAGAGTGATATAATGAGGCCGTAAGATTAGTTTTTGCTTGCCATAATCACATAATTTGACTACATGTTTGACTTCAAACGTGACTCAGAACTAGTGGTTTGGTGAGTACCGTCCTCACAGGTTTGCTGTTTCATGCTCCCTGACTCTCCCTCATGTCTCTCTGGCTCAGCATCGTAGTCTGTTGATAGTGCTCCATACTCTGCAGGAACAGATTAAATTTTGGTGAACCAGCTGATGGAATGCCTTCTGAATGACGAGGAGACCAATGGCTAAAAGCTAAAAGAAATTTGCGCAATTATGACTGTGCTGCAATTAATCATCATAGCTGTATTTTTTTCCTTATATGTATAGAAGTCCAAGGAGCCCCAGGAGGGAAGAGTCTGCAAGGCCAGGCCTTCACAGAATTAAAAATAATGGGTGTTTGTATTCAAGCACGGTTTGGCCAACAGCTCAGTCTCCTTATCTGAAAATGCAGTTTATTTTTCACTGGCGGGTATTGATTTTCTGCAGTGCTAAGATTATCTGCACTGCTAAGGCTTGGCCCTGCACCTTCCCCAGTGACTCCCTCTTAAGGATCCAGGACTTGCAATCTGTTTCGGAGACAATCAGTGGCTATTTTGAAGTCGGTGCCTCCGTGAGTCAGGATGCGTGCTAAATAAGTTGCTCCAAAGATTGGCTCTGTGAGTTCTCTGAAGGAGCTAGTGAAGGGGCTGTGAAAAGTGAGTAACGAACAGAGGCAGAAACACAGAGGCAGAGAAGTTTCGCTTGCACGGCCTTGCTCCCTGCAGGCCACAGCTAAAGTTAAGGTTCTTTAACCCTGCAGGGGGACCCAGTGTCTAGAGTCTGGCTTGCTCCACCACTGAGTTTATTATTATGTAAATGGACTAACAGTGCAGCCTTTTAAGAGTTTTTGGCAAAGGGTAACCCTTTGTCTGCCAAAAGGTAGACTCTTGCCTTGCTTGCCAGCCCAGAGTCTGTGCAGTAAACAGTGGGTGACCTATAAGCCAGCCAGTCAATTTGCACATTGCCTTATTAGGCAGGCTGAGAAGGCTGGCGTCTTGGGACAGGCCTACAGAGCTGTGACAGTGGACTTGCATCCTGTAAGGAGCCCAAGAGCCCAAACCCTGGAGACATGGCCTAGTACTGCTCAATTAATTCTAGTGCACTGTAGTGACAGGCACTGTCCTTGGCAGACATACTTTCTGGTATAGATGGAAAACAGGAGATGACTTCCCAAAGGACAGAGGGGCATATCTCATTTTCCTAGAGATTTACTTATTGTGTAGCTTGTTCTAACAAGTCCTGTATCAGGACTTATTGTGTGGAGTATGGATTTTATGAAGAAACAGTTAATGGTGTCCTTTTAATCAAAAATGTTTTGGAGACTCTTAGAAGCTTGTTCTTATTTTCTAGTAAAGTCTTTCTAGTGCTGAGCTTATGTGGGGGTGAGGAGGAAATTTCACCAGCCAGGCAGGTCAAGGTTGTCCAATGGAAAGAGGAGAGTCCTAAGAGCCAGGGGCCCTGGATTCTGGGCTGTCACACAGGCTAAGCGACCTTAGACAAGTCGCTTTTTGTTGCTCTCTAAAAAAACGTAGAGTTAAATTGAATGAGCTCTTCGATGACCTCTCCATTATAACTTTCTTGTCCAAAAAATTACATTCATTACATCCCCTCCTCTCCCTCTTTGTTCTCTTCAGTAATAAGGTTTAATGAGTGTTGCTCGTTAACAGCCACAGCTTAGCACCCGAGGGGAAAATCTGAATGGTTTTAAGCTAAATTTTCTCTTTTGAGTTTTTTCCAAAACTTGAGGCAGCAGCTGGAAACCAAGGAAGATGGTGCTTTTCTAAACTGAAGTTTTCGTTCAGATTTGCTCAAGTTCTTGAAATTAGTTATGGCTCATGAACCAAAGCTGCAGGTGAGACACATGTACAAATAGTGAGTTAATCTCGTGGCGGGTGACTACACACGAGTTTCTTTTTCATTGAGTGGACTGTTCATGCACATTGTGCAGGCATTGGCCAGCCTACCAGGAAGGAAGGGATGACAGGCTGCTTCTTCTAACTGCCCGTCACCGGGAGAGGCTCTCCTCTCCTTCCAGAAATCCCGCAGTAGCAAAGCTCATCTGCCCTTTATGTGAGTCGGGCGTCTGTGTGAGGACATTTACTGTGGTGGGAGAGGGCGTCTGAGGTGCTGGTTGCTAGGTGTTTGTTTGGACCTCGTTATCTTCTTTTAATTGACCTATGTCTGCTTCTCATCCTTCAGGGAACAGGTAAATTCACTTTTACCCTCTTGGTAAAGAAATCTTTTTTTTTCTCTCTTGTTGTTTTAAATGTCTGTTTCCATCTCTGTTGACTCTTTGGCTCCCCCAAGGCATGGGCTATGCCTTTGAGTTACTTGTTCTCATCACATGAACTTGTGACCTATACAAAAAGGGACCTGTTAGATTGGCGCTGAGTGCCACTAGGACTTTAGAAGACCCCTGAAAGGCGGTGAGTGCAGAGCTTTTTGGCCAGGGGAGAAATGACTGCCACTGCCAACTGTAAAGAGAAAAAGATTAGCTGTGTCCAGGACTAGAAGGGGCATCGAAGCCTCTGTAGTGACACATTTTCTTATGTACCACAAAGATGTCAGAAGATGGGAAGGGACCTCTTGTTGGAACATAAACTAGGAATTCCTGATTTGAAGCCACAAAAGTCTACTGCATTATAAATTCCAAGTCTATTGCTTGAATTTTTTACGTCCTATTTCTCTTGAATGAGCAAGTTAGAACTCTAGCAAGTGGGCAATTCACTTTTCTGATTGAATTTTAAAATATTTGTCTGAAGTTTTAATGATGAAAGATTATTTGATTTTGAAGGCTAGACACTGGTTTTGGAAAGTTAAAAAACAGTTTTGCCTTTTAAGGGGAGGAAAATTACTTAATCGCTGTCTCAAATAGATGGTACTGTTTTAATTGGTGATGGTTGATTTCTTCTTTAATAACTTCAGTAAGTGATTAGCAGCTACAATGAAACAATAATAAATATTTCACTTTGAAACAGTGTGAATGTAAAAAGTCATATAATGAGTTACATTTGTCCAGGACGCGACAGTTTCATGCATTGTCACGGTTAAAATGCTTCCGCTCATAGCATCAGGTGTTTTGAAGGCAAGAGGAGGAAGGAAGAGACAGATGTTCTCTGTTCTAGGAAGGAAGTTCTTGCAACAGTCCTGCAATGTGTGTCTCGGCCCTGCTTGTACTTTTGGTTGTTCTGTAGCTCGAGGGAACACTGTCTCATTTTACCCAGGAAGAATTCATCATCTACGGGGAAGGCAAATGTACGTACTTGATAGGAAAAAGGGAAGTAGGGAAACTGCAAAAGCATCAGTGTTAACAAGGTGGAAAAGGACCTTGGCACTCTGTACAAAACTCTGTCCTTAATTTATTAGGTGACTTTCTCCTCTCGACCGTGAATTCATTGAGGGCAGCAATTTTTTCAGCATACTGACCACCCCGGTGTCTGTCCTCTAGTAGTTGCTCAGCGAACCCCGTGTGAGACTAGGGGATGGGTTCTGGAGATGGAGTGAATATGCACTGCAGGAAAGAGGAGCAGTTTGGGGCCAGGAGTGGATAGGGGTGAAATCTTTGACATTTGTGTTTTTGCCTGTTGGGTTCAGGAAGCTGGCTGAGAATCTGCTAGAAATATGCAGATAATGAAAAATGTCAGCCTCCAATTTACATCTTCCTCTCAACACTGAATTCCCCCTGTACCTCACATCCTCGTCAGTCAATCCTTCACTGGCTTCGGGTGGCTGTGACATGATGGCTGGCTGGTCTTGTCTGATA
>NW_011888931.1:1669791-1687710 GCF_000151845.1 Pteropus vampyrus | reverse complement strand
TAGCTATAGAATAGCTATTAGGTACCAACGGTCATTTTATATATTTACTTGTCTACCATCTGGATTTTTAGACTCATAAAAATTTCTCATATCTGATGATTCAGTATTTCCTAGCTTTCAGTTCATGTGAAAACCATAAAATAGTGAGTATCGAATGATCAGAGTTGGCAGGAGCCTTCTCCCATCTCCCTTGAGAATTGCAATGGTCTCAACCCCCTTCCTGCTGGGTTTCCCCTCAGTGGGGGAGGGGGGGGTGGGCGAGGCTTGGGCCTCTGCAGCTCTAAAGATACAGTGTTCTGTAGCTTATGATGTTCTACGATACAGCTTCAGATTTTATACAGTATACACCTAAATTTATATTGATTCGTGAAGTCATTGTTGAGGGACCCTTTGTGTGTTGGTGTTGTAGCACGTGTCAGAATTTCATTCCTTTTTAAGGCTAAATAATATTCCATTGTATGTATATTTCAGTGTACATGTTAAACATGGGATTAACCTTTGTTTTTTTTTTCTTGCTCTGAGAAACAGTTGGCCAGCCTCTCTTCCTCTAAGTTATCTAGATTATTTTCCCTAAGAATCATTAGCCATAGATTCAAAATCAGCCAGAAGTTAAAATGCTTAGAGATCATTTTCACCACAAGTGTTAACATTGTTCATTTGAACATTTATTTTAAAGATAATAATACATGTTTTAATTTAGAGGATTCCAATAAGCCTTTCTTTAAAAAAGAATTTTTGAATATAGCATGACTGGCATGGTTCTTTCAACACATCTGATAAAGGCATATCTGTGAGTTGTAATATTTCTTATTGAAAGTACTTTTGCCTTTTCATCTCTACTTACTTGGCCTATTTTAAATTACCTTACATAGTGATGCAACACAAAATTTTATTTGCAGACTTGTCCTAAAGGTTACCGCTAACCAGAACTCACAAAGCATTTCACAATGCACACGAGAGGAGAATTACACTAAAATAAGGAATCTGGAATGTCTGAATAATGAGTACGTGATAAAAAGGAAATGAAAAGGACTAAATGGGCTCCTGACTGGTGGGATTACTTCAAGTCAGGTGATTCTGCCCCAGATTAAGAGTCCACGCAAATAAAATCTACCGAAGAAAATGAGAAAACCGTTTACGGCTGCTCCTAGCATACAAACTAGTCCTTTACTTGGCTGTAAAAATATATCCTTCACTCTGGAGTTTCAGCCCAGCCATCCATCGTCTTTAGTAGCTTACAGTAGATTTCATTAAAATTGTTCTGTGACACTTCTTAAATTTAGGAATGAACCAATAACTCACGACAGAAAGTACTCAGACAACGGTTAGTCATAATTTCACATTGCCCATTTACATTTTGGCTCGTTTTTCCTGTAGAGTTTGACACAAGATGACATCACACAGGCCTTGGCAGGAGTGTGTCGCATGCCTGTATCTCTTCAGTCTGTAGATTCACGCGCACATTAGGTAATGTGCTCCGAGTGCTTCCACATTCACTCACTCGCTTGATCGTGACTTCATCTGCATATTTGCACCTTTGGTTTTACTTTGTCTGATCAGGGAAAGGTGGTTTTGCCTTTAGAAACACAATTTAAGTGGTCATTCTAGGCTCGAGCATTTGTCTTATACCACACCATAGCTCGGTTTTCTCATCTGCACATGGGGATAGTAATAGGATCTCCCTGCGGGCTTTGTGAGGACCAAATGAGTTTCACAGAGCACTTAGCATCGCACCCGTCCTGTGATGATGAGTCAGTGAGGGTCTCACATCTTCTCTTCTCTTCATCACCACACCAGGCATGGTAGAAAATGGCTAGTTGTTAGTGGGGTACTCGGCTGCTTCCCTTTCCATTGGTTTTGTTTCCATTTCCTCCTCTGTGATAATGACCTCTGGGGTACGTCTGCCCAAAATCGTTGCAGGGCTGCATGTGTGTTGTCAGCCAGAACAGCCTCCAGAAGAACTGGCTGGCTCCTCAGAATCGCTTCTGAGTAATCCTGAGCCACAGCTGTGCACCGTGTTGCGGTCCCCGAGGGTTTAACACCTTGATCCTTTGTCATCTAGCCCCTTAGCTTTTGACCTTGGTCATTTAAGAGGTGATCCTTTTTACCTGGACTCATATCAACATTATCCACTATTGGAATAGAGGATCCTCTTTTCTGTTTTTCCCCTTCCATCCCGTCCCTGGCAAATCTAACATTTTCTCCCCCACACACAGATATTTATGTTCCACATCATCGCTTCACATTTTAGGAAAGATAAGACTTTAGTAGGAGTCTCAAAGTAAGGAAGGGATGGTAATACTTCTCCTTTATGCTGCCCATTGAAGAAATAGAGGCAAAATCTAAGAATGAGGAAGCGTGGAGGCGATTGCCTTGCTCGCCTGTTCACTTGCTCACTTGATTTATTCATTCACTCGTTCGCCCAGTATTCACAGTCCCTGAAGTAAGCACTATGCTTAGAATGGGCCCAGAAGGGCATCTCAGGTGTTGCCCGAGTTTTCCTAATCCTTGGGTAGGAGACGATGAAGGTTTTTTAGCAGGAGAAGTTTGATTAGCAATGGAGAAGCACTGAGAGAGAAGAAAAGGCATAAAGGGGCTGAACAGGTGGAGTCCGTGCCAGTTTGCAAGGGGATGAATCCAGGCACTTTGTGTGATCATGAGAAATACTACGTTGTGTATTGTAAGGAAATTGGCTATTGTCTGGATCAACGCCTCAATTATAGCCAAGAAATGCATGTAGAAGAAATTGGACAGTTGCTATGTCTTAGGTCTATGGCGCGATTCCATTTATGAATGTGATTTTTCTCCCAGATTTTTAGTCCAAGACTTAAACCTTGGGATTTCAAGGGGACCTATTGCCTTCGATCTTTATTTATTTGTACTTAATTGTTTTTGGTGAGTACCATAGAAGTAACTCATGCTTATTGTAGAGACTTTGGAAAAGGGGAAAAACATGAAGCGTTCTCTCTGAGTTATGAGATGTTTTGGTCTGTTCACTATCTTTCTGATAAGGTATGTGTGTGTATCTCTAAAGTAATATATCATGAAACATTTTCCAAATCACTAATTCTTTCCAACAAGGTTTTCTCGTATAATTTACCCATTCTTCTATACATTTCCCTTTGTAGGCTGGTTCCAGTTTTATAAATTTATAAATAAAACTGGTGAACAGCCTTGTATTCATTCACAGTAATTTCCTTGAGAACGTGTCTGGAAGTAGAATTACTGCATCGTTGTTTCATACAATCTTTTAGTAAATCCTTTCTTGTGCTTCTTCAATAAGATGGAGCCTTGGTAAGAGAAGGAAGAATCATAGAATTATCAGTTGTTTACACGACACACACGCCCCGACACTCACCAGGCACGCTGACTTCTGTCTTCACCTTAGGGTCTTCAATATACCCTACTTTTCATGTCTGGAGTCAGCCCTGGCTTGAGGAACATCTATGGAACCAAAGCCAGACCAAGAAATTATATGAGATTGGCTAAAGGCAACCAGCACCTCTTGGCTTGACTCCTCTTCCTGGGGTGAGGCTGACCCCTCACCAATTAAGCCCATATGAGCTATCGCCCTGGGAGACTGACTTCGACCCAGGACAAGAGTACAGCACTGGCCCCTGTTATTCTGTGTCCAGGCTAATCAGGGATGTGGGAGTCCTAAGGAGAGTGAGAGGATGTGGCTTTCCAGCCTGTCACTGCCATACCGTAAGCTATGCGACCTTGCTAACATTTTATAAAATGAAGAACAAGTGATCGGAAAGGCCCCTTTGGCTCCATTTTTCCGAGAGTCCAGGGTCTTGGGTTTACCAAGGCCTGATTCAGTTGTCCCAGTGACCCCACTTTGGGGTGCTGGGATCCCAGGGGCCCGTTCATATATCTTCTCGGTCATCCAGTTCACTCCACCACACCCATGTAGTGTGGTGTGACATGAGATGAACGTGCCTGTAACAGTGACCTCCCTCCTCCCCTCAGTCACACATTTATGCCTCTTCCCCAAAAATGGTTTTGCATGCCCATCTACAAGCAACTCAAATATTTGCTTTATTTCTTTTCAATTTAAAGATTAAAACTTCAAACACATCTAATAAAATATTTACTTCCATAAAGCATTGCTACTGAATATGGAAGACAATCGTGCTTTGAAAATGGAAAAGATTAGCGTTTCTAAGTGGACGCGGTGACAGAGAATTTTGTGTATCTCTTTTCTTTGTGCTGAGCTGGTGGCTAAGTGATAATGTTAGAAAGGTAACACAGCAACATCACAGTTTTATATTAAGATGCCTTCTCCCTAAAGTTTAAGAAAGTCACACCTACAATTTAGAATTTTCTCTGCAGATGAATAAAATATGTTTACTTACAGAATGATGTGAGGAAATGTTTGCCTAGTGTGTAGCTCCCGTGCGTGAATCTGCCAGCCTAAAATAATAATAATGATAATAATAAAAATGGTTATTACTGTCATCATCATTAATTATAATAACTGGAGAGTAAATGAAAAGTGTCATGGGTACTTTCTAGTGATATAAAATATAGATTTCTTTACTGTCTTACTTGGTTTATGTGCATGAGATACTTAAAGAGGAGATTAAATTGTTTATTCAGAGTTTAGTAAAGTATTTTGTGTTTTTTCTTTTCAACAATCAAGCCATATTTAAATCTGTGTGCTTTATGTCATAACTGAGGGCTGAGGCAAGTAATTCTAGTAAAATCCCAATACCAACTTAAACAGAATATCCAAATTCTTTTTATTCTGTCCTGGAATTTCAACTTAAAAATTTAAACTAGAGTTATTCTTTAACAATAATTCAAAAGAAACATTTAGATTCACTTAGGATAATTCAAATTGAGTATTCTATAAACAGAGTGGTTTTCAGGAACATAAATTGTGACAAGCAAGTGATACTATGTTTTATTAACTGTGAAATTCTTTATAATGGATTATTTATGAATATAGCTATTATTTCATCCCATCTAATTATTCGTGTCCAGAGTCAGCTGCTGCCATCACATTCTCCACTTCCTCTTCTCTTTCCCACACTGCCTTTTTCTTTTTGTTCCTAGTTGGACACTACCTACTAATAAAATTTCCACCACGGTGTTTTCTACAGTATTTCTGTGGTTCCTTGCTGAGTTTTTTTGTAACCGCCCTACTTGCCATATTTCTCCCTAACTTTATAAGAGTTGGAGCAATCGATACTATAGAGAAAATCTCAGCTATCATCATCGACTCACATAGTAACCAGCACTGACGTACCTGTCGTTGATATGCCTTAGTTAATTTGGCATTTAATTGTTCCTTTTCAAGTTGTTTGTTTGTAGTTTAGAAATCTGTTTAAGTTGAACTGGGTTGAAAGCAGGATATAAAATCAATGCAAATCATTTTGGAATATGCTCTCTAGCTTTTAGAAAAGATTATTCTATTACTTCTTATGGTCATTCAGCAAACATTCACTGTAAGCCTGCTATACACCAGCTATTGTATTCAGTACGAAAAATATAAAAATGGGCATACTCAGGGTCCTTGCCTCCTGGCAGGGGTGTGTGGAGGTAAATCATGATTTTGATCTTACCTCTCCAAGACATCACGGTTCCATCACTAACCACACGTCTACCAATAAGCAGGTTACTTCTCTAGTCCCCTGTTTCCTCATCTTGTTAACGGGACCATTTTCCTAGTTTCTCTTTAATGTCCTTTATAGCTGTAAGAGTGGCAGTGTCTTTAATTACTGCATATTTTCTTGGAATTGCATTATCACTACTTAGACAAACCAGCCACAGGGTGCAGTTAAAAATAAGTAGAGGAAACTCCAGGGTTACTGGTTCCACATGTAAGGACCTTGGGAGTCGCTGCTTCAAACAAGTAAAAAGCTGAACAGACTGAAAATAAGCACTTCTTGAGCCCATAGGAGAGGGAAGGACACAAGGTAAACCACTGCCCCCAAATTTAGAGAGACAGTCCCGTACAAGGAGTCATGGCTTTCTAGAACGAGACTCGCAAGTAATACATCGAGCAAAGGGAGTCTCTTCAACAAATGGTGCTGGAACAACTGGACATCCATATGCAGAAAAATAAATCTAGATGCAGACCTTACACCTCTCACAAAAATTAACTCAAAATGGATCATCAACCTAAATGTAAAACACGTAACTATAAAACTCCTAGAGATAACATAGGAGAAAACCTAGATGACCTTGAATGTGGCAGTGACTTTTTGGATACACCATCAAAGTCGTGATCCATGAAAATAATTGATGTGCTGAACTTCATTAGAAATTAGAAATTTTGTTCTGCAAAAGACACTAGCAAGAGAATTAAAAAAGCCACCGACTGGGAAAAATATTTGCAAAAGACACATCTGCTTGTGGACTGTTATCCAAAATATACAAAGAATTTTTAAAATTCAACAGCAAGTAAACAAACAGGTGAATAAAAATGGGCCAAAGGCCTGAACAGACACTTCACCAAAGAAGATATACAGATGGCAAATAAGCATATGAAAAGATGCTCCACATCATATGTCATCAAAGAAATGTAAATTAAAACCACAATGAGATACCTCTATACACATATAAGAATGGCAAAAATCCAAAACACTGACATCACCAAATGCTGGCGAGGAGGCAGAGCAACAGAACTCTCATTCACTCCTGAATGCAAAATAGTGCAGCCACTTTGGAAGACAGTTTGGCGGTTTCTTATAAAACTACACATACTCTGAATACACAATCCAGCAATCGCACTCTTTGATACCCAAATGAGTCGAAAACTTAAAGTTACACAAAAAACTTGCATATGCATATGTATAGCAGCTTTGTTCGTAATGGCCAAATCCTGGAAGCAACTAAGATGCCTGTCAGCAGGGGAATGGATAAATAAACTGTGGTGTATCCAGACAATGGAATATTATTCAGCACTAAAAAAGAAACAAACTCTGAAGCCATGAGAAGACATGGAGGAAACTTAAATGCATATTACTAAGTGAAAGAAGCCAATCTGAAAAGCCTACATTGTATATGATTTCAACTATATGGCATTCTTTTCTGGAAAAGGCACAACTCTGGATCCCTGGTTGCAGGGGGAGAGTAGTTAGATGAACGGGCAGAGCACAGAGGATTTTTAAGATATGAAAGTACTCTGTATGCTATGATAATGGGGGGTACATGTCATTTTATATTGGTCTAAACCTGTAGAATGTACAGTACCAAAAGGGAATCCTAAGGTAAACTGGACTGTGGGTGATCATGATGTACCAACGTAGATGCATCTTTGGTAAACAATGTACCACTCTGCTGAGTTATGATGATAGTGGGGAGGCTATGCATGGGTGGGGGCAGGGGGCCACATGGGAGCTCTCTGTACCTTCTCCTCAACTGGTAGTAAACCTAACCAGCTCTAAAAAAATTAAGTCTTTTTAAAAGATAATGAAAAAAAAAAAAAAAAGCAGGGGCAGTCGAATAGATAATGCTTAATTTAAGAGCTTCTGTCTCAAATGAAAATTTTTGAATCTCTAGTAATACCTGCCTTTCCTTTTCCCACAATTTCACTCATATGTTGTTTATAAATCTTAACTCTTAACTATGGGGTTTTGGCTCCCTGTTAGGTGAAATATTTCATTTAACTTAGCCAAAGCCAGACTCAGAGCAGCCTGGGAATGGTTAGGCAGCTTCCCTTCTTCCCAGTACCAGGCTGTTTGTTTTTCTTTTGTTTGTTTACTTTGGGGGAATGGAGTTGTTTTGACACCCCCCCCCCCACACACACACACACACTGATGGTAGGTTGCAGCACTGTCTGCTTCACTGAAGCATATGCTGTGCTTTGGCCATAGATTCGAAGTGCCAATATCACCAGGGCCTCGTCACTGGAGTCCCGTCTGCTTCAGCATCCTCAGGCCTCATTTCTGCTTGTAATCAGATTACGGGGTCTGAGCTGTTCCAGCCAGTAGTCTCTTGCTTCGCGGTTACTATGCTCTCAAGGACACAAGTGCCTGATTGCTGGAGCCCTGCGCTGAAAAAAATCTCATTCCAATTTTGCTTAGCCGGGCCAAAGGCTGTGGCTGCTTGAGAATTAGCTGTAGAGCAGGCTCTGTTACTCAACTGTCTATGTGTAACGATGCTCAGAAGCCCAGGGATGTCCAGCTCTATGGGAGCTTTCGAGTTCTCTGAGAAACAAGGTAAGGCAAGAAAAACAGAAAATGCACTTCTGTGTGTATGTTTTATAACATAGCGAATGCCTCGTATCCTCCGTTTTACCTTGTATTCTCCTGTGTGTCCACTTAGTTATATAGTTTTCTCAAAGGACACTTTAAGTATTTATTTGAGTTTATAAATTGGCTTATCCTGGAATTGCTGGAAAATGTGAACTTTTTTGTGTGTTATAACTTAAAGATATTACTAAACCACGAAAGCCTTTATGTAGGGAAAAAAAATGCAAATTAAATTGGAATGCCCAAACTTTGGATCAAGTTCTGCACTTTAGCTAAAATATTTTTCTAAACCAAATGCTACAGATATTAAATTATTTCCAGTAGGCAGCGGTGAGTATCTTTTTATTAAATCTCCATGTGACACAGTTAGGAACAAAATCTTGTCTTTTTAGCTGCTTCCTTTCTAGCACGGAGGAAAATGTATGCTCTCCATTCAACGACTGAAATGGTATCACACATTCAGTTCACTGATTGAACAAAAATGAAATGCTGAGGTTATTTTGAATGTCACATTTGAAATTCAGCCCTTGTAAATAAAAATATTTTCTAGCACAAATGCACTATTAGGAAGTGGTTAGAACAATTCAGGCCTCAGATTCAGGAGTTTTCTTCTGTAATATTTGATAGATTTTTGAACTGAGTTCTCTTTTTCTAAATAGGGGGAAAGCCTAGATGTTTAGTTGGCATTATACTTTCCATTTTATTATATTTCTCTAGTCGGTCAGAATTTTCAAATTCCAGGATTCTGGATGTATTTTGATGGATAATAACATGTCAGCATGTGGTATATTTTGTACCTCCTTTTCCTCAGGCTTCTGACCCCAAATATTGAACAATAAAAGGCACTTCCGTCGGGGAGAGTTTCTCTAAGTGGTCTACTTGTGGTTTTCTTGGTGGACAAATGGTTGCTATGCCCAAAGCTGTAAGATAGATTACTTGCCATTAGACTGGTTATAAATTTGTCTGTGCCTGGTTTTGATTAACCAGGTCACTCGGCGGGGTGTGTGTGTGTGTGTGTTTGCCGAATGGGGTCATTCCCAGCTCTCTTTACATAATATATGTTTATCTTCAAAAATAAATAAGTGGTTTATTTGATGTGTTGTTATTGTTTAGGATTTAACGAAGACAATAAAAACAGGGCTTAAGTGCTCCCCTGCTCTTCATCAGATCTTCACTGTGCCCCCTCCCGTGCATTCTTCAAAAGCATCTCAGACAGGGATGACTTTCAACATTTCTGGTTTTCTTGACCAACATTGTTTAATTTTTTTTTCTCCCAAGTATATAACTATATTATTCAATATTTAATTGCTTCGAGTTATTCTTTTAGCCATATGAATTTAAATGATAGCATCGAACTATGTCAGAGTTTTTTCTTTTTCTTACCCACAGAATATGTTGGCTTCTTTTCAATAGAGGAAAAAAAAATGTATATAAAATGTATTTAGGTGTCATTTTTTTAAATCACAGTTCTTATCTGGTTAATGGTTTCCTTTTTCTTAAATTATATGTTCATGGGGAGTTTAAAAAACATTTTTCCCATTGGGTTTTTAAAGATTAATTGTATAGTTATTTCAATTTTACATTATTTCTTTCCCTTTAGATTTCAACAAGAAAAACTTAAGCTTCATCGGATTCCCACGTCGAAGAAAAGTTACAAGGTAAAGTGGTCTCTGCTCAGGAATCTTGTTTTGAAGATCTGTAGTAGCTTTTAAAAGTATTCTCCTAAATTCCGAATTCATGAGTTTAAGTGTTTGGCAATATGTTTTGTCTGCAGAGTTTAATTTATTAAAATATATGAAGCCAGCTAACTTAACAGTACAGCCAGCAAAGATTCTTTTTATGCATTTAATGCTGTTTATGGGAACTATTTGCAGAGCCGGATGTTGGTGGGTCTATAATTGCAAACTTGTAAAGAGCTCTTATCCTTTCCTTCTCATACCTGCCTCTAAGCGGGATGTCCTGTTGCAATCTGTTCCTCAAGTAAGGGAGCTTTTGATTTTTTAAGAAAGAGTTTAGCCTTGTTCCTCTTCTCTCTCCCCGCTCCTTCTCTCTTCCTCCCACCCTTCCTTCTTCCCTTTCTTTCTTCTTTCCCTCCCTCCACCCATCTGCCTGGTGAGTTCTCGATGCCTGCTCTGTTACCCTTCCATTTCCCTTGGCTACAGGATATTGTGGATACTAATCTGATTTACCTAATTGCTAAAGCTCTGTGGTTTGATGTAAGATAATATAAAAAAGTTAAAATTTGTGCCAAACAAGATGGCTCTCTCTCAGGTGCTTCTTAGATTGCTGTCTCTAATAGATGTTGAGGTTTTCAAGAGGAGCCACAAATTAGAGACGTGGATCTCAACCTACACTTCGTTGTGCTAAAAAGACGCAACTTTGTTCTACCCCTCATTCCACTCAAGTGTTCTTGTTCCTAATGTTTTATGTACGACATTATTTCTTTACTAAAAAGAGTTTGCATTTCAATAGCATTGGAATAAACAGTTGTCTAACCACTATCCTGATCAGGCCGAGCTTGGCTCCGCATTCGAAAATGGCAGAATTGATCTTGCCAACACACAAGATGGGATAAAGCCTTGATGAATTCCATCCACATCTTAGTATAAGGTAAACCAGAGCAACACTGAGCTAGGGTCATCAGGAAGGTTCTTATTTGACTCATGAAATCTTCCCTTTCTAGAGATTGACACAATCTCCCATATTTTGCATCTTTGCCATATTTTTAACAGAATCTAAGGCTTATGTCTTAGTCCGTTCAAGCTTCTATAACAAAATATCATAGACTAGGTAGCTTATAAATAATAGAAATTTATTTGTCACAGTTCCGGAGGCTGGAAGTCTAAGATCAAGGTGTCAGCATGGTGGGGCGAGGACCCTCTTCCAGGCACAGACTGCCGATCTCTTGCATCCTCACTTGGCAGAATGGTCTAGAGAGGCCTCTAATTGTTAGAGAACTAATCTCATTATGAGGACTTCACCCTCATGATTAATCACCTTCCAAAGGTCCCGCCTCTTGATATCATTACCTTTGGGGGGTTAGGATTTCAACATATGAATTTGGGGGAACACAGACATTCAGGCTGTAGCAGCTAAGTTCCCAATATGTCCCTAGCAGGTTAGTTTAGCTCTAATAGTGACCAAGAAGAAGGAAGAGAAGGAAAGGGAGACGGGAAGGCATTGCTTACTCAAGCATAGCAAAAGTACAAAAGATGAAGTTCAGACAGTTCATGGAGAGAGGCTCAGAGGGACACAGCTATTCTGAAATATTGGGTATTATTTCATGTGTACCTGTTAAAATGTGGCCTTCTTGCTATGGTACGAATTGTAAAATGGGCTGGAGATACAAGAACCTGCCTTCTTCAAAGGAATCTAGTCAACCAGACACCAGAGGTAAAAATATGAGGTAATGGGTTTTCATCTCCCATATCTTGTATTTTAAACTTCAATAGAAGAGTGAGCAGATCGTAGATGTAGAGGAGCCTTTCACAGCATGGGTGCTGAATAGTCCTTGTAATAATAAATTCCACATTTTGTAAAAGATAGAAGGTGATGGCAGAATCTTGTTCTTGCTTTAATAAGATTTCCCCTTATTGCTACTGCTGGACATTTAATAGGTTAATGAGACACATTTTAAAACATTATCACAGAAGCAAGGGCAATCTCTCCTTAGATTATTGAAGCAGAGAGGAGATAAAAGTATGAAAAAATTAGTCGTAAAGAGCGAGCGCTATTTCAGAAGAGATCAAGATAGAGAAAAATACAAAAGGTGATTCTTAATATTCAAAACACTAAAAATTATAATTCAGAAAATTAAAACTGTAGCTTTTGCTTTAGTTATATATGGAGAAATAGTTTCATACAGAATTATAGGCCCATACCTTTCGGTCGAGCTGAAGCAGTCCACCAAGGCCTGCAGAGGTTGTCCAGGCAGAGACTCCCTCTCCCGAGGGGGATGACCAGTGAGCAAGAGCATGCCCCAGGCTACAGCTAGGCCACCCTGAACAAGTCTGATCCAGTCTGATCTCGGAAGCTAAGCAGGGTCGGACCTGGTTAGTACTTGGATGGGAGACCACCTAGGAAGACCAGGTGCTGTAGGCGTAAAAAGTAAATAAAAAATAAGGGATTGTAAGCTGACAAGGTCCTTGCAATCTGTGAGGTCAACCAAGGGCTGCCTCGCCTAAAAAAAAAGAAAAAGAAAAAAGAAAAGAAAAGAAAAGAAAAAAGAGCATGCCCCAGGATCCGAGGCCCAGTGCTTGGAGTCACTTTGGAGTTGGGAATCAGCCCTCCCTGTCACACTGCTCTGGTACCTCTGGCTCAGAAAAGTGGGAGGAGGGAGATGTGAGGGCTCTTTGGGCATTTTGTTTCATCAGCCATTAGATGATCAGGAGTTACTCATTCACGAACGGTCCAGAATTTTTTACTAGCATGTCTTACCTATAGTTTTCACAACTGACTAGTGCCTTTGGGTATAGAGAGTCAAGGAAAGATATATGATTTTTTTCAAAACCTAGTTTCACATTGACTGGAGGGGTCTTGCACTGGTTACACCTTTTGTGACATGAGTCACAGCCACGCTTTCCGACCCATTCTCCTTATTTTGTCTGCTCATCCACTTCCTCAGAAGTTAGCAGGCGCTAGTGGGACCAAGAGAGAGAGGCAATGGAAGCAAGAACAAAATGTAAGGACAGCCATGTGGATTCCAATAATAAGAGTTTACCTTGAAGATGGAGACTTTAAAAATAGACTACTTTATAAACATCTGCAAATATACTGATATTTTCATTCATGTATGCAAGGTGAGCAAAGGTAATAAGGAGAGATGTTTTCCCAATCATGTATTCTGAAGATGAAAGAAGAATATAAAAAAAGGAAAAAAGGGAAGGAGGAAGAAAGTTACTATAACATTAATTATATACCCTTCTAATTATTCTCAATATTTGTAATTCTATTCGTCTCTAACATAACAACAGTGTATAAAGTCTATATAAAATACTTCAGAGTGAGTCATAATATACATTTGAAGTATTATATTATAGTCATTCATTCATTCAAAGCATATGTATTGACTTTAAAAAACATTTTAAAAAATCAATAGTTTTAAATAAAATAAGACACTCGTTGTATGTTCTACAATGAGAGAAAATTACAGAGGTGCAAAATGTAGATTTGGTGCCCAGTGGGACAGGCACTGGGTCAGGGGTTCTTCCTGGAGGAGCAGGACTCAGCCAGATGGAAGGAGGCTGGCGAGGACGGAATGCAGGCGAAAGACGGAGCGTTTACAGTGAACCACGTTAAGAGGCATGAGAGATTTTCCTAACAGCGCTTTGGTTTGGCATTGGCTTCTGACCAACTGTGAAGGCTGTCCCTTCTATTGATGCCGACACTATTTGTAGCTCGTTTCAAGAAAGTAAATGCACGTTGGAGCCACGGGGTGTCGGGCGATGCTTGTGAATCCAACTCTGTAAAACTTCAGCAAAATGTTTAACTCGGGGGTAGCTTCTTAGCCTTCATTAGTGGCTTCATTGAGCTTTTTGGTAAGCAGTAAAAAGGAGGCAAACAGAAACATACAGATGTTTATTTTTGGAAATATAAGATAATATTTGGACCCCAAGGTCAGTGGCTTAAGGTGAATATTTCAGGGATTGCATCATTTTGTTTTAATACAGAATTTTTTTCTTGAGATTTTAGTTTCCCAAAGAAAGTACAGAACTTTATCAAGATATTTAAACGAGCAGTTAATCAACTGAAATAGCCTATCATTCCTTAAGTAGGGAACATTTCTGCAGTAATTTAATTTTTTAGGTTTATACTAAATCATACATCTGAACAAAACACTGAAAGAAATCTTCATTGCATTACCATTCACTGTTTAGCAGTCAGTGCTAATTTTAAGTTTTGATCTAAGCAAGTGTCCTAGGATCTTCAAGCCGTCTGAAGTGTAGTTTGTAAAGACTACTATTCTCAAGACTTTTTATTAAATAATGTGAATACATGGCACCCATGTTTATGAATATAAGCCATACCACGTTTATAAGCAATAACTAAGGTTGCAGATGAGCTTGGTCCTAGGAAGATGGGATGGCGTACTGTGTTGTGGGATATATGGAAGTTCCTCGACATTAATTTATGTGCGAGATATAGATTATTTGTGTGTTCCACTTACCTAGTATGCACAGCACCTTCCTCAGGCTTTTCTTGGGCCTCTGTGGAAGTGTATGCTCTAGGGCAGAAACATTAACGGAGGCCACGTATGTGGGGAAGGCCAGCTCTGCAATGAATGCGTTTTCAGGCTGATCGTTCACCTCTCTGGATGTGATCCTATTATTGAAGAATATTTGTTTCCTATTGCCTTCCTGCGAGGCAGCAGCTCTGTTGTCTAGCCCAGCTCCAGGGTCTCTCCAGTCTTGGGGCAGCAACTGCAGGTAGTGTTAGAGCAAGAGCTGAATTTGCATCTCATATGTTCTTCTTGCCAAATATGTCTGCTTGGGGAAGTCATTTAACAGTTTCCTAATCTGTAAACCAAGGAGGATAATAGTTGCAGTGGTGTGCGGTAGTGCCTTGTCAGAGCAGGCGTGCACCTCTCTTCCAGTTTTGAGCTCAGCGAGTCCTGTGGGTAGCTTGAAAATTGGCTATGGTGGGAGTATTTACACTACGAGCAAATACTGCAAAGCAAGTGCTTTGGGGGGCGGAGAGGGAGGGTGCACAAGAGGAAGGAGCCAGTTGTTAAACATTTATTAGCATAGCACTAAGTAGTTCCTACCTCATAGGGCCTTGTGAAGATAATTAAGATAATATACGGGATATGCTTAGCATAGAAAGAAAGTACTTAGTAAGTATTCAATCCTTTTATTCTTCTTCCCTTTTGTTTCCTCTTACTTGTCCCAAGACACGTTTTCATGAACCTTTCAGACATATTCACCATGCTTTGATTTCTTGGTTGTTGGAAGGCATTTGTTACTTTAATATCATTTCAGCACTGGAGGAAAACATGTAAATCACCTAGACAAGTTGCTGATTTTCTGAAGAAGTAAATGTAGCACAGAGAAGTTGAGTGATTAATCCAAGCTGAAACAGCTGTTGGTGGCTCCAGGACAGGTGGTCAATCTGAACGACGTTTTTACCACCCTATGTTATGCCACCTGCCTGTGCTGATGAAATTATTTGCACACACAAAAACAAAATCATACTAACGTAACCATAAATAAATAAAAAAGTTACCAATTAGTTCCCCCAAATAAAACATTTTATTTGTAATCTACATACACATATTTACATATATGTAACAGTAGCATAATTTTTACGTTCTGCAATTTTTTACTTAATATCTATTTTGATTTAAACTAATTTAAATATCGTATTAATGGAGTAATTTTTAGCTTTCAGAAAGAGTTCTTGCTTGAAGATAAAGAACAACTTGCTAACTTCAAAAGAAGAATCGATGCTAAGTTTTTAACTGCACTCCCTAAAGGTGAGACTTTCTAAATGGTGACTAGCGTCCTGGGCATATAAGTATTATGTTATGTGATTTTCTTTGAGAATTCTTTCACTGACCTCCAGCTTATACTGTCTTTTGTGTCCCTTTCTGCCTCATTCATAATTAACCTCAATTCAAGGACCCCTCTTCTTGTATTTTAGGCATCCTCAAGTTTTCACTGGAGCCCGGGTGGGAAAGGGGCAGGAGGTCCTAGAATCAACCTTACCTCTTCCCTCTCCTACCTTTTCACTATCTCCAGGGGTGGTGAGTTCTGCCCATGCGCCCATGATTCTCCATTCAGCCCCTCCCATGCCCTCCAGCCTTCTGATGTTTTCCAGGGTTATGTAGTACACACCGGACCAGCAGTGCAGACTTCATCATTTCTCTTCTTCCCCAAGTAGGCACTCGCACTTTCAGTAAATTAGTATTTTCGTTGGTAAAGATGGATATGCAATATAATATTTGCATCTGCTGCGTGCCGAGGACTCCCACTTTTGCCTGTGAAATGATATGAATGTTACCTGGTCTTTGTCTCCAGCACTGTATCACGAGCACAGGATAGTACCAGCTCACACACTGTCTTCATCTCAAACGAGCTATGTAACCCTTACTTCAGATTTTTGCAAGGTCAGATTTTTTTTGTACTTGAAAGAAAAAAAATACCACGAGATCAAGCCCAAAAGAAATTAGACCAGAAAAACTATTCTTTTAATAGAAACTAAATCCAGTTTAAAAGGCCCACTGACAAATCGACATACATCGTGATGAATTGAATGGGCGATATGCTTAGACACAGTCTGATGAAGATTGATATTTGAAGGACCCCTGGGATTTGGCCTGGTAGAGTAAACTTAAACAGGGCCATTTTGTCAAATACATATAAAACTGTCAACTGGAATGCAGGCTTATGCTACATTGCTTCAGGGGCCGAAAATAAGAATAATGTGTAGAATTACAAGGAAGTAAGTGAGATTTCATCTGAGGAAGAAAATTCTGGAATTCGTAGGACTGAGAAGTGAGATGGGCTGCATTGCGATCTTATTAGTCCTCCTCATTAAATGTATAAGGAAGGTTCTATGGCTATGTCGTCATGGGTGGGACAGAGGCTGTGGAGGGTCCCACCTGGATGGGTGTGTGGACCAGGTGTGAAACGAAAGGGTCCTTCCAATTTCTAAGACTTTGTGAAAGACAAAGAAACTCAATTTAATCTGAGCCAAGTTTAAAATCTATGGAGATGATCAAAACAAATTATAACAATGAACAGATGATTTTAGAAATCGCTTAGATTTGACCGATGAGGTCAAGTTCTATGACAAAAGTCGCTTCCACAGGTATGAAGGAGGGTCCCTCTTCCTCTCTGCCCTAGTTCTTTTTTTTAAATACAATAGACAGTTTCAGGATCAGAAAAATTAAAAACAATATGAGATGTTAGCTTCCTAAAGATTCAATAACTTAAAACTCCGTATGTAACAAAATTTAAAAACACATTTTAAAACACATAAGCTTATTAATCAGTTTTATTAGAAATTTTGTCATAATTGGTCATAAAAACATAATTTTCGCATATCGATATGATCATTTTATGTGTTAACCAGATTTATATTTCTAAATTACCAAGATCTCTTCTCCTGAATTTCATTTAAATTTTCCACCATCTTATTTCACAATCTATGCCTTCATGAATCGGGGCACGCATGTTTGGAAAGACTCATGTATTTCCGGCAAGCTGTCATTTCTCCATCTTAACAAATATGTTAATAATTCTATCAGCGCTTGGCAATATAATGTTTAAAAATAGGCATTGATTTTTGACTGTTTTAATGGCCTAGAGTTTTATGTTTGTTTATAAGATTACAGAATTTCTTTCTGTTCATTTAGCGTGAGGGATTCTTCTGTGAAATGGAGCATTAAAATGATCATTGATTTTCCTCTAAGGGGCTTCCTTTAACTGTGTATCATGATCAGGTAATCAGAGATTTAAAAACTTTACCTGTATGACGATTATAATGTTAAAATAGATTTTCCATTTAGGAATTATGAAATGGACCAAATATATTACTCTACCTATTTTAACAGCTTTATTAAAATATAATTCATATACCATACGACTCATCCATTTAAAGCATACGGTTCCGTGGCTTTTAGCAGAATCACAGAGTTGTGCATCCATCACCACAGTCACTTTGAGAACATTTCCATGACCCCAAAAGAAAACCCGGCACTTCTTAGCCATCACCC
>NW_011888931.1:1651568-1669741 GCF_000151845.1 Pteropus vampyrus | reverse complement strand
CAAGGTCAGATTTTTTTTGTACTTGAAAGAAAAAAAATACCACGAGATCAAGCCCAAAAGAAATTAGACCAGAAAAACTATTCTTTTAATAGAAACTAAATCCAGTTTAAAAGGCCCACTGACAAATCGACATACATCGTGATGAATTGAATGGGCGATATGCTTAGACACAGTCTGATGAAGATTGATATTTGAAGGACCCCTGGGATTTGGCCTGGTAGAGTAAACTTAAACAGGGCCATTTTGTCAAATACATATAAAACTGTCAACTGGAATGCAGGCTTATGCTACATTGCTTCAGGGGCCGAAAATAAGAATAATGTGTGGAATTACAAGGAAGTAAGTGAGATTTCATCTGAGGAAGAAAATTCTGGAATTCGTAGGACTGAGAAGTGAGATGGGCTGCATTGCGATCTTATTAGTCCTCCTCATTAAATGTATAAGGAAGGTTCTATGGCTATGTCGTCATGGGTGGGACAGAGGCTGTGGAGGGTCCCACCTGGATGGGTGTGTGGACCAGGTGTGAAACGAAAGGGTCCTTCCAATTTCTAAGACTTTGTGAAAGACAAAGAAACTCAATTTAATCTGAGCCAAGTTTAAAATCTATGGAGATGATCAAAACAAATTATAACAATGAACAGATGATTTTAGAAATCGCTTAGATTTGACCGATGAGGTCAAGTTCTATGACAAAAGTCGCTTCCACAGGTATGAAGGAGGGTCCCTCTTCCTCTCTGCCCTAGTTCTTTTTTTTAAATACAATAGACAGTTTCAGGATCAGAAAAATTAAAAACAATATGAGATGTTAGCTTCCTAAAGATTCAATAACTTAAAACTCCGTATGTAACAAAATTTAAAAACACATTTTAAAACACATAAGCTTATTAATCAGTTTTATTAGAAATTTTGTCATAATTGGTCATAAAAACATAATTTTCGCATATCGATATGATCATTTTATGTGTTAACCAGATTTATATTTCTAAATTACCAAGATCTCTTCTCCTGAATTTCATTTAAATTTTCCACCATCTTATTTCACAATCTATGCCTTCATGAATCGGGGCACGCATGTTTGGAAAGACTCATGTATTTCCGGCAAGCTGTCATTTCTCCATCTTAACAAATATGTTAATAATTCTATCAGCGCTTGGCAATATAATGTTTAAAAATAGGCATTGATTTTTGACTGTTTTAATGGC
Source organism: Pteropus vampyrus (assembly GCF_000151845.1). Classification (NCBI taxonomy): domain Eukaryota; kingdom Metazoa; phylum Chordata; class Mammalia; order Chiroptera; family Pteropodidae; genus Pteropus; species Pteropus vampyrus. The sequence continues at coordinate 1,668,539 of NW_011888931.1, read as the reverse complement.
CTAGAGTTTTATGTTTGTTTATAAGATTACAGAATTTCTTTCTGTTCATTTAGCGTGAGGGATTCTTCTGTGAAATGGAGCATTAAAATGATCATTGATTTTCCTCTAAGGGGCTTCCTTTAACTGTGTATCATGATCAGGTAATCAGAGATTTAAAAACTTTACCTGTATGACGATTATAATGTTAAAATAGATTTTCCATTTAGGAATTATGAAATGGACCAAATATATTACTCTACCTATTTTAACAGCTTTATTAAAATATAATTCATATACCATACGACTCATCCATTTAAAGCATACGGTTCCGTGGCTTTTAGCAGAATCACAGAGTTGTGCATCCATCACCACAGTCACTTTGAGAACATTTCCATGACCCCAAAAGAAAACCCGGCACTTCTTAGCCATCACCCTTCCCCCTTATCCCTCTAATTTTGTAATCGCTTATTTTGTAAGCTGCTTGTCTTTATTTTAGCGGCTTCCATCCCAAAGTAAAAGTTAAAGTGCTTATTCCTGTGGGAAGTAAGATCAGTATTCAGAATATTCTGAATCTGGCCTGTGCTCTTCAGCTGTCAAGGGCTGGGTAAGAGAGATGTGTTCTTGGCAGTTCCCCTGCCGCTTGTATTTCTTTGGAAGATTCTATGTATTCAGGTTTGGAGGACTGAACTCAACAATAACTTTACCAGAAAATCTGTTTCTCACACCTAATTGAAGAAACTGTGTTTCCCAAGAAAAGCACCTGGCAAATCTGAAAGTTGGTATTAAATATTATTACAAAGCATACTAGGCAGTTAAGTTACTTTATAAAGTATTATAGCCCTGATGTCAAATCCCCTCAAATTGCCTTGCTTGGAAAATGACCAATAAATTCCCATCAGAAGTAACTAAAGATGTAGACTCATAGAATCCATATTGCTCAAACTAAAAAGTAGGTATAATAAATGATAATTTAACATATGTTAAAATCCTAATGTTTTTGAAAGCAAAGTAGAAAATTTATTATAACAGAAATGAGATCAGTTGTGCTTGTTTATATGTGGATTGCTCTTAATCGGTATACTAATTCTTGAACCATTTGTGAATTATATATATTATGACAGAGTATAACCAATTGAATTATAGCTGTTTAATTTTAAAAACATTCTTTTTTCTTATTTTTAGGCAATATACAGTGAAGAATTTAGGGGTAAAGGGGCATTATGCTGCAATTTTTAAATGGTTCAGAAAAATTAATATGTAAATATGTGTGCATGTGTGCTTGTGTGTATACACACATACACACATAAATATACATATGAAGGGAGGAAAAAAGATAAAAATAAACTAAATGTAGTAAAATGTTATTATGAAGGACATATTTTAACTTTCTATGAGTCTGAAATTATATAATAATTTTAAAGGAAAGAAAATTTTTGGTAGATCATAAATAATAATAAATTATATTCAAGACTATTAATCAGAAGATAAGTGATAGAACTTTTGATAGTCTTTATAAATGAAACAGTGAAGTGACAACATACATTTCCACAATTGGGGAGACTTTCATGATTTCTTAGTATTAGCTTTTTTCAATGCTTTATAGTAAACCTGACCAAAATTCAATTGGAGGCCTAAGGAGAACTACAAGTGCCCATATGAAGTTTTTTTGTCCCTTGAAAGGAACAAAAAAAGTACACACACATCAGCAATTGAAATAAAACATCATTCCCTTTTACACAACTGAAATATTTTTCCACAGGATAGATACACTAGGATAATTATATTACATGTTGTTTTACTAATTTTACTCTTAAATTATAGACTTGGGAAAAGGAAGCCAGACTCAAGATGTCTGTTACTTCTTTTTATCTTCCATGTTATTTATTGTCCCTATAATTTCATGGCTATAGGAATGAGGCAAATTGGTAACTAAAAATATATTTGGAAGAAGGAATAGACTTAGAGGTCATTTATTTTCTGGAAGAATTTTTTTTAATTTTCCTAAAAGATTCGCTATAGATGTTTACTAAGAATTAATAAGCTCACCAATACATTTACAGTATGGTTTGATTTATGACTCATTATTTTTCAGTACATGATCAAAGAGGACTATAAGGTTTTAGGCTTGACACAGTTTTGAGTTTGAATGTACTCGTGATTGAAAGGGTGGTGTCTGTCATTGGCGTAACATAGGGAATAATCTAGGGGACAGACTTCCAATTGGAAATCTTTGTCCTGGAATCAATGGTTCTCCGTCCAGGACAGTACTGTCCTCAGAGGGGCTGTGGAAACACATGGGAACATTTTCATGTGACAGCAACAGGATGATTTGAAATGCAGTAGGAGCCAGGGCTACTCAACATCCTACAGCGCAAAGCTCACAGCAGAGAAATCCCCCACTTAGAAGGCCATGAGCGTCCCCATAGTCCTCTGTGATCTACTCCAGAGCGAGGATTCTATGAGTCTGTGACCCCAATGAGGTGCACCTTTATGTCTGCTAAGTGTTATCCTGAGACTTCTTATACCTAGCAGTGAATGCCTGTCAGATGACAGTGTTCATGTGTGTGTGTGCCCAGCCTGTTTTGTCCAGAAAGCAAGAGACCTTAATGGACAGTAGGATAACTTGGTTTATCTGCCCTATCTCTCTCTTTCCTCTTACTGCCCAGGCTTCTTGGGGTTCAGTTTCTGTAATGAACTATGTTATGACCACCAGCGTGCAGCATGCACCCTTCTTATATTTTCTTAGTCTTTATAGAATACTGAAACAGGGTGGTAATGATGATAGAAAAATATAATTTCGTTGTGGGTGGGTCATTTGCATAGTCTCACAATTAGTTCATCTTTCCTTCTAAAATATGGAACATAAATAATGTTAGGGAGCAACTTATTGCTTGATTTTTCACTGTACCGCTGAAAGCACTTTGTCATGTCTTTAATTGAATAATTTTTATAGGAACGTTTAAAAAAATAATGACACAAAAGCGATTTTCACAGACTCAAAATAAGACAAAAATCGTCAATCTTAACTTTTCCCAGTGGAAGTTATGTGCCACTCTGTGTGTTACTTTAATATTTTTATCCTTGCCCCGTCTTAGTTCGTTCAGGCTTTTACAACAAAATAGCATAAATTGGATGGCTGTTTATAAAACAGAAAGGGCTTATTGCTCACCATTCTGGAGGCTGGAAGTCCAAGATTAGGTGTTCTGGTGAGGGTCCTCTTCGGGATTGTAGACTGCCACCTTCTGGTTGTGTCCTCACGTGCTGGCAGGGGCAAGGGAGCTCTGTGGGGCCTCTTTGATAAGGACACTGATCCTAATCACGAGAGCAGTGCCGCCAACCACTTCCCAAAGATCCCACCTCCTAACACCATCACGATGGGGATCGGGATTTCAGCATACGATCCGGAGAGACAGCAACATCCAGACCTTAACGTACCTAGTTGAAATAATTTGGGAAGGTGTCATGCAAGTGTCATTATGCTACTCAAGACCCTGTTAACATACTCTATTTCTCAGCTATGAGTTTGAGGCAAGGGTTTAAGACATACTTTTCAGAGCACTTGATCTCAATAGCTTCTTGAGCAGTCTTATAAAAATAATAGTTCCATCTCTTCTTTGGGATTTAAACAATTAATTGATGCTCTGGTTTATATCTCTTTGAAAATGTTTTCAAAATATTTGCTACCCACCATTAAAGTTTCATCACCATAATCTCACGAGCGCTAATTTGTTAACTGGGAAGCTATTATTAGCCAAGCTTCCCCAAAAGGCAGCAGGGCGGGGTGTACCAGCTATGCACCATTATCATTATACCCATGGCTTCTAAATAGGAACATAATTAACAATGCAGAGCAAGCACACCTCTGCCTCTAGCTACTCTGGTTCCTGGGAAGGCCAGTTGAGAAAGAGGCTCTTTAGAAGCCAATGATCTTAACCGAAGTCAATCCAACTAAAATTTTAAGTTAGCTTTCATTTAAAATTAAATAAGTAAATAAAAACAAAGCTTAAAAACAAAAACAGTCAAAGGGCAGTATAAAAGCTGTGGTGTGTGTGTGTGTGTGTGTGTGTGTGTGTGTGTGTGTGTGTGTGTGTGTGGTTTTGACTCATGCCTAGAAATGACTGCTTTAGAAAATGGAAATTGAAGCAGTTGAATTAAATTCCATGTATTCATACCCCTCTGATGGGTTTCTTCTTTGACTCAGCCTTTCAAAAAAATTTGTGGGCCCCAGGGCTGTCAGTGACTCCTCTCCCTCTCCCACCCCTTCCTGGGTCCTCAATAGGAGCCGCTGAGATGAGCCCGCATGAATTCTCGTGATTGAGGAGGAGGCGAGAAGAGAGACTTTTATTCTCCACAAAATTTGGCCATCTCTCCAAAGAAACAATTGTTTGGCATCTCAGTAATATCCTTTTAGTCAGTATCACATGAGACCCTCGCAACATCAGCAAGACATTTTTCTGGTCATCCAGTGTTGGTGGCAGAATTACGGCAACTCCTTTATCCATCGTCCACCTAAAGTATATCAAGGAAGCAAGTGTTAACATTTCCTTCCAGAGAAGGACTGTACAAGGAGGCGTAGGAATGGAACTGCGCTAGTCTAAGCTGTAATTCACCAAGGCATGCTGCATTAGGTACCACTGGAAACACAATCAGGTAGTTACAGATAGTTACAGGATAAATGATAGGCTTAAACAGGAGTGCTGTGTCATGATTGTTATAGCTTGCACGTGGGCATGTAGGGGGCCATGGTATTAGTGTCTACAGTTGCCAATCAATGAAAACCTTAAAATAGTTCCTAAACCTAATAACAGTTAAAAACAATTATTGAGATATCTGCTTGCTAGAGAGATCTTATGGGTTAGGCCTCATCTGATTCCTCTGGATGAAATAAAACTCGCTTCTGTCACTCTGTCCCTTACTTTCATGATTTTACTTTTTAGCCCAATCTGAGCCACGTGTGTGCGCACGCACATGCATGCATGCGTGTGCGTGTACACGCCTCTCATTTGGCATCTGCCTTCCTCACTAGAAGAGAATCCTCCAGAAAGCAGGAATGTCGTCAGTTTTCTGTATCACTGTTTGTTGCATGGGGAACCAAGAACAGAAATAGGAGTTCAATAAGTGTATGTCGCACAAATGAGTAAAATGAATGCATGACTAGTAAATGCTGAACTCTCTTTTTATCTTTTGTTTTGTTTTAGTTGCAGAATTAAGAAAAATCTTTGAACCAAAGAGTAAAGAATTTTTAGAAATGAAAAGGTAAGATATTTATTTTATATAATTAGAAAAAGTAGAAGAGTTTGGCCAAACTATCAGTTTTCCCTTAGAACTGATTTTCACTGCTCACTCTGCCTTTTTTGGTATCTTGCACAGAAAAGAAAGAATTGCCAGGCGCTTAGAAGGAATCGAAACGGACACCCAGCCCATCCTTTTGCAGAGCTGCACAGGGCTGGTGACTCACCGACTGCTGGAGGAAGACACGCCCAGATACATGCGAGCCACAGACCCGGCCAGCCCCCACATCGGTGAGCACTGCCTCGTGGCCTGTCATCAAGCAGACTCCCCGAGCTGTTCCATGTAGGCTTTTTTACCTATTGGTACTGGAAAACGAGATATTCCACAAAAGTGAATTGTATAGATGTAATTATTTATTAAATACATATATTTGTTAAAAACCACAACAACATGTACATCGGCTCTGCCCTGCCTCACAGGTGTGGTCCTCCAGTGTCACAGCAGTGGCACCCTATGGCATAGTCAATGACCAGTCATTCCTCCCCTTCAAGGGCAGGGACCGTGTCTCTCTCTTTGCATCTCCTGGTGCAGGACCTGCTTGCCGTTAGAGATCCTCAGCAAAAGTTTGTTTGGTAAAGGAGTAAATAAGACACATTGAAACAAGCACAGGGCACAGCTGCTCTTAGGAAGGACCGGGCAGAGCTGGACCTCGAGTGATTAGGGTTCTTACTCTACATGTTTATGCAACAAATGTTCTATTTAAGTTATTTTTATATATATAATTTTAAATGGATTACACATTTATTTCATAATAAACAGCAAGTCAGACATGACTTAGCTTTTCCTTGATTCCTCAGTTCTTGTTGGGGGCATCAAAACTTGACCTTGGGAGAGGGCGACCCATCCAGGGCTAGTCTTCCCACCCCCATCCCTGGCTCTGCGACTCTGCTCCGTGGTGCTGCTTTTTACAGCCAGTGTTTCCTAGTTCTTCCTCAGACAGGGCTGTTGATTTCACTTCATGATATTATCAATTTGGTTGTGTCTACAGTTTCTGATGTTTTATGGCAAGAAAACTAGAGAACTTAGAGTTTTAAAATTATATACATGAATAAAGAATAGACAGAGAATCAAATTTATAGCCAGAAATAAACCCTAGTGTATATAAAACATTCATCTGTGTATTATATGATCATTTAAAGTATCCCATGTTGGTGAGAAAAGGAAGAATTATGTAATAAAATGGTATTGGGAAATGGACTGTAGTGGAGTGGGGAAAAGAACACATTTCTCACTTTACACTGAACACAAAAATAAGTTTCAATTAATTACATGATTAATTTAAAAAAATAATTAAAAAATATGAAACCATGATAAATATTTAATTCTAGTTGAATGGAAAAGGACTGTCCAAACACAGAAACAGCTGTAGAAATCACAAATGAATGGGTCAATTGACTTGACTACATAACGATTAACATCTGTGCTCCAAAGAAAATCTTACACATAAGCTTCACAAAAAAATTAAACAAGCCAGTTTGAAAATATTTATAAATAAGATAAAAGCTCATATTCCTATAGAATTCTATGCAAACCAATAAAAAACGACACTATGAATCAATTGGATATAGAACAATAAGCTTGACCAGGTGGGTATTCCAGAGAAGAAAAAGATAATACAAATGGCTACTAAATAATTAAAAAATGCATATATTCTCTTTTTCTAGTAATCAAAAGAAATCTTTAAAATTAATGCTTAATGTTTATAAGAGAGTGCATATTGCGGATTCAAGTGTAAATTGATGCAGACTTTATAGAAATTATTTTGACAGTCTAGTATGTGTCTTAAAATGCTGTACTTTATGATAAAGCAATTTACGAGTCTATCTATCGTGATAGTAATCAGAAAAATCAGACTGATTAAAGGTTAGAAACAACATAAATATCCACTAATATGAGAAGGGTTAATTATGGAATGACTGTAGGATAGAATATTATGAAGCCTTAAAAGAATGTCTTCAAAATAAGATTTCTGAATATAGAAAAATGTTTTATATGGAACATGAATGTTGTATAAAACATGAATTATTTTAAATCAGATAAAAGAATTCAATTATATAAAAGACTAGAAGGAATATATAGAAATGTTTGGCGTATTATCAATTTATTTATTATTGCTTATTATATATTAATGATTTGGAGTTTCACCTTCCTATGTTTTCAGGGTAGACATTTTCTACATCAAGCATGTGTGCTATAACTGGAAAAAGCTACTTCTATTAAAAACACACACACACACACACACACACATACACAACAGCAACCCAGTGAATATTGACGTGAGCCATTATTGTTATGATTACTATCAGACCCTATGAATTCACAATCCCTCCCTTGTCCAATTACATCAGTTTGAATATCTGCAATCTTTTATAGAGGGCTCAGAACTCATCCTTTGGCCTCACACATGAATATTAAACTCAAAAACAAAAACGTAAATCAATAAGGGGAAATAAGCACTGAGCAAGGACTCACGAGCTCTCGGGAGCGAGGTGGGGACTGAGCTTTGGTTTAGCCCATGCTTTGCATCTTACAAGCCCACAGAACATTTTCAGCCTTTGCAGATCTCAAATCCCTTCAGCATCCCAGGTAAACCATTTTAGCTGACTACTCCCATGTGAGAAACTGGTCCTTCACAGCCTAGGAACTCGAGTGTGTATCGTGTACAAAACAGAGTATAGTAAATGTGTGTCTTTACTTAAATCTGTATTTATTATCTGTGTGATCTTCTTATAGGCCGATCAAATGAAGAAGAAGAAACTTCTGATTCTTCTTTAGAAAAGCAGACTCGACCCAAACACTGCACAGAAACCTCAGGCGTCCATGGTGACTCATCCTATAGTTCAGGCATCATGGACACCCAGGGTCTTGAGTCCAAAGCTGAAAGGATCGCAAGGTACAAAGCAGAGAGGAGACGGCAGCTGGCAGAAAAATATGGGCTGACTCTGGATTGTGAAGCAGACTCCGAATCTCTGTCTCGATATACCAAGTCCAGGAGGGAGCCCGATGCTGGTGAGAAACGGGGAGGAAAGAGCGACAGGCCAGCCGAGTCAAGCAAAGATTCGAGTTCCACATACTCCAGGACCGAGATCCCGGGGCTCAGGACCTGTGTGGCTGAACCCCAGGACTATACCCTCCACGGCAGGGATGGTGTCTCTGACACGGAGGTGCTGCTCAACGTGGAAAACCAAAGACGAGGTCAACAGCTGAGTACCACTGGACAGCAGTCCCGCGACCTGGCGCCCACGGCTGAGAGCTCCTCATCCTTCCCATTCTCTGGGCGAGACTGCTCCTTCGGTGAAGTGCCAAGGTCCCCAAAGCAAATGCACAGTGTGCCCCTCTCCTCACCTCGGCAGCCAGCCTCCCCGAGCCACTCCGGTGACCCGCCACATCCCACTGAGGCTCGACCCAGGTAAGCATTCAGCCCAGGCTGGCCACCATTCGCATGGGAAGCACCTGTGCCTTCTCTCTGCCTGGAGGTGTCTTGTAGTCAGGGCTCGCAGCAGAAATAATAAGATATGGATTTTTGATTTCCACAGTATCAAAACAGGTTCTACCAAAGCAGAAACCCTCATGTGCTTGTTTTTTTTAATAAACTGAACAAGTGTCATAGGGACATTTTCATGGATGCCTTATTTCAGGACCCTTCTTTTTAATGTTTCTCACCTGCCTTTTAATAATTGTCGTTACCTGTTTTTCTGTAATCATACGCAAGACTTTTTGATGATTGCTTTCATTGCTGTCATTTAAAATCCCAAAGCAGAAGGACCGCCACTAACCAATGGGAGGGTCTCAGTTTAGTGTATGGAGTATGAGTACTATATGCACTGAAAACACCTATTACATACAGTTATGTAAGTATATCGACACACTAAGGAAACAGGTGTTTGTAAGAATACCTTATTAAAAAGATCAGCCATTAAGAGAAATAATAGGATCAACCAAAGACAAGAACAGCTCCCATTTGGAAAAATTAGAACAGGTATAAAATCAGAAAATCAAATACTAACCAGAAGAGAATATGTGTTTCTCTCTAATTTAAATTTAATGAGTATGATGACCATATTTAAAAATACAATTTTCTTAAATATTGTACTTTAAGGTTTATGGTAATTACCTAGGTAAACTCATAAGTGTATTTTTCAGCTCAAACAAGCATTCACTTCACAGGTGAATTGAGGAAGGATAAAAACCTAAAGTCAAGCAAATTTACTCTGAAAAAAGAAACTTGGAAAATATTCCTATTTATTTTACATTGGGACAGAAGGTAAATGTGGTCATTTTTGCATCATTTTAATATATCTAAATATGGCCTCTTTTAATATATCTTAAAACAGATCATTTTAGTCATTGAAGTTTATTGAGCCAAAGACCTGTCACTACTTACCTGATCATCCAAACTAAAATATTTCAAGATATCAGCTTCTAAGAAAATTAAATGCTATAGATCCTGAGGTTGGATTTTGAGGGTCTTTGTTAAGCTGTGGATGTAACTGCTTGAAATTTAGGGACTGTGGCTTTTGTCTCATATTTTGAAAAGAAAGTCTGTTGTTTGGGAAATTTGCATTTCATAAATGAAACCTTGTTCTTGGCTTAGTTACTCTCTATCAAAGCGAATTCTTCATGTGCTTTGAGAGCAAGACAAAGAAACCTAACATTCTAATTTAGAAGGAAAGAGATTTACAATTACCTGGGTTAAAAATAATGAGGAATCTAATTTCTGGTTGCTGTATTCTGAAAATTAAGTTGTTATCACAGCGTCTAGGTTGTCATCTAGATCACATACGATAGAGTCTCAGTGATATTTTAAATCAGCTGTAATAATAATTAAAACTTCATTGAGTATTCCAGGTAAAAAGCACACTTAATCGTTTTATGTGACTCAAAATCTTAATATTCAAAAATATATATAACTTAAAATCTGAAGCCATTTCTTTCTAGGTTATTTGAAGAAGCACATTACCTAGAAGCTTTCCTAAGCCTAGCCTTAGCCTCCCATTGCCTTACTTTCACAAAGAAAGCCTTAAAATAATTAAGCAATTGTAACGGAGTTCTTGAGGAAGCACATACTTTATTTTTTTTTAAACCATTTAAGGCATACAATTTTATGATTTATAGGCAAAGAAACACAAATCGTTTCATATATAGAAAGAAAATACCTGAGATATCTTCACATTAAAAAGGACGGAAAATATTGTGTGACATATGCATTAAAAAATAATTAAAATTTATTTAGTAATGACTCCAGTTTTTCATCTTGTGAAGATAGATTTAAAAAGGGCTAACATTCTGCTAGATGTTCTTTCTTTAGCACCAGGTAATTCTTAATTAAATATGAATACATCATTCATGAATATACCATCCAAAGACTATCTGTGGTGGCCTAAAAATTCAAATGTGAGCCAGGTATCAAATGCTCAGTTCCAGTATGGACTCATAAACACTGACACATGTGCACACGGAACGACCGTTAGTTAGTTCTTGTACTTCATGGTTCTGTACTGGTTTTAAGCATTATAAGCTCAGTAATAGTCTTAAGGGTGTTACTTAGCTAAGCAATAGAATTATTGTAGAATTATTTAATGTTGAGTGTATATGCTAAAGAAGATATACATGTATGTATACAGGGTACAGGAATCCTGTTAGTTGCCTGAGAATCAGGCAAACACATTGTTCTGAGGTAAGTTAACGTAGTAACGGAATAGAGCATAAGACACCTCCCAACCCCCTTTTCTAAATCCCGCCAAGCCCTGTAAACTTGAAATTTCAGTAATTGTGTTTTCCGGAGAAGTAGCGTTACTGATATGAACCATTCTTTGTCAATTTAGCCACTGTGGATTTTAGAATAAAATTTAAAGTGATCGGGGGCCTATGGATTATTCAATTTTTTTTTTAAATCCGAGCTCCTGCTACTATTAGACATCCTGAATCAAAGCTCTAATAGAATTTGCTATTTTGTACATCTCTTATTATTAGAAAATAAATAAATAAATAAATACAATGCACCGTACTGGTTATTTCTGTGAGTGGAGAAACTCAGACGTGAGTCCCACGGCTGCTGTTTTCCTGACCCTCAGCTGTGACTCCCTGTTCGCAGTAAGCTATACGGCTGACAAAGAGGGAGTGGCACCTACTTTCCTAGTGGTGATCCACTGGAGAAAACCCTCGCTCGTTTTTTTATTACTATGATCCTCCCCACTCCTTCTCCCACTTAGCAAATTCTAATATCAGTGGCCGGAAAGTGATGATGGTGATTTCATGCAGAGCTGATGCTGAAATTTGACCAGGGCACAGCTGCCATCGCTAAATGATGGTTTGGACGGGGCCCCCTGTGACACCAGAGAGCTGTGGATGAGCTCGGGAATATAGACTGGGGCACCCTCCAAAGTGAACTGTTTCTATAACACCGTGGCATGCCGACTGGGCCACCTGAGAAGGAAAAAGGCTTATGCTGCATTCTTATAGTGTATTTCTGATTGCATTTACTCATCTCACAGTGAGAGGCTGGAGTCTAAAAACTGTTCCCAGAGCCTCAAGGTCATTCTTCTAGTTGTTGATTGTCTGCTTACCTGCGCTGATAGAAATGTCCACAAGAGAGTTGTGCTGAGAGAAATGACTGCCTCTTGACCATCAGCATCCCTCCGATGGCAGGAAGGTTCTCTAACGCATGCTCCATGTCACAACAGAATGTCATGGAAAACGTAGACTGCTGAGGATCCACTCTGCAAAGAAGAGACCTCTAGGTTTATGCCAGTATTGGCCTGGAATCCTTTTCAGCTTTCAGTCTCTGTACCCCAAACATCCATTGTCCTCTCCCTGCTCTCCTAGCCTTGGCTGTTAACGAATACGTAATTCATTTCATTTTCTTTTCATTTTATTCTGTTCTCACTGAAAAGCGTCAATCTCTGTTCATTGAATTAAATATGAATAGGTCACCCAAAATATTTGCTACTATGTCCTGAAAATTCAAATATCTGCCAGATTTCAAATGCAGAGTTTTGTCTGTACGCGTGTGCCCTTGCACGTTCATACGCCTGTGCATATATCCAAAGCAATCATTAGCTGTTTTTCCAAACAAGCAACTTTAAGCAAATACCCTGTAAATTTGAATGAGACGCTGAAGTTAACAGCCATTCTCCTTAAGCCGAATAATGTTTTATAATTAGAAGCTGTTACATAATTAGATCTGGACTCTCACGGGGTGAAAGTAATTTTGCTGTGCTGGATTTGACCTTACTTTGGTAGCAGGAAACACATTTTATTCTGTTGACTCTTAGGGGTTATAGGGAGTTAAAGCATGTCATAATATACTTAGGGACACAAATTAAGAGCAACTCCTATCATCCAGGACAACTGAAGGTGAGTTCTTACTCCTGGTAATACAATTCTCTGCCAGCCAGTTGCTACATCATTAAAATGGTTCTTACACCTGAGGTAACCTCTGCCCTATGGGGAGTTCACTCACCCCAATACCCCACAAAATAAATACTTGATTTTAAAGAAGTTTAAATTCTTAGAAACATAAATAACCCTGGAGATTATTTAGTTTAAAACCTATTTTATACATGCAGAAACTAAAGATTAAAGAACATAAGTAACTAGATTAAGACCATATAGCTACTTTAACAAAACTGAGTCCATTATCCATTATTCATTCATTCAAGTTCTCTGACTCCATCACACCTTTCCATTATACTCTGCTCTTGTTATTTGTGTCAGTTCTATTTTCCATCATAGTGGACAAACAGAGTTTGCCCCTTTTGCCTTTTGGTGGTTAGAAATTTTAGAAAAGATCAGGGATGTTATAGGAACATTTTATATGGATTTATATAAGGTAACCTTTATGTGGCCTTCATAAACTAAATGAACACTTGTAGTACAGGAGGATCCAAACTCAGTAGGTATCCATCCATCTATCCATATCTCATAGGTATTGATTTATGGGTTAATTTCAGTTCTAAGGTAGTTTAGCTGATCAGTGAGGAAAATTATATTGAGCCATTGAGCCTTCTATGTTCTAGGCACTCTCATTCTAGCTGGGCATATCATTTTTTAAAATGTGGGAAATAATGAAACACAATGGTGTAAATAAGGTTCTAGAGGCCAAGGTTAGGTGCCGTGGGAATACCAAGATGATGTATCACTTCTTCCCCTGAAGGAAGTGATCATAATTGAACCGAGCCCTTAAGGATGTGGTGAGTGTGCAGGACTGGAGGGGACGCTGCCCCAGGCAGGGAGGTGCAGATGTCCATTGTAAACCTAGAAAGAAGGGGACTAGGTGAGGCCAAGAGCCAGGTGGGGACCAATCCCGGGGCGTGCTTCGTATGACACAGCAAAGCATCTGGTCCTTGCCTCGTGGACAGTGGGAGTGCCTGAAGGATTTTAGAGCAAGGATGATTGATCATGTATTTTAGAAAGATTGCTCTGAAGGAGTGTGGAGGATTGGTTTGAAAGAGAATTATTTTCAGTCATGGAGACCACGGATGTGGTGTTTGCAGTTACCCAGGCATGAGGTAATGAAGTCTCTGGTTCCAGGTTAAACTTTGCCATTAACTTGGTGCTGTTTGTCATTTCATTAGCTAATCTAGAAGATATCCATGATAGGGTGATCAAATTTCTGGGAGAGAGATTGTAAATAAGTGTGGTGGCATAAACAGAGAGACTGGTTGGAGGGACAGAGCAGGAAGAGAGATGAGGAGAAGGGCGAGGGAGAGAGAAGGATTGGGAGCACAGTGGCAAAGGAGCACACGTACTCGGAACAATGGTCGGAAACTAACAGGAGGTAATTTAATAAAGTTCTGTACTTAGACGGGGGAAAGAACAGTGTACAAGTTCAAGGTTGGGGAAACCTGATTTAACAACAGTTCATGGGAAACAGACCTAGGAGTTTTAGCTGACAGCAGGTTCTTTATGTGACTGCCAAAATGGCGAGTCCAATCTTGGGGAACATTAACGAAAGCGAACTGTCAATAGCACAGGTGGTCCTGGTCCACCTGTGTTCTGTAGTGTCAAATTACATCTGGGCATCTCATACTAATTGAACTGTTGACAAATGAGAATGTGTCTAAAGAGGCTGCTTTCCTGCCTGCCCTGCTTCCTCGACCTTTCCAAGTGTTCATAAACCTCTCCCTGTCTTAATAGAACATGGAATCATTTTTGGAGTCTCTTCCACATTCTCTCGTACTTAGACTCTCAAACCCGTCCATTCTTCTCATTATCAAATTGTTAATTCTCCAGCACAGTTATAAAGCTCAAGCTTGGCTCGGCATAGAGAGCCCAATGTTATCGGACTGGCTTTTTGCTGATGATGATTCTGCCAAAAAGGAAAAGAGGAGAAAGTGATCATGAACCAGATTAGTTTTAGGTTTCTCACAAACGCAGCTTCACCTGCACCTCATGTCTTAGGAAAAAGGACATTCAAATGGCCAACGTCCTACAAGGCTGACGTACCCAGAAGGGGATGTTAGCAGTTTTGTCAGGATTCTCACAAACCATGAATGGCACCATGAATTTGCTATTATGCCAGTCCGTAAGATTGGAAGCGTAGATGCCTCCTCGTAGTCATTGTCTCATCTCCTGCCCTGCTACTGCCCAGCATCTAGCACACGCCAAGTGGCTCGGTATGTCATTTTTGAATGAAATGTTCTACTGTTTTCTGTTTTCTTAAAGTGTCACCAAACTATGGCAGTGCTACTTGAATAGCCAATCTGAAAACCCTTTATCAGTCCACAGTCTGGAAGGAACTTGTGCCTAAATGTGAACCATGAGTCGTTTCCTTCATCGACAAAGTCAGGCTACGAGGAAAACGTCAGCTGCACTAAACGGCAGGCTAAGGATGTCACTCACTTTCACTCTGGTGCGAGCCTTTAATCGTCGACCAGTGACACAATCGGCATGCTGCACACGCTTTGAGTAGCACTTGTTTATGCTATAAAGCTTTTTCCACTTTGAGGTTAGAATTCTTGTATTATAGTCTTGAGTCAGTATGCTCGTAAATATTATTAAACTGTGAGTGGGAATTGTGTGATAAGTGAGCAAAAAAAAAACCAGTGGCTGCTTTTGAGGGCTGGTAAACTCAACCTCCAGCCCTGAAAGGCCACTTCTGAGCTGGTCTCATGACTAAGCTGGTCAGATCCCTGGATTACTTTGTTCTAGGAGGGGTCCTTAGAGTCCAAGCAGGAGACATGACGATCCAAACCCAGCTGGGAACCAGAAACTTGATCCGCTTCGGAAGGCTCGCGACAGCACCTTCCTCAGACCCCAGCACTTTCTCAGACTGTCCAGCTGCATGTACCTTCTGCCATCGGCCTTTCCTGGCCGAGGCTGTAGCATTTTGGCGTTCAGCGCTCAGATTAGCTCAGCGAGATGGAAGAAACCGGTTATCTCATGTGTATCCGGCTTCTGCCCCAAGAAAACTCTGAATTTCTAACTTTTCATTGCTCAAAAAGTCCTCACTCTATAATTCTTAACTGAGGTTTGATATACATCAAAACGCACATAGTTTAAGGTTGCAGGTTGGTGAGTTTTGGGGAACGTATAACCTTTTCTCTAATCAAGGCAGAAAAGGTTTTATCATCCTTGTATCTGTCCATCAACACTGATTCTTAACCGTGCTTAGGTGTTGTAGCCTTGTCATATCATGTACTCAACTCATTATGTCATATAAAACTCATCCTTCCCAATGTGCATTTTTAAACTAAGCCTTAATTATGAAAAATAGTTAAGCACAACATTAAGGAACACTGCATAAAATAACAGTATCCGTGTAAGATTTTAAGAAATAAAGAGAAAACCCAAGGCTTTGTCACCACTATTCAGATGCGATCTTTTTTTTCTTATTTCTAAAAACTCACCTGTTTTTATACTACTTCTCCAAAACAATGCCAGAAATCAATTTTGTACTTTTAAAATATGATGTAATTTTTCATCTGAATTTGGGATGCAGTATTGTAATCAGGCTGTGTTCCACAGTGGAAAACTCAGCCCAAACACTTCCACTATGTTCCATAGTTTTGCGGTGCCTGTGAATTAGCCAGATCAGCTCTGTACTTTGATTCACTATTTTTGGGAGCCAGGGCATGCATTTAATCAGCTTTCCAGAGGAAGAATTTGGCTTCTTTACCAATGTAAACACTGAAGGGGCCACTCTGAGCTCTTCTTAGTTCTTAACTCAGGTTTCTCGGTCTCTTAGGACTTTGGGGAGAAAATTTGAAGGAAAGGAAGAAAAAAGATCCAAAATAGATTTTGTGGCATTGACTGTGTGTGGTCCACATTTTACTGACTTTTCATTTGTTAATCTTTTTTTTTCTTTTTTTTGCTTTTAAAGAATGAAAAAAGATATTTGAATTTGAAAATCCCATTAACTGCACTGAACATCTGTGCCAAAGTAAATCTTTGAACTCTGACTCTTGTCTAGATCAATTATGAAGGCTGAATTATAGTTTTCAGAAGGCTTAAGCTTTTTTAATTTTATTTTTATTGAGGTGTAATTTACTTATAGTAGATTCACCCTTATCCGCAAAATTCCACGAATTTTTGACAACTATATAAAATCGTGTGACTATCACTACAATCAAGATATACAACAGTTCTATCAGCCCCCAGGCCCTGATAACCAGGAACCCACTTTCTGCGCTGTAGTTTTAGATTTTTAATATATAAAACTGTATCCCTTGAATATTTTGTTTTTGTCAATGCAAAAGA
>NW_011888931.1:1640397-1651518 GCF_000151845.1 Pteropus vampyrus | reverse complement strand
GAAGAAACCGGTTATCTCATGTGTATCCGGCTTCTGCCCCAAGAAAACTCTGAATTTCTAACTTTTCATTGCTCAAAAAGTCCTCACTCTATAATTCTTAACTGAGGTTTGATATACATCAAAACGCACATAGTTTAAGGTTGCAGGTTGGTGAGTTTTGGGGAACGTATAACCTTTTCTCTAATCAAGGCAGAAAAGGTTTTATCATCCTTGTGTCTGTCCATCAACACTGATTCTTAACCGTGCTTAGGTGTTGTAGCCTTGTCATATCATGTACTCAACTCATTATGTCATATAAAACTCATCCTTCCCAATGTGCATTTTTAAACTAAGCCTTAATTATGAAAAATAGTTAAGCACAACATTAAGGAACACTGCATAAAATAACAGTATCCGTGTAAGATTTTAAGAAATAAAGAGAAAACCCAAGGCTTTGTCACCACTATTCAGATGCGATCTTTTTTTTCTTATTTCTAAAAACTCACCTGTTTTTATACTACTTCTCCAAAACAATGCCAGAAATCAATTTTGTACTTTTAAAATATGATGTAATTTTTCATCTGAATTTGGGATGCAGTATTGTAATCAGGCTGTGTTCCACAGTGGAAAACTCAGCCCAAACACTTCCACTATGTTCCATAGTTTTGCGGTGCCTGTGAATTAGCCAGATCAGCTCTGTACTTTGATTCACTATTTTTGGGAGCCAGGGCATGCATTTAATCAGCTTTCCAGAGGAAGAATTTGGCTTCTTTACCAATGTAAACACTGAAGGGGCCACTCTGAGCTCTTCTTAGTTCTTAACTCAGGTTTCTCGGTCTCTTAGGACTTTGGGGAGAAAATTTGAAGGAAAGGAAGAAAAAAGATCCAAAATAGATTTTGTGGCATTGACTGTGTGTGGTCCACATTTTACTGACTTTTCATTTGTTAATCTTTTTTTTTCTTTTTTTTGCTTTTAAAGAATGAAAAAAGATATTTGAATTTGAAAATCCCATTAACTGCACTGAACATCTGTGCCAAAGTAAATCTTTGAACTCTGACTCTTGTCTAGATCAATTATGAAGGCTGAATTATAGTTTTCAGAAGGCTTAAGCTTTTTTAATTTTATTTTTATTGAGGTGTAATTTACTTATAGTAGATTCACCCTTATCCGCAAAATTCCACGAATTTTTGACAACTATATAAAATCGTGTGACTATCACTACAATCAAGATATACAACAGTTCTATCAGCCCCCAGGCCCTGATAACCAGGAACCCACTTTCTGCGCTGTAGTTTTAGATTTTTAATATATAAAACTGTATCCCTTGAATATTTTGTTTTTGTCAATGCAAAAGATGTTATATAAAAATTTGATGAAATTATTTAAAATCATAGGAGAAATGTTAATGTTGACTGTTTATAATATTCTCAATTTTAAAAAGGCCATCTTAAGTGGTTATAATTTTTTTTAATTTTTATTTATTTATTTTTTTAATGGTGACATTGATTAACGAAATCCAACAAGTTTCAGCTGTATACTTTAACAGTAAGGCATATGTGTATTTACACTGTGTGTTCACCTCCCATAGTTAGATCTCTTTTTGTCACCACATATTGATCAATTCTTAGTTTTCTGAGGAACTTCCATTCTGTTTTCCATAGTGGCTGTACCAGTTTGCAGTCCCACCAGCAGTGTATGAGGGTTCCTTTTCTCCGCATCCTCTCCAACATTTATTATTACTTGTCCTGTTGATTATAGCTAACAGATATGAGATGGTATCTCATCGATTTGCATTTCCCTAATAGATAGTGATGTTGAGCATCTTTTCATATATTTGTTGGCCATTTGTATGTCCTCTAGGGAGAAGTGTCCGTTCAGGTCCTCTGCACATTTTTGATTGGATCGTTTTTGTTGTTGTTCTTGTTATTGAGTTACATGAATTCTTTGTATATTTTGGATATTAGGCCCTTATCAGAGGCATTGCTTGCAAATATATTTTCCTATTCTGATGGTTGTCTCTTTACCTTACGGTTTCTTTTGCTGTGCAGAAGCTTTTTAGTTTGATGTAGTCCCATTCATTTACTTTTGCTTTTACTTCCCTTGCCTTTGCGGTCAAATTCGTAAAAGCCTCTTTAAGTCCAACATCCTTGAGTTTAGTTCTTATGTTTTCTTCTATGCACTTTATTGTTTCAGGTCTTATATTCAAGTCCTTAATCCATTTTGAGTTAATTTTGGTGTGTGGTGATAGACAACAGTCTAGTTTCATTCTTCTGCAGGTGGCTTTCCAGTTTTCCCAGCACCATTTATTGAAGAGGCTTTCCTTTCTGCACTGCGTGTTTTTGGCTTTTTTGTCAAAAATAATTTGCCCATATTATTTTTTATATTATAAAAAACCCAAATATGGGTTTACTTCTGGACTCTCGATTCTGTTCCACTGGTCCATGTGTCTGTTTTGCTGCCAATATCATGCCGTTTTGATTACTGTTGCTTTATAGTATAATTTGAAGTCAGACAGAGTGATGCCTCCAGCCTTGTTCTTTTCTCTCAAGATGGACAACATAGTTTATACGGACCTGATTTTTAATTTCAGATTACCTAGTGAATGGTCAAAACATAAAAAAAGTCAGGCGTGCAGGCTAAAATTATTTTCCCTGATGCTGACATTACACATATGTCAGAGCCAACACATTAATATTTATTGATGAACAGTTGATACTTAGCTATTGTGATGTAAAGTCTGCAAAGTACCTGTGAATGTGGGAATTAGGTTTCATGCATTAGGTGTCATGTCACATTAGTATTTTGTTCTTCTGGAGGATATGGGGGAGCCAAGAGATCAGTCCAGCTGAAATATTCTCTTGGTCCTCAGACTATAATCCCTCCTCATAACATCCAGTATCACCTGGTCTCAGTTTATTCCTCCCATCAATTTTCTCATTTCCAAATGGTTGATTCTTATACTTGCCTTCTGCAATAGATTTCTTTGGTGGAAGAAGGAGACAAAATTTCACCCACCTTGCCATATCTGGGCTCCCGCATCTCCCTTCTCTCCCAACACCCTTCAGCTGCAAGTGCCCTGTGAGCCAAATTGCTCTTCACTGCCAGACACCTTTTACTTCATGTTGTACATTTGGAGAAACGGAAGAAGAAGATGGTTAGGTTTTGCAGGATTTATAGGTAATTGAGTAGCTGTCTGCTGGAGAGACAGTATATGGGTCAGGGTTGTGGATGTGACCAGGGCAGCACCAACCCTTTGGCGCTTTCCTTGCTGAGCCCTAGAGCAGTGGTCCCCAACCTTTTTGGTGGCTATGAGAATCTAATGCCTGATGATCTACAGTGGAGCTGAGGCAGTAATGCTAGCGCTGGGGAGCGGCTGCAAATAGTGCTATGCAGCCTGGTTCCTAACAGGCCATGGACCTGTACTTGTCCGCGGCCTGGGGGTTGGGGACCCCTGCCCTAGAGCACATGACCACTGACATCACAACTACATCCCTACTCATTTCAACCAGGAAGGCAGTTATTTTCTAGAATGCGGGAGCCTGTGAGAAATAGATGATGTAGGCTGTGGGGTTCCGTAGCAAGCCCCATCCTTTCATTAATCAAGATCATGTGATCTTGGGCAGTTAATATACTTTTTTTGCACCTTTCTCTCTTCATCTATAAAATGAGGGTAAGAATACCTCAGAGATTTGTCGTAGAGATTGACGTTCAACATTTCACCCATTCTACAAATATTTATTGAGACTGGCTATTTTTCACACGCTGTTCTGAGAGCTAATGATGCAATAGCTTCTTCTCTTAAGAAGCATGTACACTCTGGTGAAGGAAGAGACAATAAGTATGCAATGTGACAGGTGTAGTAAGTGCTATGAAGGAAATTCGAGCGATTCAGTGAAAGTAGAGTAAAGATTAAGGGTTCCTATTTGATATAAAGTGGTTAGGAAGGTCTCTCTGAGAAGATAATCATGGAGCAGAGGCCTACATAAAGTGAGGAAGCAAGTTATGCACCTATCAGGGTGGATTCACCCAGGCAGAAATAGTCCCTGCATGGACACTGCGTGGAGTGTTTGAGGAGGCCCCCAGTCGCCAGTGAGGCAGGAGCATGGGGTTGAGGGGAGGTGATGGGGGAGGGGGAGGGTAGGGAGAGGGGAGATGTGTGAGGAGGGGTGGGCAGATGAGGACAGCCCTGTAGCCCATCATGAGGGCTGTGGATTTTGCTCTAAATGAAGCCATATAAGGGTATTGAAAAGAGGAATGACAGATCTGCCTTTTATTTAAAAACAATTCTGATGAAAATAGACTAAAGGTGGGGAAAATATGAAAATAGGTAGACTAGTTAGACCATCATCTCAGTAATCTAAGTGTGAGATGGTGGTGGCTTGAACTCAAGTGATAGCTACAAATGTAGTAAAAAGAGGTTATACTTTGAAGGTAACCAATAGGATTTGCTGATGACTTAGATGTGGGGTATGAAAAAAACAGAGGAGTCAAAGGTGAGCTCAAATTTTTGGCCATTGCACCTCAATGCAGGAGTTTCCATTTGCTGAAATAGAGATAGCTCCAGTACAAGCGAGGTTTGGAGGGAAATTAAGAGTTTATTTTTTGGACATGTGAAATGTAAACCATCCGTTAGTTATCCAAAAGGAAATGTCAGCTAGCCAGTTGAATCCAGGAGTCTGAGTTCAAGGGGGTGATCGGAGTGGAGATAAACCTTGGAAGATCGTCAGCGTGGAAGTAAAAGCTGAGTGAGATCATCAAGGCATAGACTGTTGATGGAGGAGGAAAGGAGACAGTCATGGGCATCCTGACTTCTGAAGTTGCAGGTGGTGAGGAGGAATCGACAAAGAAGGCTGCTGAGTGAGGTAGACGGCAAGTGATGGGAGTGAGTGGTCGATTACCTGTATCCAGTGCTGTTAGTAGGTGAGTGAGAGAATGACTGAGAAGGGACCACGTTTTGCAGTAAAGTGGACATGAAGTGCCCAGGACAGCCTTGTTTAATTAAATAACTGGTATTTAATTAAATTTAGGTCTCTCCTCATCACTGATTTTTATTTTAAGGTTTTGATGGCAGAAAAGCTCACCCGAGTAAATGCCTTAGCCAATCTCCAGGTTCCTGAAAGCGTTACTTGGAGATATACTGTTCTAAATCACTCCTGCATTAAACTCATTTAAGACAAGCTTGAGCTCTCCTGGTGAGGCTGTACCCGCCTGCCTTAAAATCACATGACTTCTGAATTGGGAATGATGTATCATCTCTTTAAAATATAAAAACAGTAGCTCAAATGTGCTGTACTGTGTTGTCTAATGAAGAAGGAAGAAGAGGAGGAGACTAGCTTTTTGAGGACCTTACCATGTTCTCAGCACAATGCATTTATTTCTCCTTACCTACATTTGTAATATTTACAAAATGTCAAAATTTGAGTCTCCTCTACCATGGTAGAAGTTACTTGTTTTTTTTTTTTTTTTTTCCCAGCTTCATGTCTCAGTTGTAGTGAATTAATGGAGCCCAGCAAGTCCCCTCTGTGTCTGTCTACTGTTTTCATTTTACAAAAGCCAACTCAACATATTTTTAAGCCCCTGAAAATTTTTTATGGTGGTTCTGACCAAGTTTTATTCTTATCAGTGAAGGTCACATTCAGAAAGTTGTTTAATACCACACAGTTTACAAAGCACTCTATTATACAAAAAAATATTTGGGCCTTAAAATAAGTCTGCGATGTAGACGTATTAGTTATATGAACTCGATGTAACTTTCAAAAGTAAGTACTCATCACTCCCTCTTCTTCCTCTATATCCTGTGCTATGTTGCATTGTATTCTTACTTAGCTGCAGATGATATGCTAAACTGTCCCTATGTTTAAATAAATGTTGAGAAATTAGACCCTTTATACTTGGAAATAAAATGGCTTCCCATACGTCTGAATTATTTATTGGCTATGGGCTAAATTATTATAATAGTGGAGATAGGGAGGTGGGTGATAGGTCTAGGTATAGAAAGATGGGGGGATACTACTGGAGAAACAGAAGTTCAAGTCTAGACTGTAACAGATTTCACAGCAAAATGTACAGAAATGGGGACAGACAGATTCTTGCTTTGATCTAAAATGTGTTTCCAGCCTGGTATTGAAGAACTCTTGCAGATAGGTTGTAAGGATTTGAGCTGGCAAACTATAACTCACATATAGAATTTCCATTTTGTAAGAGGATGCAGGTAAGTTTTTGAGTATTCCTCCTGTGTCTCACTTTGCATAGTTACCACACAATTTCCTTTGCCTATTATTTTTCTCTAATATCTTCAACCTCGTGTAATTACAATTGACCCTTGAACAACATGGAGTTTGGGGGCACCTCATTTAACTCGACTCCCTAAAAAGTTAACTACAGTTGTCCTTCGGTATCCATTGGGGATTGGTTCCAGGACTGCTCCCCACCCCAGCAGATACCAAAATCCGCAATGTTCAAGTCCCTGATATAAAATAACATAGAACAATGCATACAACTAGCCCTCTGCATCCATAGATTCTCGACCATGGATCAAAAATACTGTATTTAAAGAAATATGGTTGGTTGAATCCATAGATGCAAAACCCAAGGATATGGAGGGCTGACTGTATATTTATTAAAAATAATCCTCCTCCAAGCGGCCCCTTGCAGTTCAAACCCATGTTGTTCAAGGGTCGGCTGTACTTTGTCATATTCAACCTTGCATTATATTCGATTGTGCATTGAGGAATGAATGTGTAAATCGTATATTATCTTGCCTAGCATGTTATAAGTTTTTTAAAGGCTAGATGATATGTGATTCACCTTTGTTACTTCTCAGAGCCTAGCTCAGTGCTTTGTACAAAGTAGGCACTCAAAACTTTTATTGAATAGACTTGAATTAGTGTTGGTAACTTACGTTGGCTGTATTATTCAGTGATAAATATAAAAGGAAAACATATAATAGTAATTAAAGATATGACCTTATTGACTTTCTTTTTTACTTATTACCTTTATTTAATAGGTACTCTTTTGGACACTTTTTATATTTGGCTGTTTACCAATGTACCTTAGCAAAACTTACGGATATTAGTTGCCTTATATTTTTAATCCAACTTTTTACAAGAGAATTGTCTGGTATTTGTGGGCCCATTGTGAATATAACCAACTCTTAATACTTTCAAATTATTTAAAAAAAAAAAAAACCACTTTATTTGGCGGCTTTAGATATATTTACTTCTGTCTCTTGGTTTCAGTAGTAAGCCAAATGTCCTGGAAAGTCCATGACATAAATATAAATCTCATGAAAAAAATGGAGTTATCCATTTTCAAAAGCCAAAATCACTCTTTACTTAACAAAAGTCAGCCTTTAGATTTTAAATTATAATCATTAAGTCTGTGTATACGTTGACATTTTAATAGGAATTATCTGAAGTTTTGTTTTTTTGTACATGATAGTATAGGGAAACCCAAACATGAGTGGTTTCTACAGAAAGACTCCGAAGGGGACACACCCTCACTTATCAACTGGCCTTCCAGGTATCGCCCGCGTGGAAATTCTTGGCTTTTGTTTTGTGAGTGCTTCTCCTCTCCCCGCTGCCTTGCCTCGCTGTTCCCCACATCACCCAGCACGGACTCTCCTCCTTCTAACTGCAATGCATTTGAAAATCATGTGTCCGAAAGGTGCTGCT
This sequence comes from Pteropus vampyrus, assembly GCF_000151845.1. Taxonomy (NCBI): domain Eukaryota; kingdom Metazoa; phylum Chordata; class Mammalia; order Chiroptera; family Pteropodidae; genus Pteropus; species Pteropus vampyrus. The sequence goes on along the minus strand of NW_011888931.1, from coordinate 1,643,865 downwards.
GGACGTTACCTGCTAATCATTTGCTTTTCTCCTTCAGTTGCCCTAATCCCTTCTAATAGCATATCCTCTTGCTTCTCTTTTAGAAAATCTTTTGGCTGTCCCTCCTGTTTTTCTCATCTCTCACCAGCTCACTGACTGCCAGGTAGAGGCAGTGGTGACGACCCACCTGGCACCTCTGGGTTGCTCTCCTCTTGAGGCCGGCTAACCAGCTAGTGTCCCATCTTGTCAGCAACCCCCACCCCCATCCCCACCCTTCACCTGGCACTTCCAGCCTCCTTGTTTTCCTGTCTCCTCATCTCGCAGCCAATAGTTAATTTCCTACAGTTACATTGAGGGCCTGTGGTATTAAAAGCAGACAAAAACCCCTATCATTTCATTTTCAAGGTTGGGGGCAGGGAGAGGCAGAAGGAGTAAGAATGAGTAAGTCATTGGCAGGACAAAGCACCCATATATTGAGTTTCTAACAGTCACTTTGTTCTCAGCTGAGGACAACATTCAGATTGTCTCTGATTAGAAGGACACATTCCACAGGAGAACTTGAACCACATTTCAGTCTCCTTTTGATTAACAAAGCTTATAAATATGAAAACTGGCTAGTCTGACACTGCCTAGGCCCTGAGAAAAATAACAACTCAGAATGCTTTTTTTTTCTGAATCGTTCAGAGTAACTGCCTCTCATGTGTGTCTTTGATTTTTCTATAATGAAGTGCACACAGATATCCTGTATCTTATGCTGAAAAACATGTAGGAGTTTATATCAAATTTAGCCAGGTACCTTTGTCATTTAAGGAAACAGTCTCTTCCAAAAAGTGTATATCAGAAATAATAAGTTTTGCTGGCTAATCTTAAGTAAATAAACGTTTACATTCTCTGAGAAATCGCTTTTCTCACTCCAAAGGCATTCTTTATTTTTTTAAAGATTATCCCCAATTAGGAATCCATTCTTTAGCAGTTTCAGTGACTTCTCCTTTCTCACTACATGGTATTTCAAAAAGTAAAAATGAGAACTAGCTAGCACTGTTAAATATTTACTCTTTACTAAGCACTAAATCATGTGCTTTGCAGATATGACATTATGTGTTGTCACTATTATTTCCATTTTAAAAGATAAAGCAACTGAGGCAAGAAAGAGAACCTGAGACCACGTGGCTGGAACGGGCCGAGCCAGGCTTGAAGCCGAGTGTCCTCGGACCCCGCAGCCAGAGCTCTTGGCTATTTTGCTTCTGCAGTAATAGAAAAATAGAAAAGTAGCTTTTAAAATGGATTTCACTTTTACTCTCAGCTATTTCAATAGCTCTAGAAACAACTAGAGCAGTCTCTTTTTAGATTACTTTTTAACTAACGGCCTAATAGCAATTCCGGAGGAGAGAAAATGTTTACGTTATTAATTCTTACAACCAATTTTTTTTTTTCTAACATTCTTCTTGGTGCTGCAATTATTAGTAGTCACAATGTCCAAACTGGTCACATATCTTCTGAATGAATGAATGTGGTCTGCATTGCATGAAAAAGCTTGTAAATGTTTAGTTGAGTGCTTGAAAACAGGTGATTGTTGTATCTTAAGCTCAATAAAAAAAAATAATAATCATAAATGCTCTTACATTTCCAGGAGACAATGAAATTACATTTGATCAATAGGTGTTTGTATGCCTGGAAACTACCCCCAAGATGCAGATACATGCAAAAAAGCTTACCATTCACAGCATCAGCCTCAGTGTGCCCTCATGCATACTTGTGGTATATATTAAGAAATTTTTTTTGTGGCCTCTGGGTATTCATTTATTCATAAGGCATTCATTCTCTCCCCGGACAGCATCTGACCCCTCTCAGTTTTGCAGAGGGTACAATCAGTTTTGCACCACACCGGCATTCGAATGCACATTCAGAAGCTCGACTGAGAATCATTCATCTCACAAGCTGTGGGTTTCTGGCATTAACCAGCAGAAATGCTTTCTCACAAGTCGTTCTCTCTTTGGGTTGATTTCCATTCACTGGTAATCCATGATCTGCGCATGCTTCCTTCCCATTGAGCAGTTACTGCACGTTGCAACTTAAATCCTTTTTCTTTCTTAAAGAGTTAAAGTTAGAGAAAAATTGGTGAAAGAGGAGAGTGCTCGCAGCAGCCCCGAACTTGGCTCAGAGTCCTTAACTCAGAGGAGACACCAGCCCGTGCCGATGCCCTACCTGCCCTTTCAGTCAGAAAACTCGGCCTTTGATAGGGTCACGGGCAAGGCGGCCGGCTCTGCGCGACAGCCGATCCGTGGCTATGTCCAACCAGCAGATCCCGTTCACACTGCCGTGCTGGTGACCTCAGAAACCCCAGAAAATGTGTCTGAGTGCAGCTGGGTGGGGTCAGCCGCCCAGAACGTCACAAAGCCTCCCACCTTGAAGGTTCTTGAAGACGAGAGAAGGGATACCCCCGTTCTCCATATTTGTGAATCAAAAGCAGAGGAAGACGTGCCCTTCACTGAAGCTCTCGAGAAAAGCAGGAAAGCGCTCTCGGCTTCAGAGGATGGCGGGCTTGCGGGAAGCCAGGAAGACCCTACTGGAGATGAAGACCTTGGTGAGCCTGCTAATAGCACAGTCACTTTAGAACATCAAAAGGAACCAGAAAACTCATCACACCCACCTCAAGTTCAGCACCAGTTCACTGAGAGAACCGGCAAGAGCCAAATGGTTTTGTATGTTCAGAGCGAGCCTGTGTTCCAAGATGCCGGAGCTTCAGGTCACAAACAAGAAGCATCTAGGAGGAAGCACAAGGTCCTCACCCGCTCCCTGTCTGACTACACGGGCCCCCCTCAGCTCCAGGCCCTGAAGTGTAAGGACCTAGCTGCCAAGGGAGAGCCGGAGATGCAGAGTCCCAAAGCGGAGGGGCCCCAAGTAGAAGCGAGCATGCTGGACACAAAGGTCTCTGTCGCCCAGCTCCGAAATGCATTTCTGGAATTTGCCAGTGCCAGAAAGAAACCCGAACTGTAGGTGATATTTCAAACGTCCTCCTGATGTGTCACTTGCACGCCCTTGGCAGAATTATTCACTTCTCCACTTGTGTTGTGTCCTGCATTGAGTCATATTTAAGCTTAGCTCACAAGTGTGCAGGGCAGACCATATAGAAAACGGCTTCAAAACTACCATTCTGCTTCCGCCTACTAATGGGGAGCTGGAGGATTGGGTCTCTGGAATGTTCCACCTCCTTCACGTGCATGGTAGAGGCGTGCAGTGGGATTTGGCAGTGTCTGTGCCTTGACTCACTGAGATCCATAAACCTTTGCTTTATTCTCTCTCTCTGTCTCCTCGTTTCCCTGCCATATACTCTTTCTCGATGATTCTAAAAGCCAATCGCGGGTTGAGAGGTCACCCAGAGGAGTTGGCTTGCCTACCACTGTGGAACGGGAGAGAGGGTCCCGGAAACCAAGACGGTATTTTTCTCCTGGTGAAAGTAGAAAAACTTCCGAGAGATTTAGAACTCAA
>NW_011888931.1:1635572-1637972 GCF_000151845.1 Pteropus vampyrus | reverse complement strand
TTCCTGAATGACTGAAGTGCATGGTAATCAGGACAGTAACATCCCAAGAGGCCTCTCTGTCACAGCCCGTACCTGTGAACCTGCCGTTTGATGACCCAGCTGCCTTTATTGCCCCAGCTATTCCTCGATTTCTTGGTATATTTTAGGAAAAGTACATCCTATACTTATTAGGAACTCTTAGCAAATAAGTTTAACTTTAACTTTAATTTTTTTTTAAATATGTGAGTGGTTATGGTAGAACATAAAGCAGCTACTCATGGGAGAAAGTAGTAAATATAAGGAAAAATTATCACCTTGCGAGGCTGGCCGACTCTATTTTTTCTAAAGATAGGGTAAATCCTTTCCAAGCTCTAAAAACCTATTCTTATTCCATTGAGCCTCTGTCTCTTGTTTCCTAACTTTGTCATTGCTTTTCCAGTTCTTTTGTGATTCTCCCGAAGTAATGAGAAAATAATTCCGTACAAAAATATTTGATTTCGCATTTCCGAATTGAAAACTACGCTTTCCTTAATGCTTCTTTTCTTCTCTCTCCTTATGAATGTTCCTTCTTTGGCCATTGCTTTAAAGTGAGCCTCTCCCTGCTTCGTGCCCGGTGGCCGCCCACCCCGTAATGGCAAGACTTCCTAGTCCCACTGTAGCTAAGAGCACTGTGCAGCCTGCCAGGTACTGGACAGCAGAAGCGGCATGCGGCCCCCAGGGCAAAGACGCTTAACTGCAGATGCACCTTAAAACCGTGAATGCCTTTTGTTTACTTGACAAACAAGTCAGTGTCATGAGTTGTTCCAGATGTGTGTGGCATTTTGTTTTGTCATAGTACAAGACCTTGGTAACTTCATGTATGCCTGCATGGAAAAAAAAAAAATTCATCTACCCGCTTCCATGATATATTAGAACTAAGATCACACTAACTCACTCATCCATTTGTTTTCTTGCTGTTTTTTATCATCATAGCCATCCCTAAGAAATGTCATTCTTCAGTGTGAAATACTAGCACTTAATAAAGAATAACAGAAAAATAGGAGTTAACATGAATGTTGACATTCTGATAATACCCAGTTTTCTTTAATATGTGTTAAAAAAAAAACAGTCCTACCTGTTTCTAATGTACGGACAATGCTGTTATATTTAAAAATTAGGATATCAAGTATTTGTAGTGTCTGCACTTAGATGTTTTATTATCGTGTTTTAAAATTATGTCCTTAAGACTTGGGAATAGCCCCTCTACTATACTGTTATGGGCCAAAACACAAAGGCTAAAAATAAGACTAAAAGAAGTAAAATGACAGTGCAGAAATAAAGCTGGCACAAGCCAGAAGCGGGGACCTTTCTGGGGAGGAGCTGAGGTTACCCTCCCAATTTGCCTCCAGACCTCAGGACAGACACCGAGCCTCAGAGCGCCTTTATTGCCATCCTTATTATACCCTGAGAACACTGATGCTGCTCTTTTGTCTGGGGCAACTTGTGAAGTGGTGATTAGTTGGAGTCATGGCAGAAGATACTGTTTTCTGGCTTTGAAAATTGGATTTGCCAGTGGCCAAAGGGACCTCGTCTTAAACCTTTGAGGATTCACTGAGGCCATGTAACTGGAAGCCTTCTGCTCTGCCTGGAAGCCGGAGGGACGTGCCATTGCCTGAAATTTCCTTCACTTTTCAAGTGACTGGGAATTACAGATTTAAGTGCCTTTAAGAGAACAGAGAAAACCTCTGAGAGCAAGTGCTAGAGTGAAGGAGTGAAAGAATCTTTCAAATGAAACCATTTGTGTTTAGCAAGTGAAAATGAAAGCCCTGTGTGGTGGATAATGTTGTCGACAGAATAAGCATCCTATGTCCTAATTATTTAAAATGGAAAGACTACCTTCAGAACCACATAATTAGATAATATCCAAATATGGTGATGCTTTAGGACTCCCTGTAGCCTTACATGTTATTGATACTAACGATACAACCTCTAAAATTGGGTCTGTCCAAACCAACCAGGATTCCCTAACCAGGAAGTTCAAGTTTTAGAGATATTTCAGAGCTAAATATCTGCTCTTCATGAAGCTGATAATGCTAGCGTCACCAGCCTACTCTGCTATTCACTGTCTTATTTAATGGCTAAATAAGTGCCTGCACCTGTCTTGAATGTACGTGGGCGAAAATAAGCCCTTTCCAAAACCGACACTAGAAAGAAAGTTAATATACACAATCAGTGGTGGGCTTCTGTTTCTTTTATCTGTGTTACCGACTTTTTCTCCCTTTCAGATTACAGGCCTCTGCTCACCAAAAGGCTTTAGCCCGAGACCAGGCAAATGAGGGCAAAGATTCTGCTGAACAAGGAGAACCTGATTCTTCCACTCTCAGCTTAGCCGAGAAGTTGGCCTTGTTTAACAAATTGTCCCAGCCAGTCTCAAAAGCTATT
>NW_011888931.1:1617345-1632507 GCF_000151845.1 Pteropus vampyrus | reverse complement strand
ACCCTAAGACGATATATCAAACTACAGTGAAAATTTTTCATTCTGTTTTTCAAGCCAAGCTTTTGAACAATGTTCATAAAATATTAATTAGATGGAGTCTTTTTCAACTAACGAATTAGTAAAGTTGGTAGATCTTATTTATTTTCACCTTTATTATTTAAAATTCACAATAAATCAGACCTACTAGACTGAGGAGGCAGAGGCGAAGGACTGAGGGGATGAGTCAAATAAAAGTGATGTCTTAATCAGGGAAGCTGTGTGGCCTGTGAAGTCCTCCTCTGTAGAAACCTGGCTCGAAGAGAGTTCGGTCCTAGACATCCAACTATTGATACCCAGTTAGGTGAGAAAGAAGAGATACCATTTAATGGAATTAATGATAAACGTCACTTATACACAAGTTCTGATATTCTACATATTGGAAAATATTTCTGGGGGTAAAATCCAATGGAAATACTAATATACCCTTTCTTTCAAAGGCTCGTAAAGGAGATTCCCTATCTTTGGGTATAATCTATCTGTTGAGACTTAGGACTTTTGATGAAGTTTTGTGTCTATCCACAATGCAATAATTACTGATGTGCCTATATTTAGTAAATTTTAACATATCTATCTTTCTGAAAGGAGTTTTAATCCTGTAAAATTCTCATTTTGGAAAATATAAGATGATATAAAGTCGGAGTTTCCTAACCCAGGCTTTGTGGACATCTGAGAAGTTCCAGGATGGCTGTAGGGCTTCTGGGAACTGCCTGGAAGTATGTTCAAAGTTGACCGTATATACCTGAACCTCTGGCTAATGGGAGACAGAACTTGTCTCAGTCTCTGAGAGTAATCCCAAACTGTTCAGAACCATGATGATAATGAATGCATGTTAAGTAGTTAGCTATTCAGTTTAATTGTTAAAATTTGCAGGCATACCTCTGTTATATTGTGAGTTTGGTTCCAGACCACCACAGTAAAGCAAGTATCTCAATAAAGCATGTTGTAATCCTTTTGCTGGTGGAGGGTCCTCCCTATAATTTGTAAAAAATGCAACATCTGTGAAGCTCTATATAGCAAAGTACAGTAAAATGAGGTATACCTCTATGTTTAAAAATGGATTAGATACACTTTATTTAGCAGATGTTTATAATTAATTATGCTAATATGAAATATATTGCCAGCGATCTCCCCCCTAATCTTAATGGTACTTTTATTTGTACTTTGCTGAAGTCACAGAACTACGTATCTTTATAATCCGTCTGTGCTAGCTTTTCCCTAGGAAGGGCTTATAATCCCTCTTTTCTGTTAAAATGAGATATTGAAGTTTGACGTATTTAAAATAAAAATGCTAATTATTTGGGTTTTACTTTTCTTTTTTTTGAGGTAGCATGTAAAAAATAAGAACTTTTATACCTGATTCTAACTTATTCTTCTTTCCGAGGGAGAGTTTAGTTCCAGAGACCACGAGGGTCACATGGTAGGCAGAACTGACAGCAAGGGCTAGTCTCTACCTCTCCCAACTCAATCCTCAATGCACTCTGCTTTTAGAACATGTCTGATGCTCAAGGAAGCATATCTTTTTCTATCTTTTTCTGACATCTTGAATGTCAAGTCGGAACCCTAAATAGCATGGAACTTAAATACAATCTGCTTCTTTTCACTGGATTAATAAAATCAGTGTTTCATAACTGTCTAAATGATTGGGGTGTAAATCGTTCCCGTTTGGGAACTCCTTTGAAAAGCATCGCAAATCAAATAATCTTTATGTTATTTAGGGACGAAAACTTGATGTCTCTTTAAAAGTACACTAGGCTTTTAGAAATCTTGTTTGCACAATTACTGAAACAACTGGATCTGAGCTTCCTTATGTGTGAGAGATGATTACTGAAAAAAGCCAAGGAGCCATCCCTTCACTGGAAAACTGGTGGAATGTGAACACTGAGTTGGAGAAGGTTGAAGAACCCGCCCCATGCCTCCCAGCAGCCTGCAGCATACTGACTTACAGTGGCCGCCGGGGATCCCCCTGTGGTCCCTCCATACCCCTCCCCCCACCCATCTGCTCTCCACCCAGCTGAATGTCTGTACCCACGCTCCCCCAACAGACTGGAGGCTCCTACCTTCTAGCTGGGAGATTTCAGCCACTAGAGGGCCCAGAATCATGTATTAGGGATAGAGGTATCATTCCTCTTTGACCTGCCTTTTCTGATGTTTGATTTGCCTTCATTTAAAAGACATGATTAGTTCACTCCTCCAGCCTGCAAACTAGCCCAGGCCAAGATCTGATGTAAATACTAATCGGTGCTGTTTGGCCCTATCTGACATTTGTGTGGTGCCAGTGATTCTCTGAACGCAGGGACAGTTTTTAAAGGGGGAAGAAAAAAATGTACTGGTCACATGGTTTGCCTGACCCGTGTGACCCAGCCCTGACTGCTGTGAGCCCACAGAACTAGTTCTAATGAGGCAGGGCTGTCGGCTCGGTGCCGGTGAAACAGCCGTCTCAGGCCAGTATTCCCCGCTGGAAAAGTGTGGGCTGGGGCAAGAAGGGCGGACATTTCCCCGGGCGGCCTGACAAACACAAGTCCCGGTGGCCCCAGCCAGGCCTCGGGGTTAATAGGCTAACATAGTGCCACTCGCTGGATTCTCCCATCAGACTAAGCAGATGTCCAGGCTCTCAACATCACAGCCCTGCACTTGGACTTGGCGGATGTTAGAAGTGCTGACAGTTGTTTGAACGGCACAGGCAGTAATTTGTGTCATGTGTAGGACCAGACGTTTCGCCCCTCGGCCCTCCCCGTGCGTGGCCGCCTGCGGTGAGTCAGCAGCGTCGTGAGACTGCGCGGGGAGAGAACACGTGTGGGAAAAGCCGTTTACCCTCCCGGCTCACTGAACACCAAGTGGGGACAGGGAAAGCGGTTCTGGTCATTTTTCCCCTAATCTTTCGATTGTTTGAGCCTCAGCTCACGTGAGTTTAATGACCATCACTTTTTTGCCTTTTACCTTGTGTTGTCCAACTTAAAGGCTTCAGTCTTCTTCATTCATTGTGATGGAGTTGGATGAAACAGCCTCATGTTCACGAAAGTAACCTTTCACAGAATATAACATTCAAGCTGCACGCTGCAGTTGAACTGAAGTAGGTTAGGAAAAATCTCAGCTAATTAGATTCTTTTTTTGTATATAACTTTCCCCTGAGGAAAGTTGAAGTAATAATTTAAAAAATGGGTTTGTAGAGAATAGTTTCTGTATTAAGAAGAAAAAGCAGGTGCATTTGGAGGAAAAGAACAGAGCTCAGAATATACGAAGAGACAGTCTTAAACATGATCTTTTACCTGTAATTGAAAGGTATGAGATTAATAGATGGTCAGTGTTTTACAGCTTTACGTTTTTAAAACCACTTCTGCTGTATTTTCTGCAAATAACTTCCTGTTCGGCTTTAGTCGTTAAATATTATTATATCAAGTGACCAGAAGGCGTCACTGGCAGACATTTTTTCTCTGGGGACCGATTCCTTTCTCTCTGCCCTCACCACGGGCAAGGAAAAATCGCCTCTATTCCTTTAGTGGAATGATGATGCGTCTTTTATCCGACAAGTCTGATTCAGCTTTGCTTTTCAATCAGCTTTAACATCTGTGGGGCCATCTTCGCAAAGGGACCCCTGTGTTATTTTTCCACACACACTTTCTTCAGAAAAAAAATGAAATTCAAAAAGATTAAAATAAGGCAGCTGTGGTCATTTAATGGGCAAAGACTTCCAACTTATCTAAGTTACGGTTCTATTACGAGTGAGAGTTTGGTGCTGAACTCTTTGGTTGGTGTGTTTTCCCCTTAGATTAGCACTGTTGAAGAAGAGTGGAGAGGAAGACTGGAAAAACAGACTCACCAGAAAACAGGAGTACGGCAAAGCGTCTGTCACGAGCAGCCTGCACGTGCAAGAAGCGGAACAGTCGCTCAAGAAGAAGGTGACGTTCTCCACGTTAGGAAAAAGCATTCTGACTAACGTCACACTTGCAAGTGCATCAGTCCAGCATGCGTAACTTCACTAACACCATTCCGTGAGGCCCTAGCACTGTCTTGCCATTTGAGTACACACGTAACGTACGTTAACTATCTCTCAACAGCTTAAACTGATCAAAAGATAAAGTCTTGAGATGTGGTAGAACTGGTAACTGTGCCACCTACATTTTGAAGCGTGTACGTTTACTTTGTTTCAAAACTTTCTTAAGTGAAGTCTGACTTTACAATGTTAATACAGCCTTTATAATGAAAAACTTTAATTGACCACTAACAGTTTATAAGTTGCATATAAAATATGGACTTAATTGTCCTATACTGAGATTTAAAACCTAGGTAAACAAAGTAAGGACGTAATTTTTGTGGTCAGTGAGTCCTTATTTTTTAACTTTAAGCATATTTCACAATGAGCAGGTGTGCCTTTTCCTGAGAATACAGAGGAAAAAATGTTACGCGTTTAAATAAAATTTAGTAACACATTGTTATTAGTACTGGCAAGGATTTCATAGGCAAAAGTTTTAATGAGTTGTTAAATTACCAATATAATGATGACCAGCTTTTGACCAGTTAGTGCACACTTTCAAAGTGGCTGGTGACTTTCTTGCTGCTTGGCCCTTTGATTGCAAATAAACTTGCTGGCTGGAAGCAAGGGGGACATTGTGGTACATCTACTAGGCAAATTCTAGGATCAAAAGTCTTCACACAGAGAAGAAAAAAAGAAACTTTCTACCAAATGATCACCTGGCCCCTTTCTAGTTCTAAAATAACTTAAGCATTTGCAAAAAAGAGAAATTATGAATGCGACCTTTGTGCATTAAGAAACATCAAAAGAAAGTGTGTACATAAAACTGTGAGGCAGGAGTTCTGACACTTTTATATAGTATTTCTGTATCTTCATAGGTTAAATTGGAACAGCAATTTGAATTCTTTCTTTTGAGACATACATGATATTAGAGATAATGACTAAAAAACACTTAATTCCCAGCCGTTAGTAAATTTCTCAAATACAATCAGCTGTGAATTTGAGATTTGCATACGTGTAAAATTTGGATTTTAAGAATAAAATCCTCAAGTGAAAACTAGTCCCTCAGATAATTTGTCCCTAACTCCCACAGACTTCATTTAAAAAGATCTTGAAGTCATTGCTTCAAAAATAACGTTTACCTCACGTCGGTCATTTTGGAAGATGCAAAAAAAGCCTTGGGAGCTGGCAGTTCTATCAGGCCAGGTGAAAATTAAAATAAAGCTACAAATGTGCTTTGTAGCTAGATACCTTCCTCATGAATAGTAGAATGAGATAAGTGTTCTACCTGCTTTGAAGACAGGGGTCATTTGAGGCTGTGGAAACCAGAGGCTGTGAGTAGAGGATGAGATTTGACCTGCCTAAACACTTGGCTAAGGTGTTTGGAAGGCAAGAGATGCAGGGAGACTGCGGTTGCCTCTGGGGTGGGAACTCCAGTCAAAGGAAGTGCTAGGGCTCTAAGTGTGACTGGGGCTTGAGTGTGAAAGGAGGCCTCTTGACTAACGGGAGCTGCAGATTCTGCAGCAATAGTGAACTCACTCTCCCACTCTTCCTCAGTAACCTAGTTCACTGTGGCCTGAGACAGTCGGCTCTTTGAAGTTATAATAAGCCTATCTATTTTAGGCTCGTGTAGCAGACATTGGGACATCTCAAGTTCTGATGCGGTCAAGTGGTTTTCACATGGCCTCTGATAAGCCCTTGGCTTGATTTCTTCCCCAGGCTGGCCGTATATTTCTGTCACACCTTCGCTGTGCTCAAATGTGAGATTCCTTAAAGCTGATCTGTTTTAAGACAGTCCCCAAAGAGCTGAGGAACATTTGAGAAATCGCCACTGCTTGCTGGGTGTCCGAGTGCTGCCCTGGAGAGAGAGGGACAGTCATGACGTGGTGCATGCAGATGGGACTTTGCTGCCTGCGCTGGATCTAGACTTACTGATGGAGAGCTGCCCCGGGGAGCGAGCACCAGAACCTCCCATCTTTTCCACCGATGTGGAAAGGAGCTGGTTTTACAGTTAGGTCGTTACTTCTTGCATTCATCAAACAGCATATATTCGTGGTTACCAAACATTTTAGAGTTTGTCCTCTTGAAGTGTTTGTGTGTGGTAAGCATAGTCTCATGATTTGCAGTCCGTGGGAATGCAGAAGAGGCAGGAAGTAGAGCTAGGACTCTGTAAATCGCGTCCATTGACCCCATGAAAATCCTTGCCGTCCAATAAAAATATGATGTGAGCCACATACATAATTTTAGGTCGTCTAGTTACCACATTGAAAAAATGTAAGCATCTCCTTAGAAATCTATAACTGCTTTATTTCTGTCAAAGGCTTTGTCCCCAAACAAAACAAATTTGTGGTTCTCTCACTAGCATTTTATCGTGGGTCCTATATGGTAAGAAAATATTCTTTTGGCCCATGAATAGATTTGGGGAACTAAGAGTTTTCCTTTCCCTACAAAAAGATCAATCATGTCTCAGAGAATATGCAACTTAACAGCAGTTCCTTGCTTTCCAGATTTATCTTCCAGTATCAGGACTGATGAATTAGAGCCTAAGGACACTGATCCTTCACCTAGCCAGCTGTCGTTTCTATGACGGAGAGTCTGAGTCTCTCCCCTGTCACCCTTCTTTTCTCTTCTTTCTCCTGGTTTTGGCTTAGTCCAGGGCAGTGCTAACCTGACTTAAACATTTCTGCTTTTTTAGCATATATAATTAGTTCTCAAGACGGTGAAGCCATTTGGTTTGTAGATTTGGCCCAGTTCACACCGTGTGGAATGCGTGTCCTTGAGCCTGATCTGTGGACCGTTTACTGCAAAGTAACTCATTCCATCAAAAGAGTGAGAGAAATGACACGAAGCGAAGTTTTAAAGAAGTGTCTTGGCAGGAATCTCTGTCACAACTAAATTGCAGTTATTTATTTTCACCGAATAATTCTTTTGAACTCCGATCCCATTTAGGCATATTCGACATTAAGATATAGACAGAGAAGCACATGTCCTTTTGTTTAGATAATCACCCAGGATATCAAACTTTTCCAGGAAATAAGAACGCTTTACAGAGTTTGCCTTTACAACCTTGTCTATTTCTGAGTCACAGATTAGGATTTTATATCTGCTGTGCTTCAATAGGATCAGGTCAGTGAGTCAAGCTAAGATTTATAACATTCCCAAAACGAGTCCTTGACAATTTGAGGAAGGTAAATCTGCGCATGCGTGTTCTAATTGCAAATCTGCATTGAGGAGAATGAAGCAAATTTAAAGAGCAAGTTGAGGAGGAAAAGAGAGGCTCATGTTAAAAAATCACCATCTTGCAGACGGGGTGTGAGCTTGCTTGGTCTCTGTGCCCCTTGACTTGTGAGCACGTGCATGCTTCTAATGGAACCCAGGCACCAAGTACTGGAAAGAGATTGTGACACCCTAACCCGACCCTGCCCTTCTGACACTCTGCAATGTTACTGTTTGTTTTAACCTGTAGGAAGAAGGAGGATTTTCAGATGATAGTGCCATTTCTAACCTGCTTTGGGTAAGCCTGACTCTAGCAGAGGTGTCCTCTCGATTCTAGCCAGTTACGCCCACCACATGTCATTCTCATCGGTGACGGTTCCCTTGTGCCCTCTCCCTGTTTGGTATTTTTATCCTGGGGCGAGACGCCACCTTCATCCAGAGTGGAGAGCTATCCTAGCTCCTTTCATTTCTTTTGAATCATGTAATGAAAAAACTTCACAGGAGATATTTTATGCTAAATGTTAAAACTGTCAATGAAAGCTATGGTCCTCCTCTCTCTGACTTAGTATCTTCTATAAACCGCAGTAATCTTGCCCTTAATTCATTTAATTACTATACAAAGCTGACTTGGGTATATTGACTGTGCTTATGTGGATTTATTTCGGCGTTCTAAAAAAATAAACAAAGAGGAAGCACTCTTTTGGAAAGATAAGTGAAATTGCAATGAGTAAATTAACATTCTGTTAGAGAAATCATTGTTTCTGTCTCTCCCCTCCCCACCCCACTCCGATATTCTCTGTTCACCTCTAATCCTCTTGCTTTGCTCTATAGGAACCTGTATATGCTTCTACTTATTCTCCTGCTATACCTGCTGCCCATAAATACCTGTCTTTTGTATCTATTAATCAGGTGAGGAAAAGCCAACCCATATTAAGCCTCATTGCAATTTCCAAGCAGTAGGAAAAAACTTGTTTCATTTGGGGAAGCAACTCCTTTGCTGCATTTCAGCCTGCGTGTGTGTACGTGTGTGTGTTCGTGTGTGTGTTGAATCAGTTCTTCATATAGTCAGTCAGTCACACACATCACATCCTTGGCTCAGATTTTCAAGTAGACCTGGTGATATTAATTTACCTCACAGTCATGAAACTGGTTGAAGAAAAAAGTTTTCCCTTTTACTCTTTAAGCTTTATATCCTTAATTGAGTCAGGAGCCCAAGAAATACACCAGAGAGTTCCTGCCTCCAGCTCAGTGGTGATGCCATCTTGCTTAGCTCGATAAACAAGGAGGACGTGGTGGAGGCAGTGTGGAGTGTGGAAGGGTCAGGGAGAAAGGTACAGGGAGAGAGAGGCCGGTGTGACATGAGCTGACTGCAGTGGCTCTATTGAAATGAGAAACCACAGGCTTCCTGAGCCCTACTTCCATGCTCATCCTCACCGTACCCTGTCTGAACCCCACCCCCGCAGGGACACCTGGCCTGGTCTGAGGCATTCTGTTGGTGCATAATAGGTGATCATTTTTAAAGCTAGAAACAACAATGATTATTTTTTATTCCCTTTGGAATGTCCCTGGTATCAAAAGAGCTATGAAAAGCGGTGGCATTTCCTTCTCTATGGAACCTTGCCGGGTCACTTCCCAGTCAGGGCCTCTGTCTCCCCACCAGGACTGAGACTTTATGCGGTGGCCTCTACTAACCATTTCATGGCTGCACTGTCCCTTTAGGACTAGTCGTAACAAAGCAGGTCTTTGAGTATGAGGTGCAGGATTTCAGAAAAAAAGTGAAATTGACGAGAGCGTTGCCAGGAAGAGGTGTCTCGGGTCCTCTGTCTTCATCTTGCATCTTCACACGTGGGAACCCCCATTTCTACTCCTGAAGGTGGACTTTTCCCCTCACTCTCCCTGGTTCCTTTCCTCTGAAGTTAGGAATGCTGGTCTGTGAAGGCCCAGCCCCACGCAGCTGGTCAGTGTCCACACGAAAAAGAGGCTCAAATCTGGGCAAACTTACAGTTCCATCACTAAGGGGGAACACGAGTTGTGTCTTCTAAATAAATCAACTTTATTTAGAAGGTATATTATTGAACTCCTTCAATATGGATTCTACATATATAATATACATGTCTATTTTTAATAGACTCTACTTTCTAAAGCAGTTTTAGGTTTACGGCAAAATTGAGTGGGAAGTACAGAGGTTTCCCAGATAACCCCTGACCAACCACCCTAAATGTGGCCTTTCCCACCACCAACATCCCCTACCAGAGTGGTATATTTGTTAAAATTGGTGAACCTATATTGACACATCATTATTTCCCAACATCCATAGTTTACATTTGGGTTTATTCTTGGTGTTGTACTTTCTGTGGATTTGAACAAATGTATAATGACTTGTATCCTACATTATAGTATCATACAGAATAGTTTCACGCCCTAAAAGTCTTCTGTGCACCATCTATTCACCTCTGTCTCTACCAGTGCTTGGCAACCACTGATCTTTTCAATGTCTCCATAGTTTTGTCTTTTCCAGGATGTCATACAGTTGGAATCGTACAGTATGCAGCCTTTTCAGATTGGCCTCTTTCACTTAGAACATGCACTTAAGCTTCCTCTATCTCTTTTCGTGACTTGATAGCTCATTTCTTTTTCGTGCTGAATAATATTCCTTGTCTAGATGATCCATAGTTTATTCATTTCTTTACTGAAAAGTATCTTGATTGCTCCCAAGTTTGAGCAATTATTAGTAAAGCTGTTATAAGTATCTATATACATGTTTTTGTATAGCTGTAAGTTTTCAACTCATTTGGGCATCAGTGAGCACAATTACTGGATCATATGGTAAGAGTGTGTTTAATTTTGTAAGAAAGAGTTCTTTTTATATTTTGGGTAATAGTCCTTTATCAGATACATCTTTTGCAATGTTTTCCCCCAGTCTGTGGCTTGTCTTTTCATTCTCTTGAAAGTTTTTCACAGAGTGGAAGTTCAGCTTATCAATTATTTATTTCATGAATCATGACTTTAGTGTTTTATCTAAAAAGTCACCACTGACCACCCAAGGCCATCTAGACTTTCTTCTATATTTTCTCTACAAATTTTATAGTTTTGCATTTCACACTTAGGTCTATGATACATTCTGAGTTAATTTTTGAAGGGTGTAAGGTCTATATCTAGATTATTTTTTTCAGGGTGTATGACCAGATTTTCCCTTTGCTGAAAAGACTATCTTTTCTCCACTGTGTTGCCTTTATTCCTTTGTCAAAGATTAGTTGAGTGTGTTTGCCTGGGTCTGTTTCTGGGCCCTCTAGTCTGTTCTATTGATCTTTTTGTCTGTTTCTTCACTAATACCCACCTGTCTTGACTGCTTATAGCTTTATAGTAAGTCTCAAAGTCATGTAGTTCCAGTCCCCTGACTTGTTCTTCCTCTATATTGTGTTGGCTATTTTGGATCTTTTGCTTTTCCATATAAACTTTAGAATCAGTTCATCAATATCCACAAAATAACTTTCTGGGAAATTGATTGAAATTGCACCAAATCTATGGATCAAATTAGAAAGAACTGGCATCTTAACAATATTGCATCTTCCTATCCATGAACATGGACTATCTCTCCACATATTTTTAAGTTTTAAAAAATGTTTACCAGAAGCGATCTATATTTTATTACTTCAAAGTTAAAATGTCTTAAAACGTCTATATTTTTACTTCTTGACAGTCTTCCCAGGTAAATATTTTCAATGCCAGTTATGTGGCACTAGCTTGTCAGTGTTCCCAGCAATCAGGCGACTCCTTTCTTCCAACAGTCTTGCTGTCAATGTTTAATAACACAGAGGCCCAGAGAAGAAAATAGAGCATTTAAACAGCACTCAGGCTCTATCTAAATGGACTGTGTGTCTCTTTTTTAAGTTTCATCGTACAGTTTCTTCTCCCTCATGTGCCTCAGGGCTGTACCAGAATAAGATTTCCCTTAATTCCTGTCCTTTCATTTTAGGAGCTGGTAGATGACAACAAGACCAAATTATGGTTACTTTGAGGTCTGTGTGTAGTTGAGATCTTGCTCACGTTCTGTTCAGGCCACTTGAGGCTACGTGCACTGGTGATGGAAATCACTTACGTGGGGGCAAAGCTAAATTTCATTAACAGTGCACAGAATTCTAAATGGTGATAGCATTTTTGAAAACTGAGAAGTACTTGATTTGTCACTTTATCTTGTTTCTATTACCTAACATATGTTTTTATCATTTCTCTCTATAATTTAGTTTAACTGGATGTGAATAAGATGAAAATTGTAAAGCCAGATCACAATATTTTCTACAAAGATCTTTTTTAAAGCTTTCCAGTTGTGGGAGATTTTTACCCTTAAATTTACACTAATCCTAGTAATACAAGTTAGTTCTGCTCTTCAATGTATCACTTCCCTGCATCAGAAATGTTTAGTGAGATTTGCACTATGATTTCTCAGTACAGTTGACCCATGAACAACGAAATGCGGTGGTTAAGGACACTGACCCTCCCCACACCCCGTGCAGTTGAAAATCTGCATACAACTTATCATTTCCCCAAAACTTAACTGCTAATAGCCTATGATTGACCAGAAGCTTTATGGGTAAAATTAATGCTCGTTTAACACATATTTTGAATGTTAAATGTATTCTTACAATAGACTAGAGAAAAGAAAATATTATGAAGAAAATCATAAGGAAGAGAAAATACATTTACAGTATTTGTTGAAAAAAATGCACACATAAGTGGACCCATGTAGTTCAATCTCCTGTCCAAGGGTCAACCATAGGTGTATAGAGGCAAACCTATCAGCAACAGTGTGGCAGCCTGAAAACATTCTTGCAGAGCTACCCTTTGTGGATTCAAGCTGTGTTCTGCCAAGTGTCTGGCCATCCCTAAGACTTTCCTCTCTTCCCAGTTTTTCACTGCTTTCTACACACACACACACACACACACACACACACACACACACACACACGTGCCCCCCCTTCCCCCCATCTCTCCACACTTCGTTCATGGAATCCATATTTGAAAGAGTGAAGGACAGATGGAGTAGGGCTTCTGCTTCTATTCTGACAACTCTCTCTTACCATTCTAGTCAATACTAAAAACAGCTAAACCTGGATAAACCTGGTAAGTGGCACAATGCTTATCACAGTATGCATCATGTCCTTCTCTAAAGGAGGAGATAAAACTTAGAAGGGAAGAACAGGACCATAATGAAGTTTTAAGCTAAAATAAGAAAAGTAAATGGACAAAGATATCCATCTTACTTGTTTTCGCATTTTGAGTTCTATAATTTAATAGCAACTTGGGATAAGTTTTTATTAGATTCTCTAGTGAATAAACAAGCTATATATCTCTTACCCCATTATAGAGCCATGTAAAGTGAGATAGTAGGAATTAGTGGGTCCTAAACCAACTCCATTAAGTAGCAAAGTTAAGCTGAGACTTCTAGAGAAGAAAAAATTTTTATATGTAATGTTATCATTTAGAGAGGATTAAAAAAAAACCTTATTAACATAGATCTGGCAGATTGCTGGAAGCTTTAAATCCTAAAACAGCTGTGTCATTGCAGGACTCCTATCTGTCACGTTCTCCTAGGAGCTCTAGGGGAATCGTAGAGCTTTGGGAAATGGAATTGATGATTTGAGGATACCACTTTTCTGAGTCATTAACCACATCCCACTGCCACACCCAGGACTTTGCAGATGCATTACTGATTTCACTCAGAACCACTGATGTCTGGATCCTTGGAGAAGCAAATTTTCTTGGCACTTTATATGTTTTCTCAAAATATTTCAAGCTAAGTGCCATATTGATTTGATTAAAATTCACTCTTGAAACTTTACTTTCAAAGAAAACTTACTTTCTTTTATGAATTTTGATGAAGTCTTCCTGGCAAATCAACCTCATAGTTTATTTCATAAGGGTGTGTGATTCAGAAAGTTACTTGGGATTAGGGTCATTTCGCCAATCGTGAGTGGAAAAGTTAAGGAAAAGATTTTTGAAATTTTTTGATAACTTTGATAAAATTTTTAAACTTATAGAAAAGTGTGCCGTAATAGAAAGACCATTATTGTATATCCTTTACCAGACCCACCAATGATTGACATTTGCTCCCTCCCCAACTGCTGACTTCCCCTTTCCCCTTCGTGTGTGTGCGCGTGCGTGTGCGTGTGTGCGTATGTGTGCGTGTGCGTGTGCATGTGTGCCATTTCCTCATCAATTGAGTTTAACCAGATAGGTCAAACAGAGCAACTTTAAAACCCTGTAAAGTTCATGGCATGAAGGCAGTCTCCCTATTTTTGTTTATTTTTACAAAGTATCATTCTGCTATTCCAGTGTTCCAAATAAATAAATGAAAAATAAAAACTCTACTAAGTTTTAAAGTTTCAATATTATCTATTGATGGCGATCTCTAACCCCAGCTAGAAATAAGGAAATAAGGAAACCTATTTCAGATAGAACAGTTATGGCCAGTTTTGGACAGTGTAGTGCTCCTTTTTTTTTTGCCTTCTTTCATCCCATGGAATACGACAAGTTAAATTCACATCTCTGTCATTTTCCTCTCCTATTTTCTCCTTCGTACATGATTAAAACAGCGGGTCACAGAGAGTCGAGAGAACCAGATGACTATCGAAGAGAGGAAGCACCTCATCACTGTGAGAGAGGAAGCCTGGAAGACTAAAGGCAAAGGAGCAGCTAACGACTCCACCCAGTTTACGGTGGCCGGGAGAATGGTGAAGAAAGGTCAGAGTGTGTGGGTGCGCATGTGCGCGCGCGTGGGTGCGCATGCTCCATCACCCATGGAGGGCGGCCTGTGACAGCGCGGTTAAAACTATCTTTTTTCGTTTTTAACTTCACTGAACTTGTATAAATGGTTTGGGGGTAGGTTTTGTGAGATATTCCTACCAAAAACCTGTTTATATATGTGGTGTCGTCTTCAATGTAAGAAGCTTAATTCAATTAGTCACATTTCAAAACTTAGCCATTTGGAAATTGAGTACAGGTTTCAAAAGCAATTGCAAATCTACTAACAAATCTTAGTCCTTTTTATAATTGTTTTAAAATTACTTCCATTTTCTTGCCATCTAGCAATCAGTTAACCCAAATTAGCCTTTCTCAATGAAGAAAAAGTTTATCTCTTCTCCCTTGTGGGGTAATTCCTAGGCCCCTTTCCATCAAACCAGAGTTTCTGGCTTACAAAGCCTAATTTCCAGCTATTTTTTAATAGATGTCTATAAGATCTATCCGTTACAAGGAAGTTGGATTTTCCTGCAGATGATCATTTTCCTGCAGCTGAGCTATTGGAACTGATTTGAAGTCTGTATCCAAAAATTTATGAAACTGAGGAATCACATGGTTAGTAAAGTCTCCAGAGAGCTTTGAGCCTCCAGATCCTGTAGGAAATGATTAAAATGCGCAGTCCCTTTGTCACCTATGTGCACACACCTTCATTTTCTAAGCTATTAATTTAAAAGCAAATTTCCTAACTTAGTGATAAATGTTTTCACACTCAGAGTTAACTTATCATCAGCTTTCTAGGTTTATCTGTCCCTTTTCTCAAAACCTTTCAGGATCCTCACTCATACATAGTGCTTATCTCATTGTAGCCTTGTCATAAATATTGGGGAACCCCCTGAATTGAGATGAACTCAAATCTTGGAGGAAGAATCCTCTGTAACAAATTCTTAATTCATCTTGAAATTGTCAGAAGATAACAGCAGACCATTTACTCTCAGAATGAGGTAGCGTTTGAATATGTTCTTCACCATATCACAGAACTATCCAATCATGTTAACCTACTTCAACATGAGCCCGATCTCTGTATTAACAGTGGCAGGCCCTTAAAGCCCACCTCAATTAAGAAGGACTCAAGCCGAGAACTTGGACCAGAGCTCAGATCTTCCAACCTATAGCCTGGACTTTTATCCTGATAACTTTTC
>NW_011888931.1:1610709-1616980 GCF_000151845.1 Pteropus vampyrus | reverse complement strand
TCATCAGCTTTCTAGGTTTATCTGTCCCTTTTCTCAAAACCTTTCAGGATCCTCACTCATACATAGTGCTTATCTCATTGTAGCCTTGTCATAAATATTGAGGAACCCCCTGAATTGAAATGAACAAAAAATCTTGGAGGAAGAATCCTCTGTAACAAATTCTTAATTCATCTTGGAATTGTCAGAAGATAACAGCAGACCATTTACTCTCAGAATGAGGTAGCATTTGAATATGTTCTTCACCATATCACAGAACTATCCAATCATGTTAACCTACTTCAACATGAGCCCGATCTCTGTATTAACAGTGGCAGGCCCTTAAAGCCCACCTCAATTCAGAAGGACTCAAGCTGAGAACTTGGACCAGAGCTCAGATCTTCCAACCTATAGCCTGGACTTTTATCCTGATAACTTTTCATTTTGGTTTCTTTTTTCCTCTTCCATCTTGAAATCACAGTTGAATTGTAAGCAGTCCCTTACTTACCAAATCCCACTGCCCTCATCCACAGCAGTGTCAGAGGAAGAAGATTTGCTGTTATGCAGGTTTGGAGAGCAAGATTCAAGAATTTCCTGTCTCTTAGTGCAGGGGTCCCCAACTACTAGGCAGCGGACCAGTACCAGTCCATGGCCTCTTAGGAACTGGGCTGCACAGCAGGAGTTGAGTGATGGGCCAGTGAGCAAAGCTTCATCTGTATTTGCAGCCTCTCCCCAGCGCTAGCATCGCAGCCTCAGCTGCACCTCAGACGGTCAGGCATTAGATTCTCCTAGGAGCACCGGTCCCTGGTGCCAAAAAGGTTGGGAACCGCTGCCTTAATGGATGAGTTTGCTTTTACATTTTCCTGAATAAATCAGGAATCTTTATTTAACAGATGATATATGACTTGCTCAGAAAATAATTTTCTTATACTTTTCATCTAGTGAAAAAACTGCACCCTAATTTTCTGATATTTGTTACCATGTACAGGGTCGTCTTTTTCACTTGCGTGATGAGATCTTTTTGATTTGCTGTAATTTGGCATCCAGTTTACACTCACCGCAGATTACATCCAGTTTACACTCACCCCCTACACTACAGCCACAAAGACATCCCATCTCACTGGTTATAATGACACATTTCGCAGCTGCAAGTTGTACTGGGGAATTGCCAAGAGGCATTTTGTACCCTGGTTTTCATTCTCTCACCCCAGAAAACTCTACTCTCCCTTAGCCTCATTAAGATTTTCTCCCATTTTGGCATTCCCAGAGTCTCTGTAACAATTAGTACTCTACAAGGTTTCTGTGGTATTCTAGTACTTCCCCTGGAAGAAAAATACTAAAAGTATGCCTTCGAATAGGAGGGATGAGAAGATATTCCCAAAAAGAGTGGGTGACTAGTTATTGCATGTAGAATTCATTGAAAACAGGTATGGGGAGAACTTTGTTTTGTTTTAACGTCGTGTAAATTAAAACTATATGCCCTCTTCCTTATCTCAAGCTGGGAAAGAGAAGGCCCACCTCCAGGAGCTCTCCTGCATGCTGCTGCCTGATGGGCAGCAGGGGGTGCCCTGACAGTACGGAGGACCAAGTTTCCTGGTTGCCTTCTGAGTCGGGCCTGTTTATAAGCTTCAGAGTGAATGACCTCTGAGCTAATAAACGTTTCCATGTCTCTTATGCATCCTTATAGTAGGAAACAGTCTACTGCCCCAGGCTGTGATACCAAATTTTACCTATCTTTATTTTCTTCCCAGAAAGTTTACTTTCTCACTGATATAAACCCTTTGCAGGTCTGGTAACTGAAATAAATTTTGAAAATTTTATTGACTTCATCACCAAATATATGTACATATTGAGAAGTACTTCTAGAGCATCACCTAAAACTTAAGTTTTAAACTATATTTTAGTATTTTTCCTTAAAATTCTTATGCTTTAATAGTACATCCTCCACTTCACAGAAAGAAGGGCTTATAAGAGATAGTGGTTTACATCTTCTACAGATGTTCTTTGATGGGTGCTTAAAGTGACAGTGTCATCTGAGGATTTCACATTCATTACAAATGGATACAAAGAACATTAATATCTCGTTTAGTTTTTTGTAAATGCACTAATTACTTCTCATTCTAATCCCACCTACTTAGGTTAGGACAAAAATACTCATCTTTATTTTAATTAAGTTTTCTTCTTCCATCCAGTTACCTTCTTTATGCTATAATTCCTTTCCTTCCCTTTCGTATGTCCCTTACCATTTCTCTCTTTAAAATTTCCCCACCCTGCTTCTTGATAAACAAATGTGAAAGCAAATTGCTGGTTCCCAGCCACACCTGAAATGGATACGCCCTTCCTACAATCAAAAATCAATTTAAACATATATTCTTCTGTGTCTTTCTTCTAAAAGGCTAGCACTCCTTGAGTGATTGCTCTCCTCTGAGTGATGCACCCAATGGCAAGACTATCTCTACTCACCTCAGCCTGGAGGGAAACTCCAGTTCTGGGGGCCACTTGCCAGCCAGTGTGACACAGCCCCTTCTCCACTCCCTCTGTGGGAAACAGTGCAAATAGGCTTTCTCTTCAACTACACCACCCCCAAGGGCCTTCAGAACTCACAACTGCGTTCGTTCAAGTACATCCTGTTACCTGTTGTGCTTTCTTTTTCTTTTTCATGTTACGGACATCTTTTCTCAAATGTCCTCATTGTTCATTTTGGAATGGCAGCTTATCAGCTAGCGCAGCCCTTGGAAACTATCAAATTCTATCTACATTTGCAGTTACCCTACATAGTCATAGTACCTGCCAAATGTATGTGTGTGTGCATGCATGCGTGTGTATAAATTCTGTAAAGTTGTAAAATCCGCACTGGGGCTAAAAGAGATCCAGCGGTGTCTGGGGATTTCCAGAAATGATCCTGAGATACCAAGTAGCTCTCTGGTTTATTCCGCAGGTTTGGCGTCACCCACTGCCATAACTCCAGTAGCATCCCCTATTTGCAGTAAAACAAGAGGAACAACACCAGTTTCTAAACCCCTGGAAGGTAAGTCACCAAGGTGCCTGACATGCCAGTGGCTCTATGACCGGAAGAGTTCTTAGTGGCGCTCACTCACTGATGCTTTCTTCTTGCCTAGATATCGAAGCCAGACCAGACATGCAGTTGGAATCGGACCTGAAGTTGGATAGGCTGGAAACCTTTCTAAGAAGGCTGAATAACAAAGGTGCATGCTAGAAGCCAGAGGGATACTTTGGTTTATATGCTTACAGCACAGTGTGATTTGTATTTCAGTGAATAGCTAAGGAAACCTAAAAAGAACCTGCTCCTCTCTCAAAATCTCTAAACCCCAACTGTGATGGCTTTTCTCAGCTAAACTGTGCCCTTTCTATATAACTGCCCTGATTCATACTATAAGCGTTATCTTTGTTATCTTTCTAAAAATGAAGTTGTTGGTCAAGTCTGATCGTATTACCAAGCTTTGATTCACTTGATAATGTACTAAACTGGGGACCCCCAATAACAGTTGTTTCTAAGTCTAAATCCTTGGGATGTAATCCAATCAGGATCATGATTTCAATTTGCTTTTAACACTGAAAGCAGACTATTATACTTCTACAAAATCAGCATGCTCTTGGGCCTGATGAACTTTAAATTATATGTGTCGATTTCCAATAAAGTAGCAGCTGATATATTTATGTTATAATCACAAATGATTTCTAAAGGAAAATTCTGTTAAATAATTTTTAAAATAAATATTTCAATATAAAATAAAATAATAATATGCAGCAATAAATAGCCTCATCTCTTAATAAAAATGTCCAGTACTTGAAACTCATCAAAATACTAAGCTTTGGGAGTCTCCTTTGACAGTGATCCCTAATAGGCTAGAAATAATACAGCCTTTTAAAACCAGAAACATAAAAGTATAATAGAATAACTAACCTAGCAAGGCAAGGATGCACACAATTCAAAGTTTGTTACATATATATGTAACAGTGATCTAGCCAGGGGTCTAATCCAGTTCTCTACCTACTATTGTAAATAAAGTTTTATTGGAACATGGTTATGCCTATTTTAAATATTATCAATATTCACTTTTGCACTACAACAGAGTTGAGTAGTTATAACACAGGCCATATAGCCTCCATTGCAAAGCCTGAAATATTTACTATGTGGCCCTTTGCAGAAAAAGAACTTGCCAACCCCTGATCTAGAATGAGGCTGAAGCTGGTTCTGCCTCCTGTAGCAAAAGGAACAAGTTCAGAAATGCTTACTGGGTTTGCATGCAGCAAGGCCGTCCTCGCTCTCTCCTCCCATGTCATGGCACAAGCTATATTCAGACAAGAAGTATTTTCATGAAAAGTCAAGGAAGGCCTAGGAAGCATCACAGGACCCTGGATGTCACTAATATGTTTTTGCCACTCCTGGAACTTAGGGGGAAAATAATTTTTAAGATACTGTGAGGTACAATTGGAGTAATATTTTTACACAAACTTATGGCCTTTATTTGCTTGTTTGTTGGTAGTTGGTGGGATGCAAGAAACTGTACTCACCGTCACTGGCAAATCAGTTAAGGAGGTGATGAAGCTGGACGATGACGAAACCTTTGCCAAATTTTACCGCAGTATGGACTATACTGTGCCGAGGAGCCCTGTGGAGCTGGATGAAGACTTCGATGTTATCTTTGATCCTTATGCTCCCAAGTGAGTTATTGCAATTTCTATCTTGTACACAGTGAGAACATATTCCTTCATCAGACATCACCCAGTACTTTCATTAGGATCTTCTTCACTGTTCTCTCCTGTGATAGAACTTTATTATAACCAAATTATCACAGTAGTCCCCTTTATCCACAGAGTATAAGTTCTAAGACCCCCAGTGGATGCCTAAAACCATGCATAGTACTGAACCCTGTGCATTCTGTGTTTTTTCCTATACATACAGACCTTTTCATTTAAAGGAAGTGCTTTACGGCTTCTCTCTGGCATATCCAAATAGCTGCTCTGCACTTTGGGGCCATCAAGTAAAATAGGGTGACTTGAACACGAGCACTGTGATCCAATCACAGTCGCTCTGATAACCAAAATGGCTACCGACTAACGGGCAGGGAGCATATACAGCACGGAGACACTGGACAAAGGGATGATTCAGGTCCTGCCAGGACAGAACGGGACAGCAGGAAATTTCATCACGCTACTCAGAATGGTGCACATTTAAAACTTATAAATCGTTTATTTCTGGAAACTTCCATTTAATAGTTCTGGTCCGTGGTTGACTGTGGGTAACTGAAACCATAGATAGTGAAACCATGGATTAGGAGGACTACTGTATATCCTGAGCCAGACGAATAGTGCTGCGGGGTAGATGAAGCACGCAAACCCAAAACAGACGCACATTCAAGCAGAAAGTCTTGCACACACAGCATTGGGAAATAAAACTGTGAAGACCATTGCTTCTGTCAGAGACCCGCAGATAAACCAGGAGTGGGTGATATCACAGACGGGGGCTGCAGCTCCGCATGTGCCACACATGTTTGCCCTGTTCCTAAAACTGCCACTGGGTTTTTCACATAATTCCAACATTGTTTTGCAGATTTTCAGACCAACATCATTTAGCAGAGATTTCTATGCCTTTCTTTCATTTGATGTGTTTGACATATTGAATCCTTACTCATGGCTTTCAAAAATATTTGGGTCACATGGGCTCAGGTTAATACAACTAACCAGAAAATGAATAAAACATGTTACATAACTTAGAATAACTTGTAAAATCTGTAGATCTGAGGGTTTTCTCAGTGATGCCCCAGCATCTCTCTTCACATAGGAATATGACTAATCCACCCAAGAAAAATGATCATGGTATTAAGATTCCTTCAGTGGCAGAAAGAAATCCAAGTCAAAATGACATTAGCCAAAGAAAGGCGAGGGGGATTTGCAGGCTCACTCACTGATGAGTGTAGGCATGAACTCAGGGTCTGCAGGCTCATAAGAAGGTGGTCTCTGTGTTGCCTGTTCTCCTTTGGGCTGGCTTCACTCTCAGGCTGTCGCCATCTTGGGGAATGGCCACCCCTAGCTCTGGACTTTTAGCTACCTACTTGGCCACTCCAGCACAGGCAGGTTCTCTTCCCTGGGAGTCCAGCAGATGTCCCAGGCTTGATTTTTTGGGGCCTGGGTCCATTCCTAAAGCAATCATTGTGGCCAAGGGGTGGAAGATGCTGATTGGCCAGGGCTGGTCTCTGGATCCAGCCCTGAGCCTGAGTGAGGGGCGGGGAATGGATTGAGGTTGGTCTCACAAACGAGAGGCAAGCTGCTC
>NW_011888931.1:1598804-1609554 GCF_000151845.1 Pteropus vampyrus | reverse complement strand
CTGAACGTTGCCTTCATGGAGTCCAAGCGAATGAAAGTGGAAAAGAGTGAGTTTTTGGAAGCACCACACTGCTTCTGTGCCTGGGAACTGGCGATATGGTTACTTTAATCGTCTCTTTTTTTCTGCCTTACAAAGGCTGGTAATATACTCATAAGACACCCATTAAATAAAAATGAGTAAGTTTGCGCGTGTGCACACAAGCGCGTGCGTGCACACACACACACACACACACACACACACACACACACACACACACATGCACCTGCAGAAAATCTGCCTGGGATTTAAAGGCAGTTCACAGAAATTCTTACAGTGTTGAATTCACTTGGTGAATTCAAATTATTGTTTTTCTTCAGTTTTCTTTTAAGAGTTTGGAGCAGGATGTTTCTGGGCTTTGTAATTCAACCCATTTTCAGCTCTGTCGGGCCCAAACACAATAATTCTCCACTTAATCTTATTCAAGAGAAAATCATTTGATCTCTCATGGAAAAATGTCCCAAGTCACTACTTTGCCTAATCCTAGTTTTTTTTTGTATTATTAATTGGTTTATAATGCATAAACCAATGCTTTGCAAATGTCTTTGGTGGGACCCTCAGGCTCCTAGAAGTTGGGATGCGGGTTGGGTGGAATGGGGGGACTTGGGGTAGGGGCAGTGGAGGGAGAGTGGGGAGGTAGGATCCCCGCTCTGTCTCACTTTAGACTAAGTTGCTCTGCTTTTATCTGCCAGTAATGTGGGGTTTCGTAGTTTTGAAACAGTTTCCCTGGACGAGATAATGGCATATATAATCTTGCTGTTCTGAATATTCTTCCTATATTTATTTTACTGTAGCACTCATAAACCTATTTGCCAAATTTTTCCTTAAAAATTAGTATTTAAATAAAGTAGTTGAGTCTTTTCATTGTAACTGGTTTACTAAGAAAGTATATTTCCAAATCACTATGCCATATGAATTGTCAAGGTGTGTTATATCCCTTCAATATGAGAACTTAATCCCAGCAAAATGATTTATTGAATTTCTCTCTAGCATATACATTTTTTTTTTTTTTGTAACAACGTGCTGGAGAAATAAAGGTTTATTGGCACAAGTTTTAGGTACTTTACCTCTGCTTTTAGGGGGTGCAAAGGATGGCTTTGTGGTGACTGGCACATATACACTTGTTGGCCCACACTGAAAACTCAACATTTTATTAGTATACTATTAAGTCTGAGAGCAAAGGACCTCAGGAGATCAGCTATTTAATCATTTTGCCTCCAGAAAAAGATTAGAACTCAACCATCTCTTATAGAATGCCCGCTTTTCTACTTTGGGTAGAAAATAAAGACTTTTGATGAAAGATATCTAACAGGGTTCTTTGGGAATGCATTTTCAACATCTAAACATTGTAAGGAACGATAACAGCTTTCACTGAAATTGCAATAAATGAGTCCAGCTTCTGATTTTATACTAAAGTAGCTGTACCACATCGTCGCACAATTTTTGTCTCTACATGGCGAGGCGTGACACTTGTCAACAGTCAGTTTATATTTTCAGTACAGTGTTCAATTCTTAATATGGTGGTTAAGCATTAAACTGTATAGTTAATCAAACTTGAGTTCTCACTGCCCCCACCCCCACCCCACAGGATTAACTTTAGAAGAAAAAAATAGTCACTTATGAATAATTTCTGATTGTAAGTGTCGTCATTTCACCTGAACGTGTTGCTTCCCCCTGCATTGTGTTTCCTTCTTCAACCCCCCCAGTGTCCTCCAACTCCAACTTCTCAGAGGTCACTCTGGCAGGTTTAGCCAGTAAGGAAAACTTCAGCAACGTCAGTCTGCGGAGCGTCAACCTGACAGAACAGAATTCTAACAACAGTGCGGTGCCCTACAAGAAGCTGATGTTGCTGCAGATTAAAGGTATGTGAGAGCAGCAGAGAGGAGCCACACGTGGACCAGGGGTTTCAGTCTGGAGACATCAGGGGTCGTGATTGCTTGTAATCGTCTGTTGGAAGAAGTGAACACACGCTTCGCGAGAACCTGCTAGGGGCCAGGCACTGAGCTACCTCCTCACACGCAAGCTTCACAAAATCCCTGAGGTATTGTACCCACTGAGGCCTAGAGGGGTTAGTACGTGCCTGCGGTCACAGCAGCTGTTGAGAGGCAGAGCTGATTTGAACCCAGGTCTCTCCATTCCAGAGGCGGCTGCCTCCCCGTGGGCCCTGCCATATATTGTCATGCAGTTACCAGATGCCCCCTCAGTCATCACGGTGGTTCTCTCCACGCAGTTGTCCTCGCTGAGGTAAACAGAGAGAGGCACATTCTTGGAGAAGAAACACAGAGTAAGCAGAGGCAAATGAAGTGGGCCAGATTCCACGCCAACACCCTTTCTGTCCACGACGATGGAGACTTAGCTCTGGGCTGTGAGGATAGACTTCGCTGCCTCCAAGAGGCAACTGCTGTAGACTGATCACCAGGAGAAGGATGGAGGAAGTAGCCTCTCCATCTGCGAGGGTTTCCAGTGTGTTTCTGCATAATCACTGTCCTGAGTGTACTTAAAAGACTGGTGACCAGCATGAATAACCAACCTCTATTCCTTGTTCTAATCCAGACACTAGACTATCGGTGTGATTGTGGAAAGGTTTAAATCAACAGTCACTTAGGGGGTGTTGATGGCAACACAAGGCTGGCCTCCAGGCTGATTCCCCTCTCCTGTGGGTTAGAGTGGAAACTCATGTGGAAGCAGATGCCTTACGATGGTGCGCCCCGCCTATGGCGAGCTGTCATAAATGTCGGGGCGGGCTGAGCGGAGGGAAGGCGAGGAGAGTGGAAAGGAGGGGAAGTGGGCATGCGTGCTCCTTCCTGGAGCGGGGAACTCAGCTACTCCATACACGTGCGCTGATAGTGGTCCTAAAGCATGGCGACATTTGGGAAAGCACTGAAGTAAAAGTAATGCGTGATGCTGTCATTCGAAAACCTCCTCTGCCGCTCTGGTCATGGGAACTGGGATTAGTAGGCGAGACTCTTGAGAACTGAAAGGGATGCTTCAGATGGGGGCGCTTCCTGGGCCTTTCTGGGGAGATGGTGACTCTTTGTCTCGTGTTCAGGAAGAAGACACGTGCAGACGAGACTGGTTGAGCCTCGAGCTTCATCACTCAACAGCGGGGACTGCTTCCTCCTGCTCTCTCCCCATTACTGTTTCCTGTGGGTAGGAGAGTTTGCAAATGTCATAGAAAAGGCGAAGGTTAGTACCTGAAATATAACAATAGTTTAGTTAAGCATCTCGTTTATACACCAATCGAATGTTCTCCTAGTCGCTGGATGGTTACAAAGCTTGTCAATGTGCGGTGTTTCATTCGAGCGAGAAGGGGTAGATAGCGGTTATTTTCCTGAATGTCTCTCAAACAATCTTTTATTAGGTGCTTAAGTGGAATGTTTTAGAAGAATTATGACCTCTTCCTCCAGATTTAAGTCCTGGATTTGTTCTCACTCTTGTGTAAAAAAGAAACTGGCATGTGGCTTCACAGCCATTTATCCCAGATACCTGTGAAATTCTGCTACAGACTTAATGAATGAGAATCTCATGAGGAAAAGCCCGGAGAACGGGTATTTTTTTTAAGCTTTCCAAGTGATCTGCCGAATTCGAAGACTGAGAACTACTGCTCCAAAGAATTGATACTCCTGGTCCTTAGTTATATTTTCTTGACTTCGTTGAAAATGCCCAACAACCAGTGCCTCGGTCGCCTTGTGGTCACAAGGTTTTCCTTTCAGACACACACCATTTCTGGTCTCTGATTCCAGCGTGTGCCACCCCACCTGGCCATAGGCTTGTCTACTCACACAATCGTGTTCCTCCCTTTTCTCAGGCCTCAGAACTTGCAACTTTAATCCAGACAAAGAGGGAACTGGGTTGTAGAGCTACTTACATCCAAACTATCGAAGAAGGGATTAATACACATACTCATGCAGCCAAAGACTTCTGGAAGCTTCTGGGTGGCCAAACCAGTTATCAGTGTAAGTTTACTGTATTTCAGAGGATGAGAAGCTTGAATGTTCTTTCTCCTACCCCACTTCATCCTTCCGAAGCAGCCACTTTCCAGCGTATAATTTAATGCCCTCTTACCGTTCATATCCCAAAGCTGCTGGAGACCCGAAAGAAGACGAGCTGTATGAAACAGCCATAATAGAAACAAACTGCACTTACCGTCTGATGGATGACAAGCTTGTTCCCGACGACGACTTCTGGGGGAAAATCCCAAAGTGCTCCCTTCTGCAATCAAAAGAGGTACAGTGAGTGAGATGAGCACCCTGCACAGGGCTGCCCAGTAGAATAGGTAGTAAGTGCCCCATGAACGTTAGCCAGTGTCCGCACCATTGTGGAATGGTGACATCTTCTGAAAGGATGTTTATTTGTGATTTCAAACCATTACTGTCATCTTAAATACTGACATAGAATTCAGAATATTGTTCAGAGGAGGTTCATCGAATCATTCGAAGCTTTTCTATTTCACACAAAATGTCTATATTACTTAGTTCTATCTCTTGATTTTTGTATAAATATTAAATAAAGTATTTTTTCAGTCCTTAAGTTTCAAGATTAATAGATGTATATATATATATACTTTATTTTTATATTTTTCCAGGTAATGTTAGGTTTTTTCTCTCATGCCAGTATTTATTAAATACATACATTTCCAGTACTGTTAAGTATTCTAAGTATTGAGGGGAAAAAAAAACGAAAAGACACAAGATTTCATTGAATAGAAGAATGTTAGAAAGAATGTAATCCGAAATTAGATTGATTATATGATATAGATGGACATCTAAATGGAAAAATTCACAGGAAAAGAAATAATTTTTAAGAGAAAGTGAATTCAAGCTTTGTTTAAAGTTAAGTAGAATTTGAATTACTGGAAATGGAGAAATTATTCTAGGAAGAAAGAGTAGAATAAACTGTAGGCATGGAAATAAGAAACAGCATTACATTCATGTATTCATTCAGCAAACAGTACGCGCTACTGTAAACATGAGTATGGTATGGTCTTTGCCCTCGAGAGTCTTAGAGTCGTCTAGAGGAGAGGTGACAATACTGAGTCATCTGTCCCTGGCATGTAGGAAGCGGCCCGTATGTGCTAAGTGAATGAGTGAACAGAGGACGTAGGGAGAGAAGGAGGGAGAAAAGGAGTGAGGAGAGGAGAGAGAGAGAAAGAAGGGTAGGAAGACATCCTTAACGTGTGTATGAATCAGAAGTTTTAGGTGGTTTGAGAGTTCAGAGGAGGGCACATTAGCTTGGGCATTTAGGACAAGGAGATAGAAATCCCACCCACGGGACAAAGGCTGGCTCTGCAGTGCCAGCTGGTCACATCTTGTGATCTTTTAGCGTTTGTATTGATTGCTGCATCTGGATTTCTATCGTCACCCGTTTGACTCACTGTCAGTAGGGACCCGATTCAGTGGGAGCGTGTCCTTGAAGTTAAAAAAATTCTTCTATGCCATTCTCCCAGGTACTGGTGTTTGATTTTGGTAGTGAAGTTTACGTGTGGCATGGAAAAGAAGTTACATTAGCGCAACGGAAAATAGCATTTCAGCTGGCAAAGCACTTATGGAATGGAACCTTTGACTATGAGAATTGTGACATTAACCCTCTGGATCCTGGAGAATGCAATCCACTTATTCCCAGGTACTCCTGTGATCTTGATGGCATTGTAAAGTGAGCAGAGTCCCTCAGGGGCCTCAGTTCTTTTCATGGTTGTCTAATGTCACTCTTCATAGATTTTTGTTTTCATAAATGACTGCAATGCAGTACTGTGAATATTCACAATAAGAACATTTCTTTAGCTTTTACCTAACTAATACAGAAATATGGATGCTGTATTCTTCTGGAAAATGTGTTATCTTTTATTTCTTGAAGTGAACAAATTGTTCTCACCTGTGGCATTCCAGGTGCTCTTGTGACAAATGAATAGCAACTGTTTAAACCAAATGCATGCTGATCTGAAAACTTCCCAGGGTCTGGAATTTAGCCATTGATCTGAAGGTACAAAAGCAATACATTTTTTTTTTTCCTAATTTCACACTTTCCCAGCATAGCCATTGAATTCCAGGCTTTACTGTTTATTTGCCAGTAGATGATGTTTATGCCTTTAGTTGGAAGAAGGGGGAGAGGATATGCTGTGGATATAACGATTGTAATTTTAATATTTTCTACAATGTACTGGACTTTTTAAAGTAATTCGGGTACGTTAGCAAGATATCCACAAACTCTAAGAAATATGATCATAAGAAAAATAATTCTTATATGCAAAGGGATTTTTTAACTACCAGAAAAAAGAAGTGTTTTTAATTACATGCGCCATATAATAGGTTAGAAATAGATGTGCCACCAAACAGTATAGAATATTAGGTATCACACAACTGCATTGTAATGGTGTCCATTGAACTAGTGTACAAATTTCAACTTTCCTACCTAGCTTCCTGTTTTAAAATCAAATTATTGATTTTATTATTAGCACTATAGAAACAATTAAAAATTCTGCCAATGTAGGTAAAATGTTTTTAAATCCCTTTTAAACAAGTACACATTTAACCCGAAATGAGTACAGTAACAACTAGAGTTTTACAGACAAAAGCTGAGGCTAAAAAGAATATATTATTTGGTGTAGTAAAAGAAAAAAATGCTGAAGCCTAAAATCCATATGCTAGACAATTCAGAGTTAGCAGCGACATAATCATAGATCTGGAAGTAGAGGAGGGCTCACCTAACCCCCTGGTTTTTAACACCCGCCAGATCAAAATCAGCCTTGGAGCTTTAAAAAAATGCATGTGCCAGGCCCAGCCTCTGAGAGGTGTTTTCATTTCCTGGGGGTGGTGCTTATGTGTCAGTATGTTTTAAAGGAACCCCGGAGATTTTAAGGTACAGCCAATATTTAGCATCCAGCCCTCTTTAAGAAGCCTGAAACCACTGACACGAAATGACTTAGCCCAGTTCAAACACGTAAGTCGGGATGGAGAGAGAAGCTCTCCTGCTCCCGCTCCCTTCACACTCTCACCCTGCCACCTGCTCCCTCTCATGTTTGTGTAACTTCACAACTTAAAAGATACATTTCTGAAGCTGAAACCAAGTGCCCTTTTATAGACGTCTTAGCAGATCTGCAGAGTCACGTTTGTATAAACGACAGCCGTTCAGACATTCTCTGGGAAAAACCACAGCCCTTCAAGGGGAGTCCTGCATTTTCCATAGCCGCTGATACCTGGCTCCTTAAGTCCCTTAGGAGCATGAGGTGGCGGTGTTTGTATCCCGTGCGTCCTCATTTCAGTCTCTTTTGAAACAGGCAGCCTCTGTGATGTGCCTCAACCGTGATGTCAGAAACTGCAGTCTGGGCCAAAATAGGAAGTGATGGGTTAGGGGCCACAGCAGGGTGCAGTGGCCATGCTCGTCGGTCTGAAGGGATGTACGCATCCCCGGCCCAGTTCACAGCCAAGGGTGCGTTTGGAAGGATGAGAAATGCCCACACATTCTTCTCAGGGCTGGACCCTCCGCAGCGTGTACTTTCTCGGCTGCACAGGCACACCTGGTTTTATTGCACTTAACAGATGTTGCGTTTTTGACACATTGAAGGCAAGACCCTCCACCAGCAAAAAGATTACAACTCGCTTTATTGCGACGCTGCTTTATTGCGGTGGTCTGCGATATCTCCGAGGTATGCCTGTACCTTTTTCTAAGTTACCTTTTATTCCAAGCACAGTTTCAGATTCTGAGGTCCTGAGGCAGTAGCAGACCTCCAGGTTAGGCTGTGTCGCTTCCTTCCTGGTGTCCTTGTGCTGCCCCTACTTACTGCCGAGTCCAGTGGCCTAGAAATAAGTATGCAAACATTCACTTTATGATGTATGAAGTATGTTCGGTTTAATAAGAGAGGAGAATAGACTGGAGAACATGGTTGTAACATGGCTTGAAATAGCAGAGAGCTCAGGGGAAACTCCCATCTGTTCGTGAACTTGACAGAAACTTGGTGAGCACCTGCAGGTGCCTGTGGGCAGCGTGAAAGAGGTGGGGAACAAATGCATGTGACTTCTGCCTCCCCCAGCTCACGGTCTAGTGCACCACCCCCAGGCTATCTGAAATATGAGAATCTGCCGGAATGCAGGAAAAGTCCATTGCATTCTGACTCATCAACTCCAGGGATACAAAACCTCTCAAGGCTTCGCGCTAAAATAATAAAATGTCACTTATTTAGTAAAATAAACCATTCATTCTCTATAGTACTTAAGTATTCTTTTTTTTTTTTTTTTCAATAACCACGTGCGTTTGTTTTAGGTCCCTTTCCTTTGTTTTAGCATGGCTTAATCTTGGTTCTCTTCCTGTCTGCTCCCCCATCCCACCCACCTGCAGAAAAGGACAGGGGCGGCCTGACTGGGCAATATTTGGGCGACTTACGGAACACAACGAGACTATCTTGTTCAAAGAGAAATTTCTCGATTGGACCGAACTGAAGAGACCTAACGAGAAGAACGCGGGAGACCTTGCTCAGCAGAAGGTACTCGGGGTAGCCAGGCCTCAGACTTCAGGGCCGATTTCAGTCCCAACGAGGGAGGCCTGGAAGCGGAAAGCCTCCCCAGGGTTTGCTAGCAATCTGGTTTCCAATTATATTCCAACTCCGAGAGTGAAAATAGCCCTATTTGCACCTTCGGGTTTATGGGCATCCCATTCACAATGGTGGGGTGAGTATTCAGGCTTCCCCTAGCCTTTCCCCTAAATGCAGCCTTTCCCAAGTGCATTTCAACACCCTGAGACAGAGTGTGAAAGCCACACACTCTTACGCTGCCCCATGAGCAGTGAGACTGCATGAGCGTGAGAGGAAAAGGCTGGACAAACAGGCGGCTGAACAGATGTTTTCTCTGTTCCTTTCTAGGAAGAGTCTAGGGCTGAAGTCAAGCCATACGATGTAACCCGCATGGTGCCCGTGCCCCAGACGGTGGCCGGCACCGTGCTGGACGGGGTGAACGTGGGCCGGGGCTACGGCCTGGTGGAAGGGGGCGACAGGAGGCAGTTTGAGATCGCCAGCGTCTCCGTGGATGTCTGGCACATCCTAGAATTTGACTACAGCAGGCTCCCCAAACAGAGCATCGGGCAGTTCCACGAAGGGGACGCCTACGTGGTAAAGTGGAAGTACATGGTGAGCACCGCAGGTTAGTGACACTTAACGTTTTCTGCAAACTGAGGCGGGCCCAGCCCCGGCTCCGCGGCTGGGGACTGCAGCGCTGCTGGCGCCCGACTCCCTGCGTGCCGCGTCTCACCCCGGTGCGTGGGTGCAGTATGCAACCTCGTCGTTCACTTTGAGAACAACTTAGTCAACCTATAGACAAATTCCTAACCACCCAGCACTGCCAACATCTGTGGTGTTTCCTTGTAGAGGTTAAACTTGCATG
The DNA here is from genome assembly GCF_000151845.1 of Pteropus vampyrus. NCBI lineage: Eukaryota > Metazoa > Chordata > Mammalia > Chiroptera > Pteropodidae > Pteropus > Pteropus vampyrus. Next base: position 1,600,150 of record NW_011888931.1, on the reverse strand, counting down.
TTAAGATTTTTCTACAACCTTCACTCCCTCCTCTGCCCTGTCCCCAGAAGTTTTCTAGGAAAGCGATGATTTGCCTCTAGAGAATATTTGTCGTGTGGCTGGAGGCTGCTTAAATAGGAGTCCTTAAGTAAAGCATATCTGTATGACTTAGAACTGAAACCAGATGGTATAGTAACAGTATTGTAATAGCAAAGACATGCACAAAAAATTATTAAAAATGAAAGAAGCTATTTCCTGAGAGGCCGAGAACCTAGCAGTGCTTTGTGGATCTGGTAGAGTAAATACATAGTCAAACTCATGGTTCCTGCCAGTGAAATACTCTTTACAGAGAAACAATGATACGCTTAGCACCAGAAGCAATGAGGGAGGACAGCAAGTGAACTTTGGGGAGAGAATCCCTTTTCTTTGACAAGTAGCCATTATCCACATGACACCTAGTGTTTATCATCCTACTGATTGGAGAGTTTATGTCACAACTCTGATTTCCAAATCCAGCTCCAAAATTGTTGATTCACCTCCTTGCAGCCCCCTTGCCACCCTGGTCCCTGGTCCTCAGCGAGGCACTGATTTGCTTATCAAACACCTGCAGATTTCGTACCATTTAAATTATTTTCTGATTTATCAAAAATAAGTCTTTTAATGAACCGACAGCATTTCCTGAGCACCTACTCTGTGTGTTAGAGACTTTTAGGGGGAGCAGGTAAACATTGCAAACCCCGCCTTCAAGAAGCCTGTGGTATAAATGACAGAGAGGCAAGTGTGAGGAGAGGTAACTACTTCATGCTGCAGCAGGAGAGCTCGATTTTCTGAGACGGCACCTGCCCGCAGTGGGAAAAGCCCCGCAGAGCAAGACCTGGGTGTCCAATGGATGGCATCGCCAGGCAGGGCAGGGGGACTGTGCAGGGTTGTGCCCAGAGGCGGGCTGCAGGCCTAGAGGTCCACCTAGCCCACAAGGCACACAGTGGGGGCTTTACTACAGCCTCTATTTGAATGCCTCACGGACGGTCCATGGGATGAGTTCTTATGCTCATTTCTCAGATAAGGAACAGAGCACCAAGATCAAGTAACCCACTGAAGTCACAGCTAGGAGAGAGCACAGTGGACACTAAAACCCCTTTCCCTTTCATAAGAGGCCCTGTGCTTGCAGGAAAGATCACCGGTCCTGGGGCCATATGGCCTGGGTCTGAATCTTCTCTCAAGCTTTACATGCCAGGTTGGCAAGTTGGGTAGAGTTACTTAACCTCTCTGAGCCTTGGTTGTCTCTCCTGGAAAATAAAGATAATAACACCCAGCTCACAGAATATTATAGTCCGGTATGTATTATGTGCAGTACCTGCCTACCACGT
>NW_011888931.1:1591597-1598754 GCF_000151845.1 Pteropus vampyrus | reverse complement strand
GGTATAAATGACAGAGAGGCAAGTGTGAGGAGAGGTAACTACTTCATGCTGCAGCAGGAGAGCTCGATTTTCTGAGACGGCACCTGCCCGCAGTGGGAAAAGCCCCGCAGAGCAAGACCTGGGTGTCCAATGGATGGCATCGCCAGGCAGGGCAGGGGGACTGTGCAGGGTTGTGCCCAGAGGCGGGCTGCAGGCCTAGAGGTCCACCTAGCCCACAAGGCACACAGTGGGGGCTTTACTACAGCCTCTATTTGAATGCCTCACGGACGGTCCATGGGATGAGTTCTTATGCTCATTTCTCAGATAAGGAACAGAGCACCAAGATCAAGTAACCCACTGAAGTCACAGCTAGGAGAGAGCACAGTGGACACTAAAACCCCTTTCCCTTTCATAAGAGGCCCTGTGCTTGCAGGAAAGATCACCGGTCCTGGGGCCATATGGCCTGGGTCTGAATCTTCTCTCAAGCTTTACATGCCAGGTTGGCAAGTTGGGTAGAGTTACTTAACCTCTCTGAGCCTTGGTTGTCTCTCCTGGAAAATAAAGATAATAACACCCAGCTCACAGAATATTATAGTCCGGTATGTATTATGTGCAGTACCTGCCTACCACGTGTTCACGTGTTAGGTGCAGGAGATAGTCGTCATTGACGTTCTCAGCTGCAACAGCATAATTGCTGTCTTTAACTGGAAGATGAGATAACACGGATCTACCCAAAATAAAAGCAATTCCTGTGAGTGACTGTCATAGATGCAGGCTCCCTGATGTGACACAGAGTTGGCAAACTCAGCATTAATCTGTGCTGCTGATTGGCCATAAAGACAATAAGAGGGAATTTAGTGGGGAGAAAATCTAGTAACTTTTGGGGTTCTAGAAGAGGGAACTTTAAGGAACAACCTTTAAAGGCAAACAGAGTTCTTGTTCTTAAAATACAGAAAGGGAATCACATATTTTACAAAAGGAGACCAACGGGCTCCTCAGTGTGAAACTGAGTCACTTCCTTACTTTAGCTGTTATAAAAAAGAAGTAATAGCAAGTGAATGAATGAATGAATAATTATTAAAATGAATTAATTTAAAAATAAATCTAAGATTTGAGACCTTCATAGACTCTTTATTTGGAGGCGCCTGGGAAACAAGGATTCGGGCCCGGTAAATACTTTCTGCTTTTCTTCCCAATAAACAATGTGTTCATCTCACAGCCGGACCCAGCAGTACCTTTATGAGCAAAGTTATAATTTAGAAGACGTCCAGCTGCAGAGAATTAAGTTATAGTGGGGAGCATTCAGATTCCAGACCATCCCTCTGAGAGCAGGAAAGCGTAGGCCAATGTCACTTGCAGTCACACCGAGATCCCCACAGAAGCACTGGCCCCTTGGTGACGGCTAGTCCAGCTCCTCATCACTCATACCCCACAAGGGCTGCACCTGCAAACAGGACTGAACTTGGAGCTTGGGACATTCTTTTGGGACAGGCTCAGCAGAAATCAGCAGCCAAGGCAGGACGATCATCCCCTTGGTGGACACTGGCCAGCCCACACAGGCACGCAGCGAGGCCAGCTCCCTGGGCCCCACAGAAGAGAGACCAGAGGCCTTGGTGGGTCAGCGTCCTGTCCTAATCACCTCCTCGGGTGCTGCAGGTGTATTTCCTAAGGCATCAAGATGGCCTTTCGAGGCATTTTTCTCCAGGTCTCAGGATCGGTTAGCTGGAAGAAAGGTGGTTTTTCTCTTCTCATTTTTCTCTTCTCTTCTGTTTTGTTCATCACTGTAGTCCCAGTATCCTAAAGAGTTGCTGGCACATAGTAGATACTCAATAAATATTTGCTAAACGAATGAATGAATGAGGGGATTCTGGAGTGAGATCTATTCTTATAGGTAGTGACTTTGTGGTCTGAAATACTGTCTAAAATGACAACTCGACCAGTTAACTTTCCGTGACAGCTCGTCAGCGAGACCTGCCTTCCGTGGGCTGCTGACATGTATCGAATGCCTGCCAGGTATCAGACAGTAAGGATAACCAGCACTTACTAATCCTGGCTACAGCCCTGGTGACAGATATTATTTAAGTCCCAGATTATTTTTATGAAAATGATATGTCAGCAATTCGTCTCTTCCATTTCTGACAGAACCTGGAGACTTCAAAGTGTTTTGTGTTTTTTTTTTTCCCCAACTGGAATAGTTTTAACAGACTAAATATTTTTCCTTTGTGCCTAAAGCTGGCCCAGCTGCTGTTTTCAATATCTTTTGTCCACCAGCTAATCTTTTGCCCAAGAAAGGTGTAATACGGAAAATGTGTTTGCGTCTTTGAAAGCCACAGGTCCTGCTCTGGCGATCACTTGGAGTGTCCGCGTCTTCCTCTAGGATAATAGGTGTTTTTCCTGGGGTATCAAGAGAGCCCTTCAGATCACTTTTCTCCAGGTCTCAGGATCAGTTAGCTAGAAGAAAGGTGGTTTTTCTCTTCTCCTGCAGTGTGATTGACTTGCCCTCCAGTGATAAATGATTTCTCCTCAGCCCATTGCCCAAAAGCTATTTCCTTACTGTTTGTCCTTACAAAGAGTAAGTGAGCCGTGTATTTGCTCTTCTTTTGGCTTATTGGGCACTCACCTGGCCCTCTGCTATGTTGTGTGTTTGCAGTGGGAAGTCGACAGAAGGGAGAGCATTCCATAAGGGTGGCTGGCAAAGAGAAGTGTGTCTACTTCTTCTGGCAAGGCCGGCAGTCGACTGTGAGTGAGAAGGGCACGTCGGCTCTGATGACCGTAGAGCTGGATGAAGAAAGGGGTGCCCAGGTAGGTCCTGGAAAGCTGCTGCACCGGAAGTGAGAAAGATGTCCCTTCAGGAGCTCTGGGATGTGTAGCCAGGTCCCCTAAGAACCCAGTTTTAGTGAATAAAGACAACTCACCCAACACACTTTTTTAGTCCTGGTCCGGCTTCTCCAGACTTGAGGCTGCGTCTCATCTTTCATCTCCCCACAGGTTGGCCTGGAAGATCTTAAATAAAATATTGTATCTTAAGTAAATATGATCCGAAATAAAATATTGTATCTGCAAATAGTAAATCTGCAAAATAAGGACAAGGGGCCCATGAGTGTTTTTTAAAAGGTCCCACTTAACTAATCATCAAAGAATTATAAATAAAACAAAGAGATGCTATTTTCCACTTCTAAACTTGGTAGAGATGCTCTAAGGCAGACGGACCCAGGCTGTCTAGGACGCAGTCACACGAGGAACTTCTTGTGCTTCTGTTGGAGGTAGAACTTGAAACAGCCACCCTGAGAAACAGTTTTGGCTCGGGAACCTTAAAATGTTCATAAACTTTCCTCCGTTATTCCGCTTACACAATTCTAGTCTAAGGAAATATCAGAGATTCGTGTAAAAATTAGTATTCCCGTCATCTGCATTCCTCAGAGCAGCCTGAGGGATTTTTCTAGAACACGGCAGATCACGTCACTCCCTTGCTCTCTGTCACACTTGACCTACAATCTAAGTGGCCTCTCAGTGGTCTCCCGGCACCTTCATGGTCGGCCCTGTATACATCTCCAACCTCCCCTGGTCTCGCACCAGCCCCCGGCTCCTCCTACCTTCTTGCTGTTCCTCAGACACACCTCATTCCGCCCACCCGGGGCCTTTGCGCTGTCTCCCCGTCTGGCACACTTCCCCCAGATTTGTATGTAACTCCCCACCTCATGATTTGGGTTTATGTTTCAGTGTCGCCTCCCTAGTTTATCCAAATCCCTCCCCCATTCTCCTATCATTCCCTGCCCCTTCACTCTGCATTATTTTTTTCATAGCACCTCCCACTGTGTGAAACTACATAGCCATTCTGTTTACTTATTTATTACCTGTCTTTCCCCTACAAACATTAAAGAGACCATTCTGTCCTGGTCTTAGTCACCGGTATAACCCCAGGGCCTGAATAATGGCAGGCAGATGCTACTGCCCCCATCCAAGGTTTTGTAAATGTTCTTTCTAGCCTTTGGATTATCTGGGCCTCAGGTTCCACCTTTCAGTGCCAGTAATTAAGAGCTGACTCTGGGTTTTGGGGAACTATGACACTATGTGCAGATATTTTTCCTACGGTGGGTGAATAGTTAACAATAGCAGGAAAGGAGAGAACAAAGGAATTTTCTCCAGAAATAGAATAATACTCACTCCTCCTTCTGGATTCCTAAGAAACAATCGTCTTCTACTGTGGACTATATTTTACAAGTAGTTGTTAATGACCATTGAATTTTCACTTATTTGTAATAGTAGGTAATTTCAACTGCCTTTTTTCGTAAAAGCCATCAATGACTATGTTTTAATCATACCCTCAAAATCATCCTTAGAGTTTTAAGGCTTCATCTCTCTAGTTGGAGCATTTCATTTTTTTTTATTAATCCAACAGATGGAAAATCACTAGGCATATAAAGCACTGCCACAAAACGGCACTTAATTATGCTAAATGAGCCCTGAGATTGATAAGTTTAGTCCTGGTGAGAAATGCCTCCTACCATCAGTGTTCCTGGACTTGCAGCCTCCAACAACAATTTCCTCTTCAAGGGAAAATGTCTTGCCAAAGGGAGAGCGAATTAACCGAACCCCAACCCCTAACATTATTATGATGCAGCTAACACCTGATGGAAGAGAACGCAGGCGTTGACAGGCGAGGGGAGGCTGAGGTTGGTAGGCGCGTGTCTCTGTGACCAGACTCTTAGGTTGTGAAGGAAACGGTTCTTTCCTTCAGAATTACTAAGTCAGTGGTTAGTCATCCTCACTACTGAGAAGTACATTTTGTTAATAATGAGTTTAAATCAATCGTGTTATATCTATACCACGAAATACCATTTATCTATCAAAATTCACATGTTAAAAAAATATTCGATAACAGACAAACGTTAAGTGAAGAAAATAAGGGTAGAAAGCATCATAAAATAGCAATCCTGCTTTTGTTTGAAAAACAACTATATACCTGAAAAATACTTTGAAAAGAAAGCTCTATGTTAGAATTTTAATAGTGGTTATCTTTAGGTAATAGTAACGTCACTGGCTTTTGTGCTTCTGGATGTTTTTCCGATTTTTGTGTGATAGGCGCATCTTATTTTTATGCCTTTGAAAAAACCAGTACATAATACTTATTTGAATGTGCTTAAATCGGAAGGTCCAGGTTCTCCAGGGAAAGGAGCCCCCCTGTTTTCTGCAGTGCTTCCAGGGGGGGATGGTGGTGCACTCCGGGAGACGTGAAGAGGAGGAAGAAAATGCGCAAAGTGAGTCACTTCTTCAGTTGCAATTCGATTTTTTTCCTTCTCCTGGAAGGTATTTTTATAGGCGTGGGGGTTTAAAGTACTTCTCTCTTCATGTAGCGGAGCGTGGCTTTACCACCGAATGCCTCCTAGAGTCTGCCTCGTGAATCAGCTTGATGAGAGGCTCATAACGCTCTCCCCTCCTGTGGAGTGGAGCTCCGGACCCAGCTGTGGCATGCTGGATGGAGGCTGGAAGATTACTTCACCTTAAATGGAATCTTCCCAGTGACTCTGTCTCTTTTTAGGAGGAAAAAAAATATCAGTGGATCTCCTATTATAAATTATGAGACTTTTATTGGCCAGCATCCAAAAAAAAAAAAAACCTTAGCTTTAGAGCCTTTATATGACTTACCTAGGCATTTATAAATTTTGTAAAAATGGTTTATCTGCATCATGAACTTTTGGCAACCTGCTTCAAGCTCTAAAAAGATTTGTTCTCTGGGTTGGCAGTGAGACAGCCGCTGACTTCAGCCACAGCGTGACCTCAGCCTCCACCTTCCCTTAAGTCACAGGGTGGTGTTTGCTGTTGACCACTGAGCAGGGACCCAGAAGGGCAGGTCTGCCTTACCCTTTGCATTTTTTAGGCAGTTTTCCTTTGTCAAGCACACCGCCAGGCTAACCCTGTGCCGCTGGTGCCCCCTGCAGGTGAGTGGAGGCTGTACTGTGTGCGGGGAGAGGTGCCCATGGAAGGAAATTTGCTGGAAGTGGCCTGTCACTGTAGCAGCTTGAGGTCCAGGACATCCATGGTTGTCCTCAACGTAAATAAAGCCCTCATCTACCTTTGGCACGGATGCAAAGCCCAGGCCCACACGAAAGAGGTTGGAAGGACGGCAGCAAATAAAATCAAAGAACAGTGAGTATTATGTGTGTGACAGCTCCTTCTGGCCGGGGCTTCCCATGGGACATGCAGAAGGTGATGAGAAGGGTTCCCAGCAGTCTCAGTGGATGTACCCATGTGTTCTGACAGTGACTCGACAAGGTAGTTATGATCGTTGTCAAGGATCTCTGACATCCCAAGTATATCTGATGCACATCTCCACCAAAACCTCCAACTTGAGGGCTTCGTCCACTCTCTGAGGATGTACCTGCCTCAATAACAGGCAAGGTGACGGGCAAGGGACAGGACTCCAGCAAGTACTTCAGTTTCTTTGTAGCTGTGATTTCTTTGTAAGTCCTTTGCTACTTAAAGAGAGCAAATTTCAGATATCTCTTAGCAGGTCAGAGTGTTAATTTTGTCAGATAGTGGAATGTTTTTTTTTTTTAACTCCATTTAGCTAATGAGGAGTTTGGGCTACCACCAGCTGTGCCAGACTAGAAGATGCCCCCTCTTTAGAGAATGACTGTATTTCTGCATTCTCAAAGGCAGCACCTAACAGTGAGTCGTCAGGCCCCTGGGGCACGTCTCAGGCCCAGCACACAGGTGTTGGGGTTTGCTCCTCTCTTAGGCAGGCACGCAGGGAGAGTACACTATGCTGCAGCATTAAGCGAGGACTCAGGGGTGGGTGGGCTGTAAAGGACAGTCACCTGTGTAGAGGTGGGCTGCTGCCGGGACACTGCACTTTCTAGCAGCCTGTGCAAAATGGGCATTGCAAGTAGCAAAAAAAGGTCTCAGTGTCTCCCCCTCATCCAGGAGATGCCCAGCATTTCTCAGGCTGAGACCTGGGGGGGACCTTGGTAACATCTGTACAGTAAAAATGAAGAGTTTCCTGGTACCCCCAAAGTACAAGTAGGCAAAATCCATTGTCTGGGCACCAAGACGGGTCAGTGTGGCCTGCTTCACTCAGGACCCCCCTAAAGCCTAGTGCCACCTGGGGAGGGCAGGGAGAAGGAGGGAGGCAAGCAGCCTTTCAACAAGCAGATGGCTGCGAAGCAAGATGTTTCATC
>NW_011888931.1:1588365-1591500 GCF_000151845.1 Pteropus vampyrus | reverse complement strand
GACAGGAAAGCCTACGACTGCATGCTTCAAGGTAATACCACATTCCACAGCCTCTGATCACTAATGTATTCGACATGTAGGTATTGAGCACCTACTGTGGACAACAGACAATGAATTAAACCCAAGCGAGGTCCTCACAGGCCTGCAACCCAGTGAAGCTAAGTAATATGTCTGCCTAATCACAATGCCAAATAAAAATTGTGTGTGTCATGAAGAGGTACAGGTGAAAAAGGCTGAGCGTTTAAAAAGAAAAACATTACTTCCACCAGGAAAAATCACACCCAGATCCATGAAAATGTGACATTTACAGGGAGCTGGAGGTAGGTATGACTTGAAGAAAAAGGAAAAAGAGAAGAAAATTCCAGGGAATCAGACGAGCAATGACACAATGTGAACCTTTGAAACAAGATGATTTCAGTTGGGCCAGCACCCGGGGTGCAGAGAAGAAGTAGAGTTTAAATTGGACAGTAGATCAGTTTTGTGTTTAAATGCACAAAAGACAAAATACATTCAGATCAACTTAAATGCAGATTAACATAAGAAGAAAAGCTAGCAATTATTAAGCAGTTAGGATGATGCAGGCACTAAGCACCTGACAGACATTAACTCTTTTAATTCTCACAATTCAACACTCTACCATTTTTACCGATGAGGAAACTGAGGCACAGCGAAGTTAATTATCTTGGCCAAGGTTGGACAACAGCGGTGTGTACTCGTAAGCACGCCATTGTACTGCCTCTCAATTTTTATAAACTTGTGTATAGTTTTTTTTAATAATGTATATTAGTGATGGAGAATGTTTGAAAGACAGAGAAGTTAAAGAAGATAAGTCACTTGTAATCACATCTCAAAGATAACCAAAATTAACATTTCTCTGTTATACATACATACCTTTTTTAAAAAAAATAAAATTTCGATAGCATTATACATACTGTTTTGTACCTTAGTTTTTCCCTTTAATTTATTACGAACAATTTCCATGAGTATTCTATAATATAGGACATTCTCTACTTAACCTCTCTTAAAGTTGGAGAGCTGAGTTGTTTCCAGTTTCTTTTTTTATAATGACACAGTTGTGAATAATTTTTAAAATAATGATCTAGATATGGATCTGCTGTGTTCAACTAATAAAAGTCTTATATTCCATATCAATGAGTGTATCAAAGAACATTTGCACCAAGGTGCATTCTCACCAGCAATATACAAAAGTGTACATTTCCCAGCACAGTCATGGACTCGGTACATTACCTTTTTCATCTTTGCCGAAATTGATGAGGAAAAATGCTGTCTAGGCACTTTTTTAACTCAATATCTTAAATTAGAAGTACCATTAAGCACTTTTTATATGTATTTTTCAGCCATTTGTATTTCTACTTTGGCGAATGTTTTATTTGTGCTTTTTGCAATTTTTGTTTATATGCTAAGGATATTAACGAGTTTCCTTATTTCTCATTTTGTTATTTACCTTTTGATTTTGTTTGTTGGCTTATTTATTTTTTTGCAATGTAATTTTTCATTTTTATGTTGTCAATGTATAAATCCCTTCCCCTTCGATGGCTTCTTTTGCAATTATGATTTAAAAGGCCTTCCCCACCTCCAAAAGGCCTTCCCCAGCTACATCTTTTAATACTAATTCTTTGATTATTTTGTGTTTTACGTGAATTCTCCAATCTATCTGAAGTTTACTTTGGTGAATATTTTCTCGTTAGCTTTGTTCTCTTTTCTTTCCAAGATCCTGGGAACTTTAACTTCACACCCCGCCTGTTCATCCTCAGCAGTTGCTCTGGAGATTTCTTGGCCACAGAATTCATGTATCCTGCCCGGGAACCTTCTGTGGTCAATTCCATGCCCTTCCTGCAGGAAGATCTGTATAGTGCCCCGCAGCCAGGTACGGCCCTCAGAGGGCAGTAGTCATGCAGAAGACGTACGTTCCGAAAAGCCTTTTTATTTTCATTCTGCATTTATTAGGCAGTTTTTATTTGTCCAGGGCACTGTCAGAACTTTTTTTTTTTTATATGATCTCTTTTAATCCCCACATCTACCCCAAAAGGAAAGTGACATCAAACACCTATTGTAAGAAACTGAGGCTCGGTTACTTAACTCACCCGAACATACCAGTTAAGAATAGTATGGGCACAGCAGTGTCAGGCCTGGTGTGTGCGGCTCTCCCAGCCTTCCCTAAGTCTTGCTTCATGGTCCCCAGCTGTCTGCTCCTGCTCCCGCCATCCACACTTTTGTTCAAGACAGAAAAAGGGGTAGGAGAAAGGGCAGTAATGGCCACATTGCTCCCTTTTATCGGATAAAGCAAAAGCTTTTCCCGAAGCCCCCAGCAGACTTCTGCCTACACCCCTTTGGCCAGAGCTCTGTCACATGGCCAAGGAGCAGAAAGTTGGGCGTATCTGCTGAGTTAGGCATAGAACAGTGTCTGCCGTGCCGAGGCTGCTCAGCAGAGCCATGGCTCACACCCGTGTCTTTCAGCCCCAAGGTTAGGTCTGTTTCCACTTGGCCACCACCTCAGGACAGAGCCTCTGCGCTCTTCTTCTGCTGGGGCAGTCACTGGAGACTGGGCTGTGTAGACACCACCCCTGCCCCGCCACAGGCAAGCCTGAGGTCAGCGGTCCCTGCACTCATGGCTGCTCCCCTCCCATTATAAAAGCCTAGAGCCACAGCCAGGAATCTCAGCCGCCGCTGGCTGCCCAGGTCACCACCTCAAAAACTTGACTGCCGCACATGTCATACGGTGGGAAACATCAGTCAGGTGTCTTACATAGGGGGCTGCTACCCGCCCCCCTTCATCCTTTGACTCAGGATGGGTTATCTACCTCCTCTGGCTTTTCAAGTGTGTGGCTTTCACAGAATCCTAAACGGTGTGCTAGGAAAGGACTCAGGGTGAGCTGAGCTCGCAAGTGAGATCCCCTTTGCCACAGCAAGTAAGAGCCAGGCAGACTTCGATGGAGGGAATAAGTGAGAACACTTGATGTCTAAGGTCCATTTCTCTCTAACAGCCACGGACTTATATTACCTGCAAGGCAGCCATACATGGGCATGAGCTTCAGTGACGTGCAGGGCAAGTGCGATGGGCTCCGCAGCTTTTCAGATGCTCTTTAGAGATGAGCGCTGCTAACGATGCCTCGA
>NW_011888931.1:1583089-1586860 GCF_000151845.1 Pteropus vampyrus | reverse complement strand
AATGTTTACGCTAAAGTGGCTTATAAAATGCTTTAATTAGCTGTTTAATTCACATTGACCTTAACCCCGAGTTAGGAAGTCAGAGGAATATTTCTGCAGGTGAGTGCAGGGAGGAAGAAAGTGTCCCGCCCAGCAGCCACAGAGAGAGGCTCTCTCCCATCCAAGGACCTAGAAGCATTTTGTTATGTTCAGGAAGTAGAGTCAGGTTGATTACATGCAATTTTATGCATTGTCGTATGCATAAAATTAACATGTTGTATAAATATCATCCGTGTGTTGTTATGAACTACCCATAACTTCTGTTTTAAACATCAAGTCAAGAGATCCAAACAAAGAAAGTTTGGGGTCTCTGGGCCCACCCTGGGTGAACTGACACTTGCATTTTATGTTGACCACAGGGAAAAATATCAAGAAGCCGCCCCCCAAATCTTACCTGATCCACGCTGGTCTGGAGCCCCTGACGTTCACCAATATGTTTCCCAGTTGGGAGCACAGAGAGGACATTGCCGAGATCACAGAGATGGTGAGCACCCCCGTCCCTAGGTGGCTCCACGCCTTCGGGATCGTGGGTGGACTTGACCTTGGGGAGAAGCATCCGATTGCATTTTCAAAGTGAGAACATTTACAACATGTTAACAAGTCTACACAGAATTAGCTTAGGAAGAGGAAAAGCCCAAGGAGAAACCAATTGAAGTATTTTGGTAATTTTCTACACGTGCTACTCAGGTTAAAAATCTTAAAAGCAAAGATGAATTTAATTACTTTGAAAATATCCATAAATAAAAGCCACTGTCTCTTATTGTTAGCTAAAAATCTATTGCTTCTCAAGGTCCACGTAAGGCACAACAAAATGCTCATGTTTCAGATGTTGACCTTGTATTAGAAGAGACACAAAATAACTCCGCGATGAATTAACATGTGCAGATAACTGACTGAATGACTGTATTGTGAGTCACTGTTGATAAGGAACTGCTCACTATCTCATTAATATTGTCTTTTATGAGACCACCTGGTATTGCCACATGAGACGTTTATCAGAATCTCTATTGCCAAAAAAAAAATTACAAACCAGAATGTTATCATTTCCAACTGCACAGAAAAAAAAGGAAGCTTCCTACAGCTATGTAGAATTTTTTAATTTATAAGTTTTTTACATTGCCAGCAATAGCATTTGAAGGGTATTTTTGGTTGGGTGGAAAATAGGTTTGTTCCGTTTTGCTTTTCTTACTGTGTGGGAGAGCTGCTTTCCGGCGGGAGGGAGAGAATGACAAGAGTGTATTTCATAGGAGGTCTGAATAAGTTTAAACAAATAAAAGTTCCCCGCTGCTTAACAACGGAGGGAGCCCATTTCATAATACAGGCATCACTGCTGGTCCTATCCTCTCCCTGCAGCAGAATGGACTTGATCTTCACAGGGGCTAAGGCAGCCTGCTGACCAACACGAACACCGTGGGAGGGCTCTGTTCACGATGCATATGTGATCCAGGAAACTTCCAAGCTCTGGGGAATACGAGCACTGTCATTGCAGTCTAAGTTCAAGGACATAAATCAGGGCCATTTTTCTGCAGGCCCGCGGGTGGGCTTCCGGCCAGTGAATAGACAGTTGGGCTTCCCACACCGATAAGTTGTAATAATAATTAACATTCACTGAGAGCTTGCTGTGTGCCAGGCATGGCTCCAAGCGCTTTATATTGATTTTCTCCTTTAATCTTCACAACACTTCATTAAGATTCACCTTATTACTAGCCCCATTTTACCAGCGAAGGAGCCAAGGCACAGAAGCATGAGGTAGCTTGTTCCCAGTCTCAGATTCGCTTGAAAACCACCTCTTGATTGCTAGTCTGTGTATTGCTGCGCTGTTAGCCACTTATTCCTCCCACCCACCCACCCACCCACCCAAAAGCGGGGCAGCCAACCTGGGATCCCAATTTTAACAGAGGAAGACAATTTACCTGAATAACCTGTTCAGATTAAATGCATACAGTGGTTAAAAAAAAAATCTTGATTCAGCCCCAGAATATTCTAGATGCATTTTCTTACCTTCTTTTTCTATTATGGATTAAGTAACGAGTCTGTGGGGGAAAGGGAGTAGTGCAATCCCTCTTATGGTTAAGTATTTTAAAATATTTTTACACAAATTTCATTATTCGAATGCTCTGGTGTTTAGACTTCGTATTTAATGATCATATGCCATAATTCACTCATGTGATATTCCCTAAGCCTTTTTTTGAGGCCGCCCTAAGGATTCGTTTAAACTTTATAGTGGGGTGAGGGGATAACTAGTCAGTCAGGAGAACTGAGGGGCTTTGGGCAATTCTGGTCCACTTCAGAGCCCTGCTTCTTCCAGAGCGAGGGTCTCCGAGCCAGGTGGGGCTCGGACTGGGTTGTGCGTTTGCAGGCACAGGATAGAGCATGTTCAGACGTGGGACACACAGAGTTCTCCTCTCCGCCCCCTTCTCTTCTCTAGGACACAGAAGTTTCGAATCAGATCACCCTTGTGGAAGACGTGTTAGCCAAGCTCTGTAAAACCATTTATCCTCTGGCTGATCTGCTAGCCAGGCCACTGCCCGAGGGCGTTGACCCTCTAAAGCTTGAGATTTATCTCACCGATGAAGACTTCGAGGTAAGTATCTCTCCAGGTGTGATAGCAATTAAGCCACACCTGGGCTGGTGCAGAAGTCCTTTTATTCAGCCACTGGGCATTTCTCTCTATTCTTCCAGTTTGCACTAGACATGACGAGAGAGGAATACAGTGCACTTCCGGCCTGGAAGCAGGTGAACCTGAAGAAAGCAAAAGGTCTGTTTTGAGCTGAGAGATGCTGGCGGAACCGATACTGGCAGAACCTCTGTTACCACTTTCAATACCAATGGACCAGGAAAATGGATATTTTTTGGACCGGTCTTTTTAAAAATATTTTTTAATCAGAATATTCAAAACCTGAAGTTATGAGCTCTACTGCTTGTCCCGGAGTTGTGTATTTTGTAAATGTTTAAGAGAACTCTTCAGAAACTCTCTTTCCACGATGCAGCAGGTGATGGTCATAAAAATACCCATAGGTGCACTTAGCAGCGGTTCCTCAGCCGCTGCTACAGCGCTGCCCTCCTGTTCCAGCTAAGCGTTGCCTTTTTTTTTTAAGCAATTCTCTTTATAAAGTGTTTTTTTGATAGTTTGTGGATTCTAAAATATATATATATTTATATAAACACCATATAAATCAAATATGTATTTAACAAAGCAATATGTATTCATTCACTTTTAAGATTTTTTTTTTTTTTTTGGTGTCAAAATAATATTAAAAAGTAGTTGGAGTTGCTTCTATGGAATTAGCTCTGCCACTGATACGTATCTTCACACGTGTTCAGAAACGTCTCCTACAGCATTAGGTCTGACTTGTTCTGAGTGCTGCTTCCGGTGCTAAAATGAACAAAAAATGTGTACTTCCTGGCATGGGATCTGTGCGAATCCACCTTTCTACCTTAATATCTCCCCAAAATGTATAGTGCCTTGTTTTTATGTACAGTTTATATACAGAAAAGTTTGCTCTGCATTTTTTGATGGTGGTTTGGAACATTATCTACAATTTTACTCTAAAATAGTAGAAATAAAAAAACATCTCAATTTCTAATACCTGTTGTAAACATTAAACATGTCATTTGCAACCTAGGACTCCAAAATAAAAGCTTCAGAATAAACACAACAATTAATTGATCGGTTCGCATCGAATACCAAGCATGTTCTTTTCTGAAAAATAGTTTTTTGTAAATGTTAAC
>NW_011888931.1:1552440-1582249 GCF_000151845.1 Pteropus vampyrus | reverse complement strand
GTTTTTGATTAGTTTGTTCTTTTTGTTCCTTAGATACCACGTATAAGTGAAATTATATGGTATCTATCTTTCTCTGTCTGACTTATTTTACTCAGCATAATAACCTCTAGATCCATCCATGTCGTTGCAAATGGTAGGATTTCATTTTTTTTTTTTGAATGGCTGAGTAATATTCCATTGTATATATGAACCATGATTTCTTTATCCAATCGTCTGTTGATGGGCATTTAGGTTGCTTCCATATCTTGGCCATTGTAAATTGTGCTGCCATGAATACTGGAGCGCATAGATGTTTATGAATTATTGTTTTGGTTTTCTTTGGATAAACACCTAGAAGTGCTTATACAACTCAACAACAAAACAAAACAAACAGTCCAATTAAAAAATGGGCAGAAGATCTGAACAGATACTTCTCCAAAGAGGAAATACAGATGGCTAACGGATATATGAAAAGATGCTCAAGGGCGCTAATCATCAGAGAAATGAAAATTAAAACCACAATGAGATATCAGCTCACACCTGTCAGAATGGCTATCATCAATAAATCAAAAAACAGCAAGTGTTGGCGAGGGTGCAGAGAAAAGGGAATCCTCATACACTGTTGGTGGGAATTGCAAATTGGTACAGACACTATGGAAAACAGTATGGAGGTTCCTCAAAAAATTAAAAATGGATCTACCTTTTGACCCAGCAATTGCACTTCTGGGTATTTATCCAAAGAAAACCAAAACAATAATTCGTAAAGATCTACATCAAACCAAAAAGTTTTTGTACAGCAAAGGAAATCATCGACAAAACGAAAAGACAACCGACTGTCTGGGAGAAGATGTTCGCTAATGATACATCTGATAAGGGGTTGATATCCAAAATTTATAAAGAACTAACACTCCTTTAAAAAAAAAAAAAAAAAAGCCCTCCTGCCCACATCATATAATTCATTCTTGGTGAGAATCAAGTGGAAGCTGTTTGAATGTTGTCAAGTGCTGGGTACCTGCTGATGTTAATGCTATCGTTATGGCAGCTGGCACAGGAAAGATAAGAATTGAAGTGAAGGAATGGAGTCACACACCTAGAAATTACAGGCTAATCCTTTAACGAGAAGAAACTTCCAAAGAAATAAATGTAGAAAAGAAAAGAGAGAGGCTCAGAGGATACGTCCCATAGATAGTAAGTGATGAGGAACAGAGAAGGACTCATAGAACCAGTGGAGTGTCAAAAAGAGGCAGGGCTGCCTGTGTCAGTGACAGTTCAAAGAGGTCACCTGGGTCCTTACATGCCCAGAAAATAACTCGGTTTGCTATAAGAACTTCCAGCAGAGAGCCTGCTATAGATGAGAGATAACAATAGGTGTCATCAGCAACATTCATTACCACCACGTTGTCCCAATGTGCTTTCGAATCATGTATATCTGTTCGCGTTAAACATGGTCCCCCGGTGCTGTGCTGTCAGCCTGCTTCTCACCTCCTCTCTGGGTGCCTCATCTCCTATTGCTAATTCACTCTTTGCCTCTTTGCCTCTGAGTTGTTCCCCATATCTCTTTCCTGCTTAGAGAACTAGATCCTCTCTTAGGTGGTTTTCGGATCGCTTTCCCTTCACAGCTGTGACTTTTGATCTTCGCACACTGGGAAAGGACTCAGCCTAAAAACACGAACTGGTAAATCTTAACAACTCAGCCGATTGTGTCGCACCAGGCTTCAGGCCTTTCTCAGGGACCACTATGAAAACAAAGCACCTTGGCGAACTTTTATTAAACACAGCAGAATTAGGTGACTGGAGTTTCCGTAATGTGCTGCTTTTGGACTAAAGGACTTTCAAGGAGGAGAACTGATGTTTGGGTTGAGATCTGTATCAGAGCAGCAGTGGAAGAGACGAGATGTGTGTTCAGAGGTTTTGGAGGAACCACATGCATATAAGCAGCTCCCAGAGAAGTGGAACCACCGTCCCTATTTGTTGCTCCTGGGCGGTGCCCCGGTCAGGGCCAGGGAGAGCCTGCCCAGGATCCCACTTCTTTGTCCCCTCATTTTAAAACTTGGACCCTACTCATAGAGCTCCCATTCTGGTAAAAGGTGAGGCATTTCAGAAACAGCTTGAGAACCCATTTTGGTCCTTTATTTTTGTTTTTCTTTCTGATAAAAAAATTAACACTTTTGTCTACACAGAGACTTGTGTGTGAATGTTCAGAGCAGCATTACTCATAATAGCCCGAAGCCATAAACAATCCACGAGGACTGAGAAATGGATAATAAGGCAAATGTGGTACATCTGTACAACGGAATGCTAGCCAACGGCTCAGGGCACAACCTGCTGATCCACACTGCAGCGTGGAAAAACCTCCAACAGTGAAAGAAGCCAGCTATGGAAGGCCACATATTTTTAGGCTTCATTTACAGGAGTCCCCTGTGCCCTCAGTTTCGCTTCTGCAGTTTCAGCCACCCATGGTCAGCTGTGATTCGAAAATATTAAATAGAAAATTCCTGAAATAAACAATAAGTTTTAAATGGCGCACAGTTCCGGATAGCATGATGCTATCTCACACTGTCCCACTCCGTTCCATACAGGAAAGGGATCACCTCTTTGTCGCGTGCATCCATGCTGTCTGCCCTCCTGTCAGTCAGTTAGTAACTTTCTCTGTCATCAGATCAGTTAGGAGAGAGAGAGAGAGACCACATTCATATAACTTTTATTAGAGTATATTGTTACAGTTGTTCTATTTTATTAGTAGTTATTTCTGTTAATCTCTTACTGTGCGTAATTTATGAATTAAACGTTATCATAGGTTCGTACATATAGAGTAAAACAGTACATATGGCTTTAGTACTATAGTGGTTTCAGATGTCTAGTGGGGTCTTAGAGCACATACAAGTCCCCCCATGGACAGCGGGGACTGCTATAGATGAAATTTCCAGAAAAGGCAAATCCATTCGGGCCAGCCGCAGTTCAGTAGTGGCTGGAGATGGAGATGGAGATGGGAGTGAAGGTCAACTGCAAATAACAAGCAGGAGCCTTTTTAGGGAGACAGAAATGTTCTAAAATTGGATCGTGATGGTTGCACAACTCTGCAAAAGTACTAAAACTTACTGAATTGTGTACTTACATAGGTGTGTTTTATGGCATATATAATACCTCAAGAAAGCTGTTTAAAAAAATAGTAACACTGATCTATGTGAAAAATGAAAACATTATAGGGATATATAAATTAGGAATTGCAAATGACAGCTATCCAAGACAGTAAGGCAGACTTTATTCAGGGCTGTCGCAATAAGTATAAGGACCCCTGCAATGAGGTTTTGCTGGAGGAAGTAAGAGGAAACATTGATCAGGGGAAGGGGGCTTCTAGCCAAACCAGCCTAACAGGATTCTTGCTGAAGGCAGATCACAGTGATGACACATCACCTGGGGGAGGGTGGGGGATGAGAAATCGGACCAGATAAGGAGGGTGATCAGATATCAAGGGTCGGAGATCTGGCTAAATCTACTTGACCAGATTCTTGCTAAAAGTGGGCTCTTAGAGGACATGCCCGAAAACAGGGCCTAGTCAATCTCAGGAGCTTGACTAAATGTTTGGTCAAGGACAGTATCTTTGTCACCACTTCCCAAATACAAGTACTTCAATAATTTGATGTATATTTTAGATTTTTCTTTGCATTGGCTAACATAGAGACATATGTTCATATTTTTTTGAAAAGAAAAATTGCATTTGTTCTTCAGCATCTTTATTGTTCTATTAACAATAGGGCTCAGACACTGGTCCGTGGATGTTTATCTGGGGTGTCTGAGGGTCTGAGGTCCCATGGGGTGCAGCGTGAAGGCCTCAATCACCACCTCAACACCCCACGCCATCCCACATCCCTCACTGAGGGTGGGCAGCATCACGCCTGGGCCCAGAGAGAGGACCCGGGATTTTGTTCTCACTGACCTTTCTTTTTTTTTAATTATTAAAATTATTTAAATAACATTTTTATTCTCAGTTAATACCTATTACTACACAGACCTCATCAAACCAAGTATCATACTCATTTGTATTATTATATCTAACCGATAAATGTCATAGGCCTTTCTTAATCTCAGACCCAGAGTAAAGGCCAGAATTCTCAGAGCAGGCCTCTGTACAAAGCCTTCCTGGACAGCAGTATAGGGGGTGCCTAGTGAGGGCCAGGAGGACAATAACAAATGGAAGATCGAGGTAATGATTCAGATGCAAATAATGGAAAATTGACTACATTGGTATGGCATTTGACCCAAAGTAAGCATCCTACTTTATTTTTTAAAAGTAAATGCCTTACATTGCCTGCACGTGCTCCTTCTGCATCAGAGAAAGGATGTTAGAATGGCTTTAGGTCACCTATAATAGATGTACCCCAAGAGTTAATCTGAAAGATGGATTCACAAGGGGAAAAAACCCTGGGATTTTGTGTTCCTAAAATCAGGACCATGGATTTGCTGTTTGTATGGAAATATCCTAGTTTCCCTCTTTTGAATGTGTGGTGCATAATGTTGATCCTTGAGGATTAATAGGGAAGATCGATTAATGGACCAGCACCCCTCATTTCTATTAATGAACTGGTCCTCTCCTGAGCTTTTATATCATTCTGCTGGCATTGAAAAGAAATCTACAGGAACAGAAATGAATGCAAGCTGCAGTACTGGCAGGTGGTGTCCAAAATCCCTCAGCTTAACATCCCTTCATAGTTTCACCAGGATGGTGGGACACGTGCTTGACATCTAATGCCGTGGAGCTCGGCAAGTCTCTTAAGGGAGATATTGGAACTGACATCTGTGATCTGGAAACTGACATAAATTGCCTGTTATTAAATCTCACTGAATTATCCAGTCCAACTTTACCATCTGAACACCATTTTAGCATCCCTCCTGAAATGGTTGTAACAGGGTGCGTTAGCTCCATAAAGGTAGAGAAATATTGAACAACTGAACAAGGAGGCTTATGCCTATATGGAGGCAAAGAAAAATGAAATGGGACAAGGAGGAGAGACAGCATAACTGCTGCTTTTAATTAGCAACTTCTACTTATGCAAAAAACCAAGCAACTAAACAATGCACTTGGGAACCGTAAGTCTTGTTAGTTAGAGCCCATCTTAGGAGGTAATTATAAAGTAAGCTCCCTCCCTTTTCTCCCCAGTCCCTCCCCACCTGCAGAGGTTCCTTCCCTCATCCTGAATACCTATGCTTCCTGAAGGGAGGCCATTCTATTTTTCTAGATCAGGAATCACAAAGAGCTGGCAAAGAGCTCCTCATTTGTCAGTGAGGACATCTCAGGTCCCAGAGGGAAAGACTTTTTTCTGGAGGTTAGGCAGGGTCCTTCCATAGATCAGATCCAACCGCAGTGGCAGCCACATCGTCTGCCAAGGTGCGTTTCTAGTATCGTGTGTTGTACACTCCAGACCTGTCACGATGGCAGTGGTCCACATTCATCCATGAATGCCTGTGTTTACTACTCGTTCGCTCCAGTATTCATGAATGTGTGTAAAGTGTAAGGCTCACCAGAGGACATACACAGGTATACTCACAAGGAGCGTGCATTCCAGGGAGCAGAGAATGATGAGTATTCGCCAAAAAGTATGAATCAAGATGCCATGGGGGGTCTGTTATAGGTTGAATTGTGCTCCCCTCTCTATTCAAAAAGGAAGGAAGGAAGGAAGGAAGGAAGAAAGGAAGGAAAGAGAGAGAGAGAGAGAGAAAGAGAGAGAGAAAGAAAGAAAGAAAGAAAGAAAGACAGAAAGAAAGAGAAAGAAAGAAAGAAAAAAAGAAAGAAAGAAAGTTAAGAAAAGAAATGCTAGTGTCCTAACTCCCAGTACCTGAGAATGTGACCTTATTTGCAGCCGGTCTACAGGTAATCAAGTCAAATAAGGTCATTACAACAGCCCCTAATCCAATATGACTAGTGTCCTTATGCAAAGGGAGCATTTGGACATAGAGACAGGCATGCATAAAGGAAAGACGATGTGGAAGGACAGAGAGAAGACAGCCATCTGCAAGCCAGAGATAGAGGCCTCAGAAGAAACCAACCTTGCCGGCACCTGGATTTCAGATTTCTAGCCTCTAGGACTGTAAGGTAATAAATTCCTGTTTAAGCCACCTAGTCTGTGACACTTTGTGACAGCAGCTCTAGGAAACTAATACAAAGTACAAAGCAGGACTTCCGGTTGGAGGGAAGAAGGAGGGCAAGAATCAGGGCAGCTTCCTGGAGGAAGTGCCATCTGGGTAGGCCTGGGCTGACTGTTAGAACTCATCACTGCAGCTGGGCATCAGCCCATCGGGCATTAGCTCCGAAGGGGAAGATGGAAAGGGGAGATAGAGGGGGAGGGCACACAAATCCCACTGGGGCAGAGGCAGGATAAAGGAATGGCAATTAGAGCCTCAAGGCCGAGGAGAAGGTGCAGTGAGGGGAGAATGAAAGTGGAAATGGACAGGCTGATTGGTCCAGAGCAAAGGACATTTTCAGGTGAGAGGATGAGCTGGCAACAACATTTGAGGCTGACTGACTCCTCTGGTCCCCGGGATGCACTGGGCCAAGTGGGCAGCTGCCCATCCTCTCTGTGACCCACGCATTTGTTTCTCAGGCCCTCTGGTCTCCTCTGACGTACTTACCTTACACTGTGGCCTGGCACTTGATTCTTGTGCCTTTATATTCAAATAATTAAAGGCGTTGGTTCTAGTCTAGGCTTCATCGAAAGATATTTCTGAAATCTCCAGCAGACAACACAGTCCATGGCAAATGCTGTTTTTGCAGAAATCCAATGATCACAAGGTGGCTCTATCAAATTTGCTTTAATCTTTGAAGATGCTGCTCAAGATATAATTCTGTTGCAGTGAAACTAAAGTTTCTGAACCTTGCACTTGTATTGCTATTGTAAATGTTAAATTTAAATGCTTTTTTAAATTTCGATCCTTTTAAAAACACGTCCATGTATTTGCATAGCCCTGTGAGATAGATTTGCACACTGGAGATGGAAAACTTCAAGGACTTGGCCGAGAGCAGGCCTCGTCGTGGCAGAAGCGACGCTAGACGACCCAGATTTGGTTGTCTGTGCTCCATCTGTGCGTAACAATTACTGAGCAATCATGACCCACGAGAGGCCATTATTATCTCTTCCTTGAAGAGAGACTTGAAAAGGCAAGGAAAGTAATCACACTTTCCGTCCAGTGTGAGCTGTCTCCGGGCAGTTCCATCGCATCCAGGAAGCAGCCCTGCCAGGTGGTTGGTACAGGTGATGCCCTCAGAGGTCAAGTTCCGGACTCAATCTAGTACATGGAAGAAGTCGAATCTGACTTCGCCTCTGATTCCACTTTATCCTGCCGCCTCCATATGACGAAGGAAAGCGGATACTAGTTCTCACCATCTCTGACCCAAAGTTTGACTCAAGTATTAAAAAAAAAAAAAAAAAAATTTGCTCACCTGTCCCCTACGACCCACTGCCATCGATGGTGGAGGCTGAGATCGCTTGAGGGGTGGCGGGGGAGCCACTGGTGCAGCAAACGGGGGAAGGAGCACACACTCCGAGCCTCTACGACTTCCAGCCCTGCCCTGCCACTACAGCCGCTGAGCTCGAGCCAGTTCCTGAACCTCCCTGCGCCTCGGCTTCATTCACGTCTACAAAACGGGGTCGAGAATGAGAGTCCCCGCCCCACACGAGGTGGTGTGAAACAGCATCGTGTGTGCGAAGCACTGCGCTGCTGTTTAGCGATTGTTCGATAAGGTTGCGTGCGATCCTGAAAATCTTTGCCCGTGTCAGCCGGACCGCTCAATGGTACTATTCACCAGAGAATTAAGATGGGGACCCCACTGACGCTTGAGCCCCCTCAGACATTCAAACTTCCCGGGAGCTCGGGCTGGGGGCCAGGACTCCACTAGGAACTGTGGGGCACCTGCCTGCAAAGGAACGCAGTGGGTGGCATGGCCTTACGCTCCCCCCTCAGCCTGTATCCAACTCTGGCCTCATCTGCGGGACGCAGCCCACACCTTAGGAATGTGAAGCCGCATCCCTGGCAGCTTCCACCTCATCTTCAAAATGATGCCAGCGTTGGAAGGTGCAGGGAAATTGGCCACCGTGGTCAGGGCCATTCAGGCAGGTCCTCCCGTTCCCAGTGGGACCCTCTGTTCAGGGCTCTGGAACCTCACAGCAGTAGGGAGAACCCTCTCTAGAAGCTGGATGGAGCAAGGGAGGCTCCACCTCCATCATCCCAGAGATTGACCTCTGCAGGGTCCAGGTGGTGGGAGGCAGATGGCCACCCTCTCTCCAGACTCTGGCTGCTTCATTTCACTGTAGAACCTACCTGGGCGTCTGTGTGGACAGAATTCCTTAGGGTGTCTGTGGTCAGCCACTGCGCCTCGACCTTCTGCTGGGCAACAAAGTGGGAACCGGCAGCTGAGTCACCTTGCTCTCTACCGAGAAAGGACGTATAGGCCTGGGGAGTGATTCGAGATTCATTCCACTGTTTGGGAGCACAAATGGAGATTCCTCCACTTCTCTCACTTGGAGGGAGTAAAATATTCGGGTAGAGCCCCCACACGGTCCCTGAGACCCTGGGTGGGAGTAATGGCAGGACGCCAGAATGCCTCAGGAGGGATCTCCACAGAGCGCTCCGTGACTATGCCAGTCCCATGATCTGCGTCAGCTCCTCCTTCTCCCAGGCTTCCCGCAACAATAGCACAGGCTAAGGAGGTAAAGAGTGCTTGCTATGCAAACACGGCTGCCAGCCTAGTCCACTGCAACCGCCCACAGCCCCACAGCCCGAGAGCTTCCCCAGCCCCTCCAGGCAGAAAATCTGAAACTCTCACTGGTATAAGTAAAACTCCATTCGCTCTGGCCGGCCAATCAATCAAGCCTTAAATTTCTTCATTAACAATTTTAATCCAGGAGCGATAGAGTTAGCGTGAGATGTTTGCTGTTTCTACCCAAATGGTCTTCTGACAAATTTCTATTAATTTGAAGCGATTTATATTAATTTTCAAAATAATGATTTTGAAATTTTGAAACCTGTCAGCGACATTCCTGCAGCTGGAAAAGCCGGAACTGGGAGCTGCCACTGGCCGAGGAAGGAAATATGGAAATTAGAGGGGAAGAATGTTGGCATTTGGCCCAAAGTCCGCGGTGCTGACGGAGGAGCTGTAGGGCCAGCAGGTGGCGCTGTTGCTCATCAGCAGAAGCCGAAGAGTCGGGCAGGAGCGCCCCACCCAGCCGCTGACCTGAGTCACTATCACGGTTCTGAGGCACTGGAGTGGGACAGGACCTTCTCCCCAAGAACTTAGCTGACCCTGAGTGACCCAGGTCCACTTGTTAAACTGTTTCCTGTAAAAAATTGAATCCGGTAACATTTGGAGCAGAGTTCTCATCCTGCTGCCTCCTTTCGATCTGCCCCTTACTGGGGGCTCCCAGAATGTTCCCAGAAGCAAATCCACGGAGCCAGCACTGCAGTGACGAAGCAGTGACAAATTACACAAATGAAACTCACTGCCCCAAGGTCGGAGTTCTGCATAAGGATCGCCCCCTCCATACACACACTTTTTTTTTTTTTTTTTTTTTGGCTTCTTTCAGAGCCTTCCCTTTGCCAGTTTTGCCATCTCTAGAATGAAGGTGCTACCTTTCTTAGAATCAATTAGCTAATGTCAGGAAAGCTCTCTGCACATGAAAAGCACTAGATTCTATGTATTAAATATTTAATTAGCCACACTTGGGTATGATTCATAATCATCTATTCAATTTGCTGAATAACCAGAGAAAATGGCAGGATCAGAAATATAATTTTAAATACAGGGTTTCATTGATTTTGTACCTGTCAGGACTATGAGAGAGAATTTTCAAATTAGCATTCCAGTCCCTCCCTGTCTCCCAGGGCCCTGAGGAAGCAGGCTCTCATCCACTCAGCCCATTGGCTGGGAACACCACCCCCCACCCACACCTCAGCCTGGCCTGATCACTGGGCGGGCAGAGCAGCGGCAGCATGGGGCAGAGTCACAGGAGGGCCTGGCATCAGGAGGCCTCACTTCCGTGCCCAGAGCTCCTCTGCATCCTGGCAGGTCACACTATCTCTTCCACTCAGGTCAGTTTCCTCACGTCCTGTCTGTCACATGTCTGCCCCCTTTCTGCCCTGGCAAGGACTCCGTGAGAAGAAATTAGGTCATGTGCGAGACATGGGCAATTTCAGATGAAAGACACCAAAGCAGCTCAGAGTTGAAGGTGAGTCAGAGGCATTTCTAGTTGCTTCGAAGCAACGTGGCCCAGTTTACCTTCAGATCAGGCTCCGCCCCAGCCGAGACCATGTTGTTCTCCTGGCACACGCGAGCATCTAAAAGCAAGTCATTTTTTTCTTGTTCATCCGTTCTGCAAATATTTACTGAGCATCTGCCATTGGTATAAGGCTATGCTAGATATGCGTGTTAAAATGGTATAGACAACTGCCTCTTTCTGCCAAAGCATAATTTTCAGAAAACCAAAAATAAAACCTTCCTATGGATATATGTTGAACTCAGGTGACATTTGGGGGCCCCCAGGAAACAGGCGCCAAGACGTGCAAGACATTTATTGGGGATAAGAAAAAAGACAGAAGGAGCAGGAGGAGGCAGGAAGAGCCTTCAGATGATGACGGAGCTCTGACCTGGAAGGGAGGGGTGGGGAGGATGTGGGAGAAAGAGCCTCAGACTGAGGGGCAGCTCTGAGAATATTTTGGCCAACACAAGGGGAACCCCAGAGCAGAGGTTGCCCTTTCAAGGACGTGGGCAGAAATGGCCAGAACCCAAGACCCTGCCAGGCTGCGTTACTGGCAAGGCCTGACTGTGGCATTAAAGAAGCAGTAGATCCGAAGGCACCACACCTGCCAGCTGACCGCACTACTCACAGCACCTGGCAGAGATGCACGTAATTCATTAGACGGTTAACAACGGGAGCAACAGGATGGTAACGTTACTTTGGAAGAAACTAAGAGAAGAAATACACGTACACAGACATTCATATATAGAGAAGGAGGGAGAGAGTGGAGACAGGCGTGAAGGAATCAGACTTCAAAATTACATTCAAAACTAGTTCAGGTTCAAATGTTAATAAAAACATGTCTACCAGTCAGGAAGCATTTGCCCCTCTACTGGACAAAAATCATTTGCAATTTATCTGTTTTGTACAAGTTCACATGTAACTTTAGCATCTGGGCCCTGATCAATAGCAAGCTGTCAGCCAGACAAGACAGCTCTCCCTAGAGAGCCAGACACCGCAGGCCTGCAGGGTGATGTCCTGACTGGCATTAGACGAGAAGTCATCTTTGTGCCTCATTTCCAAGTTTTCAGTAATCAATACTTCCTTAGGGAGCTTATATTCTAGGGGGACAGAGCTGTAAGTAAATGGGCAGTTATATTATATGACAAATGCTACAACGAGGGTCAGCTTGTGAGCGGGACACACCTCCGACTGAGGTGTGGGGCACAAGGGTCTACCCAGGAAATGTCCCTCAGCTTCAGGCAAAAAGAAGGTCGAGTTAACCAGGCACAGGGATGGGGGGCGGGGAATGGGGAGAGAGGAAGAAAGAACAACAGAGAGGCTTTGAGGGGGGCCCCTCTGAGAAGTGTGAATAATTCTAAAGGGCCGAGAGGTTGGGGGTGATTCTGGGACTGGAACAAGCAGTGAAACGGGCAGAGACAGCAAGTAAAATAATGAACAATCTTGGATGCCATGCTCAGAAATTGGAATTTTTATTCTAAATGCAATAATTGACATTTCGTTGATAAAGATCACTCTAGATGAGGTGCAGAAAATGGATCGGAGGGAACTAGAGCTAAAATCGGGCAGGTGGGTCATGAGGCTGCTGCTGTCCTCTAGGTAGGAGGTGATAGTGGCCCAAACTGGTAATGACCACGGGGGCACCTAGCAGATCACAGGTCACATCCCCAAGCTTAGGGCATTTGGTGAGCTGGGCCGACCTGGCCATCCACCCAGGAAGATGGCATTTTGGTCATCAGAAGTCTTCATGGTCAGCTGAATAAAGGATGCCAAGTCCCAGAAAGAGAAAACTAGGCCATCGAAGTCCCATGAGATATGGGGCCTCCACACATGCAGCCACAGAACCAGTCCACAGGCTCCAGGCTCAAAACCAATTTGACTCCTTTATTCATCCAGTGACCCCTTACTGAGCAACTGCTATGTGCCGGGCCCTGTTTGGATGCCAGAACTAGAAAGATGAATAAGAGTGATGCTCTCGAGGAGCCTGCACATGAGTGGGAGGCAGGCCATAGCCAACAAACACGAGGGGGCTGGTTTAATTCCACTGAACTTCCTGGATCTGTGGTTTGTTGTGTGTCATTAATTCTGGGAAGTTCTCTGCCAATTACTTCAATATTTGCCCTGCTCAGTTCTCTCTTGTCCTTCTGGTATTCCAATCGTGTGTGTTATAACTTTTGTATCTCTCTCATAGTTCTTGGAAGTTCTAGATTTTTCTTTTTGGGTTATGGCATTTATACTCATTGATTCTTTCTTCAGCTATGTTGAGTCTACTGATGAACTCATCAAAGGCATTCTTCATTTCTGTCAGCGCGTTTTTATTTCTAGCATTTCCTTTTTGAGACTTCCTTGTCTCTCCGCTTTTCATCTCTGTACTTATATTACCCATCTGTTCTTGTGTGTTGTCTACTTTTTCCATTAGGGCCCTATACGAATTAGTCATATTCACTTTAAATTCCCTGAAAGATCATTTTTAACATTTGTGTTATTTCTGAGCCTAATTTTGCTGCTCTGTCTCTTCAGACGGTGTTTTCCTTGGTTTTCGGTGGGACTATGCTCTTTTGTTGAAAGCTGGATAAGCTGTATTGAGTAATGGCCCCTTATGTAAGGATTTATGATAATCCGGCTAGGAGTTGACTTTATTTAATGTTTTCTGTGGCTATAGAGGCCAGAGACTCCTTTTTGTCTCCCTTTATTGACTTTGGGTTTCCCTAAGTCCTCCTCAGAGAGTCTGCGTCTCGAAGCCATTTCATCTGCAATCCGCCACCAGTATGTGGAGCAGCACTGGTCTAGAGGAGGGGAGACACTGTAATCTTCCAAGTAAATCCCAGTCCTTTAGTGGGCCTGTGCCTCGAAGCAACCTTCATGAGTGCTTCTCCTCCTGTAGTAACCACACCCTCTGGTGAGGCAGGAAGGCCAGAGGAAGCTAGGCTGCCTCATGGACAAGGCTCTGGCAAAACTTTCTCCTGAGGGTAGGTCTTTGTTATGGACGATGCTTTGCTGTATTTCATAAGGATTGCTCTTCCTTTACCCCAGCTAGTTTCTCAGCATGAGAACCTGGTGGAGTTCCTAAGTAAAGCTCCAAAGAAAGTGGGGTCCCCCTAAGACAGCAGTCCCCAGGAATTCGTTGTTCTCACACTAGTTCGCCCTCAACCTCCAGCGATGCGTCAAAATGACCAGTGAGGTGTTTCTACCAGTTTATGGATCCAGCGGCTTTTGCTTCAGGTAATTGGCTCTTGGCTGTGACTTTCCGGATTCATCTGTATCTGCAGATTTCAGGGCGGTGGTTTGCCCAGCAACCTCAGCTTCCTGATGAGTCCCAAAAAGGTCGTTAATTTTCAAAACTGAAACGTCCAGCTTTTTCTTGTTGTAAGCGCAAGAGTGACAACTTCCAAGATCTTTTCATGTTGGAGCTAAAACCGGAAGTCAGTAAATAACTTACTTTCAGAGAGTGATGAGTGTTAAAGAATTGACTGGGGGTGGGAGGCAGTTAGCGCAAGGTCACGAAAGCCTGTCTAGGGAGACAGTTTGTGGAATGACTGCATGTTGGGAAGGAGCCAGCTTCCAGAAGATCCAGGCCAGGGTGGTCAGGCATCGGGATTGGCAGGTGTGAGTTCTCGGTACTGAAAGAAGGCCTGTGTGGCCAGAGCGCAGGGAAAAGGAGGATGGAGGGAGGAAGTGAGCCGGGGCAGAAGTCAAGGGTGAGGACAGAAGGGCTTTATTCTAATTGCAGAGGGAAGCCATTGAACAGGGGAGTGATGAGTTGTAGCTCACATTTGCAAAAGATCCCTCTGTCGAGGAAGTCCCTAGGTCCGGTTTCGCCCAGGACACTCCTGGTTTATGCGTTTTGCTCGGTGTAATTATTTACAGTGCCTCCTTTCACTTTCAAAAGTGTCCTTGTTCAGACGACAAATCACAAGATCCCTCCGACTCTGGCCACAGTAAGGAGAAGGTGTGGGGACTGCCGTCATGGAAGCTGAGCGGTCAGCTGGAAGTGAGTGCAGTGACGTGGACGAGCCACGATGGAGTCCTGAATAGATGGTGGCCCAGGAGCTGAAGGGAACTAACAGTGGCCATGGGCATGTTGTGGAGGCAGAGCCAGTGGGGCTGAGGTGGGGCAGGGAAGGGGAGGAGTGAGGGACCAAAGCAACCATGAGTGACTCTCTCCGCCACATTATCCAGTCTTACACGCTCCACCTTGTAAACTCTCTCAAATCTGCTGTTTCTCGTCCGTTCCCACACTCATCTCTCTTGGTCAAGTCTCTTCGTCTCTCCCCTGAATTCAAGATCTCCCCTCCATTCCCATCAGTATTGACCATCGTCCCCTGGATGGTGGGTACAGCCTCCAGTCTTGCAGCCTATACGTCAAGAGCAGACACCTGAGCAGCCACCACCCAGCAAATCCACGTTCTCGTCTCCCCCATGGGACATGCCACCGTTCCTTCAACGCCCTTCCATCCTCTGAGTCATTCAAGGCCTTCTGCCTGGGATCCCCTCCTGCCGTCTCTGCCAACTAAAATTCTCCTCACCCTTTAGGAAACATACATGGCGTGTCCCCAAGAAGCCCTCCCAGCCAGCTGTCATTCCTTCCCCTGAATGCCCAAGACGCTCAAAAATTACCTCTTTCAAAGCCCGTACATAGTCCATCTTACAAAGTGTCACCCCTCAACTAATTTATAAACTTGAGGGAAAGAATGATGTTTTTCACATCCTAAATCCTGCAGAGAGCTTGGCACATCGCAAATAGCTCAATGCTTTGTGGAGCTGAACACGTCAGGCAGAGTGGAAGGTTTCGTTGGTTTACCCTGGCACGTTTGCCCCCTGACTTCACCATGACGCAAACAAGGAGGAAGCTCCTCAGGGCTTCCTCACTCAGAACAAGGAACGAGATCCATGCAAGGCGGATCGGCCCAGCCTGGCCTCCGGTTCACCCCAACATTCATGAGCACAGGTGGTGGGAGCTCAGGTACGAGACAGACTCTTTAATTGAAGTCTCACCATTCGCCAGCTGTGCACTTTGGGCAACTCACTTAACCTCTCCGTGTCTCAGATTCTTATCTGCAAAGCTGGCCAGGGATGTTGGGGAGATCACATAAGATCTTAGCACAGAGGGTGCTTCGCACAGAGTCTGGTATATAGGACACTCTCCGTGGATGTAGTCATTATCAGTCAAGTGACTGATGGAGTTGGAAGCCACAGAGAAAATCATAACTGAAGACATTGATGAGCTTTGATCATTTTATTAAGTATTTTTAAATTTTTAATGATAATACTCAGCCTGGAGAGGGCGGGGTGGAGCAGGCTGGGAGGAGAGAACACATCTCTGCAGAGCAATTTACTGAGAACCTTCAAAGCGCTCACATCATTTGACCCAGTAATTTCATGTCTGGAGAATCTGTATTATGGAAATTCATAAAAATGAAGAAAAAGCTTACTCCCACAACGTTAATCCAAGAATTATTCATAATAGCAGAAAATTGGAATCGAGCAACTATTATATAAGAAAACATTTAAGGAAAATTTGGCTCGATATCAAACAAAATGTCTGTAGTTATGAAAAGTATATTTACAAAGATCTCTTCATAGCTAGGGGAAATATTTATAATATTAAATGAGAAAAGTAGGGCTAAAAACATTTTATGTAAATGAACGTAATTAAGTAAAAAGCATATGCATGAAGAAGAGTGTAAATACACTAACGTATTAATATTGGGTTATCTCCAAGTGATGAGATAATGGACAGCTTCGATTTTTCTTTTCTGGCAATTTCTAAAATGAGAATGTGCTACTTTTCTCGTCAAAAAGAAAAATCGTGCTATTTTAAAAGACATTTGATAAGGGTGGGTCGCTCGCTATTCCAGAGTGGATCCAGCGCGTGTGACACCTCATCGGTGGCTTCTGAGATGTGCCATCTTGACCACATCGTGGAGCTCGTTGATTCGCCCCTCTGGACCTCAGCGGTCTCGTTTGCAAAATGGGGATACTCATCTTCACCTGTCTAAAGGCAGGTGGCCAGATCGGTTGCTATTAGACAGGCTTTTCCAGCTCCGCTGTCTTCTGGTCTCTGAGTATCTCACAGGAACCTCCTTGCAGAGGCCACTTTTCTCGAAGTATGGACACATGTGATTAGGACGGGATTAACTGGAGAACAAGGAGGGGGAAATCAGCATGCTTCTCCACTCATGGCACTGAGCAGGTGACAGTCAAGGACTAATTCAAGGGCCACAGCTGCCCTGAGCCTGACCAGGCCTGCTGAAGCCATCAACCTGGACGGTTGTTTCAGAGAAGGGAGTCGGCTCTGTCCTTTCTTTATTCTTCTCGGACTGTGGCCCTGCCAGCTCTCCTTTACCACAGGGCCGTTTGGTGCTGGTCTCAGGACTTCTGAGGCAGAGGGCACATCTGCAGTTCTCTCCTCTAAAATATTTGAGGTGCAAACAGCCCAGGAGTGCAATTCCGTGTGCTTCCTGCCTCCCTTCACCCCTCACCCATAGGAATCAGAGGAAGACAACAGCTTTTGTTCTGAAAACTCAAGAGCTAGAATGGAAATACGGCATCCACTTTGAGCCTGGTGGGACAGACAGGCTGTCCCGGGGCAAACACCCAGTCTTGGCCTCCTACCTGGGATTAGCAGGGCAGGCATGTGATTAACTTGCAGTCACAAGACCCTGTGTGGGACTAATCTTGAGGAACATTCTTGCCGAGCTGCACATCAGCTGTGAGGGCCCAGGAATACCCTCGCAGTGCCAGGTAAAGGCAGTGAGATGGGCCAAGCAGATGTGCGTGGAGCCCACCACCGGGGTCGGATCCACGCGCCACCTCCTCCTAGCTGTGTGACTGGGAAAATTACCCAAACTCTTTAAGTGCCAGTTTCCCTACTTATAAAATGAGAATCTTAATGGCTCCCACTACACAAAGTCCAGCGAGGACTAAATGAGATAATGTGTGGGCAGAGCTTACCCCGTGTCGGCAGGTAACAAGGGCTCGAGAAATGACTAGCTCTTTTTTTATGAAGCTCTTTTTTGGGCTCAGCACCCCTGTGGGCAGTGACGGGGATACAAAAGGTTAAACCACAGTTCTCCCTCCGGTGAGGTAGGTCGGACTACCCCCAGGAAATAGTTAAACAGCTAAGCAGCAGCGGGTGATTAAATGCAAAAGCTACTGGGGAGGCAGCAATGCTATTTTTAATAGCAACTTGCTGGAAGCAACCCAAGTGCCCAGCCATCCTGTAATGACTAAGCAAACCTGAAATTTTGTGACATGACAGCCCACTGCAGAGCCGTTGGAAGTGGCAGGCATGCTCCTGATGCCCATACATGGAAATGTGCCTCCGAAATA
Organism: Pteropus vampyrus; assembly: GCF_000151845.1. Classification (NCBI taxonomy): domain Eukaryota; kingdom Metazoa; phylum Chordata; class Mammalia; order Chiroptera; family Pteropodidae; genus Pteropus; species Pteropus vampyrus. The sequence continues at coordinate 1,564,691 of NW_011888931.1, read as the reverse complement.
AACATTTCCAGAGGGGAATCGCACCGTGGCACGTGCACGCTGTTTGCTGTAAGTGGTAAATATAGGTAAAGTCACTCACGGAGCTTAAAAAGGAACGTGGGGGGATGGAAGTAGTTTACCGCGTAAAGCTCGTCAGTTACTTTCCCCCTTGACAAGTTGCTTAAGCACTTGGTATTTAAAAACCAGCGATAATAGTGCAACCAGAGAAGGGAGTGAGGTGCGGGGCAGAGGGCTGAGGAAGGCTTTGCAGAGAGGGTGGTGTCAGCAAAGGTGGAAGCGTCTGTGGATTCAAATAAAGGAACAGTGACTTGGGTCCCCCTCCCCCACTGGTCCCTGTGGCCAAAGGAAGTGAGTTATGTGCTATTAAGGGCAGTATGAGAAGCGGGTATGGGAGAGCCCGGGGGGTGTGGGGGGACCCTTCTCCATGGGGGACAAGGGCAGTGGAGGAAACGCTGCTTGTATATTGGGAATCAGGGCTTGTCTGTGCCAGCTGGTGGACTTTCAAGTTCTCGCCTTAGTCCTGCCCAGGGGTCGGGGCCTGGTGTGGGCCAGGATCCTGATTGGCTGTGTCTTAAGGAGAAGAGGGGCCCATGCCAGGGCTCTCTCTCAGCTGTACAGTAAGTATTCGTGAAGAGCCTGCAAATAGGGTCCCAGAGACGCCGGCAGACTGAGAGCGTAGAAATAGTTGAGGAAATTCACCTCCATCTGGGCCGACCAGCGAAGGCTGCTGCTGACTGCACCATATCCTGCTGCAAACCATGAACCAAATCTCCAGGGCGTTTCGAGGCTATGATCTCTCTGATTAACTTATGGGGTAACTCTCTCAGCTGTTGTTAGGGTCTGGCCAGCCTCCAGGGATCAGCTCTCGGGTCTGGCTTCTGTCCCCCAAACATGAACCTAGAGGCATCATGGAAAGGCACAGAACAGACGTTTAGCGCCTGACAGATGTGGGTTTGAATCCTGCCTTGGCCACTTAACTGTGACCTTGAACACGGTTTCTAACCTCTATGAGCCTCCGGTTACTCATCTATAAAAAGGGGGACAGTTATGCCTCCCTCCAGCATTTGAGGATTAGCAATAATGTGTGCAAATGTTGGCACAGATTAGAATCTTGGTGAGTGATGAGCATCACCCTGTTCTTCCTGAAAACGAGCCTGTGATGGAAGAGTTCTCACTTTTGTGAGATAATCATACTCCAGAGCCACACACCTGCAGCATGAACGTGGCCTCCTCCCCATCCCACATTCTCTGCACTGCCCAGATGTGGGCTTCCTGACCCTCCCCAGTCAGAGGCGGTTTGTGCATCAGACAGGCTCCCTCTGCCAGCAGGTAAGCGTGGTGATCAGGGCAGGTCAGGGAGACGGGAGGCAGTTGCTGCTGAATTCTGGCTGCAGATGGCTTCTAGAACTCCCACAGGAGGCCTCGACCCCAGGAGCACCTCCGTAGTGGACTACCCACCTAGGACATAATAAAATATATATATTTGGTTCCTGACACAGAGATTCTAAAACCCTAGGGATTTCCCGAGTTATAATAGTGATGAGTGTCTTTTTTTTTCTGTTTGATCTTTGTCCCTGGTTCATGACACAGAGCTCCTACATCTCTTGTCATTTCCTGGGTGATAGGAGCATTTTGTCATAATAGGGCATCTCCAGGTGAGCCCTACATAGCTGCAGGATGGGACAGGTCTCCAGAGACAAAAATTTAATTCAAAGACTGAAACTTTCAGCCCCGATCATGTCTGTTATGAAGCCCCCCTAAAAGTCCCAACAGCATGGGGTTCAGCAAGCTTCTGAGTTGGTGAAAAAATTATATGCCAGGAGGGTGACATGCCCCAACTCCATGGGGACAGAAGCTCCTGCACTCAAGACCCTTGCAGACCTCATCCTATGTATCTCTTTATCTGGCTGTTCATTCATATCTTTCATTATATTCTTTAGAATAAACTGGTAAGTGTAGATAAAGAGTGTTCTTGAGTTCTGTGAGGTATTCTAGCAAATTACATGGGAATCCCTGATTTACAGCTGGTCAGTCAGAAGGGCGAGAAGCCCAGGACTTGTGCCTGGCATCAGAAGTAGAGACAGTCTTGTAATAGTGAGCCCGTAACCAGCGGGGTCTGCCCTAACTCTGGGAGCTACTGTCAGAACGGAATTGAATTGTCGACCGCCCAGTTGTGTTGGGAGATCAGAGGATTGGGTGTTGGCACTGAAAAACACCCCGCCATCTAGACTGTCAAAGTGACCGGGAGCCCCCAGGATAGCAGGGATCGATCACAAGCACTTTCTCATTAATGAATGGCCGGAAGTAGGGGCCTCGTAGGGGAATCGCCCAGGCCCATCTTGGCCTTGCAGGCAGGGCTGCTGGGGCACTTGAGTGAGTCCTAACAAGTCAGAATGCTTCCACCCATTTTTTCCTAAAATTTTAAATTCCAGACTCATAAATATTTCTGGTTCATAAAAGATCTTAGATTGTGTACACATTATGCTATTATTTCAGGTTTTTAAATGATCAAAATAATACTTTTAATCCTATTTTGAACACTCTCTTTAAAGAGGAGTTCTAGTTCCTTCTTTTTTTCCTCAAGAGATGCCGGCGAGACTCTCAGGTCCCTCTCGCTGCTCGTTGCACTGGACAGCCACACCAGCCTCTGACAGAACCATCGAGAAAAGGAAAACATGACAGAAAATTCATGTTCACAAAAATCTGGAAGCACGGCATTGCAGTATCCTCTCTGGTCTCCCCTCTGTTCCACCCCTCCCCCACCAAGGCATTTCTTCGTTTGACTTCTCAAATTGTCTCAGACACCAAAAAAACCCACGTCGTCCAAAAGTAAATGCCTGGTTTTTTCCCAGTCCTGGCTGCCAGACCCTCCTGACGTCTCCTGAGGTTCCACATCCATGAACGGCATCAACATCCATCCCTGAAATGACGCGAGCCGGAAAACTAAGTCGTCTGTATCATTGCCTTTTTTCTCACCACCCAAACCAACCCATCGCCAAGCGCCATTTCGCTTCCAAAATATCTCTAAATCCACCCACTGCTCACTGCCCCTACTGCCGCCACCTTAATCCAGGTGTCTTTATCTCTTACCTGGACGACTGTGGTGGCCACCTTCTGGGCCCAGTCAGATTCCCTTCCCATCTGATTCCCCGACTGCACTATAAAGATCTTTTCTAACGTATGGCTGATTCTAGCACGCTCTGCTTAAAGACCTCCAATAGCTTCCCATCGCTCTTAAAATAAAAAGCAATTTTCTAATAAGCCTGTAAGGCCCCTATTCAAATGCGCCTTGTTCTCTGCGCTCTGGCCACACTGGCTTCTCGAATTCCTCCCATAAGCATTTTTGAATGTCACAGGGTCTGAAAGGGTGCTACTTACTGGTATCCATTTGGAGGGCCAGAGTGACCAAGCGTGCTTCAATGTTGGGTCGATCCCACGCAATAAAAATCTTTCTTGCTCTAAAGCCAATGGCAACTCTGTTGAGAAATACTAAAGGAAATTTGGTGAAGGAAGGCATAATAAAATTAGATAGTCCCTTAAACAAGTCCCACAATTCTAAAGAACTGAGCCCTCAACACCATGAAGAGAGGAAATCGCTTTTTATTAAGATATAAAGAACAGTGGTACCAATAGCTGCCTCATCCTGGGTTTGGCATCCAGTCCTGGTGCCAAAGCAAAGCAAGACCCTCGAAGCCTGGACTATAGCTGGCACACATACAAGTACACACACACACACACACACACACACACACACACGCACACAAGTACACACATACACACAGATGAACTCTGGCAAGCACATACTCACATATAGATACATATGGCCGGCACACACTCACGTGGATAGATTGCTGGAACACACACACAGGCATGCACACACACAGGTGGACGGACTGTGGCTGGGGCATATACACACACATGCATGCACACGAACACATGCACATACCCCTGGATGGGCTGTGGCTGGGACACACAAATGCACATGCATGCACACGCTCACACGGACAGAGGTAGATGGACTGTGGCTGGCAATAGAGGCAGTGAGAATGGTGGTCCTACGTGGTACAATTGATCCTCACCCTCCCTGTCATGCTTCTGTCTGGGGACCCTCAGAGGCTCAGAGCTGGGTCTCATGGAAGCCATTCACAGGATGGATGCAGATCACCACTCCAGCTCCCCAGGGCAGGTCCCCCTCTCACTGGTTCTTTAGGCACAAGACGCACTCTGAGTAGTGGACGTATAATTAGTACTGGCTTCACTGCTCTACCTTGCATGAACAGACAATTTAACTAATGTACCAGGATTCAAAGCTATGTCATGGGCTAAGTTCAGCATTTTCTCTCTAATTTATGGTGAATTCCAAACCAAAACAGATATAGTACACTTCTTACATCCTCTTTCCAAGGTGAGACAATCATAAAGATATTCTTTAGAAAATTCTCTCTGCTCAGCTGACCCTGGCTTTCCCTTACCTGCTTCTTCTCCAGATCACATGATCATGAACAGATCTGCTAAGAAGTCCCCCAAGCCGTCCCCTTGTGACTAATAGAAACTCCTAGTATAATAAGGTCCAACAGAATACAGCATAATGTATCATATACATTCCTACAGTCTTTATAAAAATTCTGTTAGCTTAACTGGCTAAAGTTCAACAATCGCATTGCGTCTTTTTCTCTGATAACAAGTGTAATGCATGTTTATTATAGAATATTCAGAAAAGCGCAAAGAATAAAAATTGGAAATCACTCGCTATCTCACCATACGAGATATCATTGTCAACGTTTTGGTAATTCTTCTCCTCCAAGCATATGTAATATACCCTTTTTCACATAAAATTGAGATCGCGTGATATATTTTGCTTTTTAAGTGGTTCTATACATTGAGCAATATATGCATCACATGTTCCATAACATAATTTTTATGGCTGTATGTCATCATATTGTATGGATGTTCCCAGCACTTACTTAACCAACCTCCTCATGCTGGACATTTGTAAGTTCAAGTGATACTGAGCTCATCAACTCTCCACTAATTCTCCTCCTTTGGACGAATTCCCGGAAGTGAAGTGGCTGGATCAAAGGCTATAGGCTTCAATACTTATTGCCAACTTGTCTTTCCCAAGTGTCAGAACAGTTTCTAGTCTCACGAGCAGTGTGTATGAGTGTCCATTTGCTCGGACGCTTATCATCAGTGATTGATAGTTTCTTCCTGGCTCTTGAATTTTAAATGCAATGGGCCACGTTCAATGAAATGCATCTTCAGAATTCATGCTCATCCCAGGAAGCCCCACAGATACATGAGAGAGAGCACTTCTGAAATGACCAGGAAAACAAATGACATATTTAAATGCAAACTGAATGCCGAAATAGGTTTTGCCAACTAAATGACAGAAGAACACTATTTTGCTGACACATTATGGATGAAAATTTCAAGCATACGCCTTGTCCATATATTAAGAATATCCTATTAGTCAGTGGCAATGTCGCCATCACTTGTCATTCTTGCCATTCAGTTTCTAGTGACACAGACTCTATACTCTAGGGGATCATGTTTTCAAATATTACTCCAAGCTTTATTTTTTGCACACTCTCATGTCTCCTAGTTTTCATCAAGGGTCCTACAGGTTTGCAGCCTTGTGTGGCTTTCGTGAGATGGGGAAGGTCAAGGGGGTATCTATCGAAGGCCTTCCAGGGAGAGCACTGTTGAGATTCTGCCTTCCATCAAGGCCAAGCATCCATCTAACAACACTGACTGCCCCCCCTGCAGCACTGACTCAGGACGAGGGTGCAGACATGGCGTTTGAATGCAGGAAAACGCCAGTGACTCATCTTCCTCTGGAAGGCTAGGCAAGATTGTGGCAGTCTCCTAAGGTGAAGGTGCCTCATTTGAAATTCACCAAAAATCCCCAATGTCTCAAACGGTTCCTTCTGTCTGAAAAAATTGCATGAGATTTGTCACATTTGGCTACTCACATTTGGCCAGAGCAAGTTCCAGCTCTGGAATTTAATCATCATATCGAACAACTAATTTCTAAATTGGGCTTGTGATGAAGACTATTTCATAGGGATATTAATTGTTTGAAGTTTGCAGCCAGAAAATACATGACAGTCTAGATTTTATGGCTCGTTCTAGATAACGGTGACACATAACTGAGAAATGCATCTACTTCTTAACTCCATAAATTGGATGTTGTTTATAATAATGCAGCCAGAGCGGTAGCACTTAATCATAAGAGCCACTGTCCCCATGGAAAATCATTATTCAGTGTATACCTGATAAATTGGTCATTGTTCACAAGCAGAAGAGAAATTGATAGGGCCCGTTTTATTTACAGGGGAACCGGCAATATGTTATCTTCTTATTGGACTTCTGGTTTTCCCATCGGAGGGTTATGTTGCCTCTTGCGTGTCACTCAGAGAATTTTCTCAATGTCATTAGTCTTTAAGGCTTTAATATGCACGGCATAGGAATAATCATTCTTAATCTCTGAGTTATTTTCAGAGAAGAAACTTAGAAATATATTTTCAAATACAAATTTAATCTCTCGCCTCTCAAATGGAAAAACAAAGAAATGACAAATGGCAATGAGTAACTTTGTTATCCCAAGCTGGCCAGTTACAACGATAGGCAAGTTACAATGATGTCATCTGTCTTCTAATATGGGAAGGTAACAGTTAGGCATGATTCAGTAGATGGTATGTGGCTGAGACTGAGCATTCCAGCCTCACAGACATGTGTCCCCACCGGAAACTTGGCAGCCTCTCCCTGGAGATTAACATCATTCTCACTGGAGAACATGGCATCGCCACAGGGGACAGGGTTGTGCTGTGAACTTGACACTGTGATGCAGGCTGCCCATCCCCACAAGCTCCAGGTCCACCACCTTGGGTGTGAGCTCTGCTATTCCGTCCACTGTGCTACCATCACCACAGGGAGGGCTGCCCTGGACCCTGGTTGCTGATTCCATCCGCCAGCTGCATGAATGAGCGAGCCCTGCGCTGGTAAAGCACACAGGAGCTGAACGACCTCTGAGAACGACGGGCAGGCCAGGTGTGGGCTGTGCATCACTCCTACTCACAAGTAAGGAGACTCAGGCTCCTCTGAGGCCACTGAGGCTCTTCCCAGCTTCTAGCACTTTCCAAAGTTCTGGTGGTTTAGCTTCCAGGCCACACAGCAGCCTTCAGATTTTTAGCCTCTCCTGACTCACCAGAGTAATTTGCACTGAATTAATCTGCAGGTATTTATTGAGTCTCGACCACATGGCCAACACTGTACTTTTGCAGGAGGTAGTATAGGAGGGGTTCCAGAGAAAGAACTGCAACCACATTGTTGACATTTTCAAAGGCTTTCACAAAAAATTGTCTCCAGGTGATGAGACCAGTGATCAGAGCGTCAGCCCAGAAGTCCCAGCTCTACTGCCGAGCTGGCGCTTCCTCGGTGGTTGTCAGCATCCACACTAGGGCTTATGCCGCTGGGTTTCTGTGGGGATCCAACAAGATAACCCATAATAAGCATCCATAGGATGTTGGCTATTATCCTCGTACCAACCCTACTTTGCAGACAGAAACACTGTAGAAAGGGTACAGAGAGAAAAATATAAATTTTATTTCGGTTTTCTTCCGTTCTTGCACAACTCATCGTGGTTGATTTTTTTACAACCTTCCTCTTTTACAGGTGAGGAGACAGAGGAGGGCAGTGCTTCTAATTATTCGTGACTATTGACGTTTGGAGCCAGATAATTCTTTGCTTGGGCCTTTCCTGTGCATTGCAGGAGGTTTAGCAGCATCCCTGGCCTCCAACAGAGGCTACTAACACCATCCCAGGTGTGGCAATCTAAAAAGTCTCTGGGCATTGCCAAATGTCCGCTGAGGGAAAAATATCCCCCCAGTTGAGACCCACTGAGGTGGAGTAATTTGTCAAAGGGCTAATGAGGACCCCTGCCCCTAAAGTGACTCATCCTCTATCACTAGGGCGCCTCTCCAAAAGGACTCATTACAGAGTCACAGAGACGAAAACACCAGCGAGTTCTGCCTGATTCTCAAGCGCCATCCAAGTTCAGAACAGGGAGCATTGGAGATGAGTTTCCCTTTAGACAAGGTCAGGTGAATCAAGGAGATGGGCCGTGGCCCGGACACTGCAGGCAGGCTATATGGAAGACAGAATGGAGGGATGACCATGTGCAGTGTGGCTGCTGAGGGAACTAGAGGCAAAGGCCAGAGAGGGGCTGCATGGGCACCTTGAGGACAAAGGGGCCCAAGGAGGTTGGATAGGGCACGGGTGAGAGGACGTCGTAGGCCTCGGGAGTTGTCAGAGAAGTTTGGACCTGATGCCAGGAGAAGTCAGACTCCAAGGGCTGGTCCCCAAGCGAGTAGAGGGTTGAAGGAGCATGCAGGCAGTTTAGAGTGAGGACATCCATCTGGAACAGCAGGGCCTCTGTGACCTGAAGAGAGGCCTTTGCAAGCTACCACCAGCAGTTCTTACAACTCGCCTGTTATAGCTGGGTCGGAAGAGAAAGGTGCGATGCACAAAACTTGGTGATGTTTAGGTGGGCAGTGGGGCCCAGCACTGACCCGGCTGGTGAGCAGGTCTGAGCCTCACTGCTGAGAAGTTGTGGCTGATGACTTCCGCTTAAGACTGGCCAAGTACCACAGAAACCAGGCTGCCCTTTTCCCCCAGCCTCCCAAAGACAACAAGCAAATGGACCTTTGATTAGGCCCCTTCCTGGTTCTGAAGGGTAGGCTGCAGAGCTGTTCACTCCAATCACCATCTGGGGAGTCAGGATTTCCTGAGGTGAGCAGCAAAGGCTCACGGCTTTCTCACTCCTACTCCCCCGGAAATCCGGCTGAGAGTCGACCAACAACATCAACAAAAAAAAAAAGAGAGAGAGAGAAAGAAAAGCACCGTGTGGGTCATTGGTCTATTTTTATTCTGCATGGCCTGACTTGGTGTTTACGTGCCTGGACCACCGGCTACCTGTGAGAATTTCAACATGATGTGTGTTCAAGATGTTTTCAGAATTTCCAGCTGGCAGATTCTGGCGGGCTGTTAGTAGAGGTCAGACAGTAGTAGCTGGTCATCTGCATGGAAGGTACCAGGTTGAATAACGTCTGAGAGAAATTGGTGACCGGCCCTGTGCCTTTTTAATTTTTTATTTTTTAGTAGACCAGACCTTTCTTCCACAAAGAGACAAATCATTCGCTGAGTCATTCATAGAGTCGTCCACACATTTATTTAGAAACATTTACAGCTGCTGTGAGTCGGGCTCCATGTTTAACATTGGATCAATGAGTGAAGAGGCAAACAAAAATTCGACCTAAAAGGATATAGCTTACTGGAGCATCGTGGGTAGTTGTGCCATGTATTATGAAGGGCTAGATGGCTCCTCCTCGTGAAGAATGCATCTTAACTGTGTACACACAGCATAGGCAACTAGAATGCTGGTAGATCAGCTGAGGAAAGCAGGTGTTACCAAGTTAAGTGTGACCAGCTGGGCAAATTCTTTCTTTATTTCCCGTTATCAGTTATTTTAGGATGCCAAGAAACATGCCCGTTAACTTGCTGACTTTACTTCACCAGCTGCTCATGCCCGGAGCTAGGTGCCATGGAGCCCGGCCGCCAGCAGAGGGAGCCTCAGGCTCATCCCGGAGCTCTGCCTGCAGCAGGGAAAGAAAGGCCTGTTTGTGCCCAGCCAGCCCAGAGGGAACTGGAGGATGAAGTTGATCAGAAAACTATTTGGCTCAGCCCCCACTTGCTGAACTGACGGAGCCTTATGTCCACGATGAAGTCACATACAATGGAAAGTGCCTGGCAATCAGCAGAGATTACAAAACCAGGGGAAGGAAGCTGCTGGCCGGGAGGGGGCAGCGGGGACCAGGACGCCCTGCTTTTCCTTAGGGCCAGCACCCATCCGAGCCCCAGCCAAAGCCTGAGGAGTCGGTGTTGACCTTGGAAGCCCCACCTGGGTCTTTTATTTGCATCAGGTTGCCCACTGGGAATCCGAAGGCTGAAATCGTATATTGAGAAAGGGAGAGTGAAGACCCCCCAGGATGGTTGCCAGGCAGGCTGTCAGTCCGTCAGTCCACCCTCTGATTTCACTGGCTAATTGACAGCCCTATCGCAGGCGTCAGGAGTTAGAGCCACTTGGCACACAGAAGGGGGACCATGAAAGCAAGGCTGAGATCTTCTTCAGGGAACAGAGTCTTCCAAAGGCTGAGGGTCTGTGAGACGTGACAGCTGAAGAAAATTAAATGTGACTGCGGCACGGTGCCTGCATTATCCAGCCCGGCAGGCAGCCTGCAGCTTCTGCTGCCCTTGGGTCTAGAGAGGGTGGCTGGAGGGACAGAAGGTAAAGGAAATGCTGTGACAGAACCCCATTTAGGAAGGTGCCTGCCCATTTGCTTATCAAACAGTAAAGCAGCCCCTTTTCACTCCAACTCAACTCAAGTCACCTGCAGGAACCTTACAGGCTGATTGGACCTCGGAAGGGGGCCTGGTTTCTGCTGGAGAAACAAGTGATTCAGACAAAGAGTTTTGTCCCCTCCTCCCAGAAGAGCCTGGGGCCTGCACCCTCCTTAATGGGTATAGGGACCATGGGCAGAGTGGAGGGGGTTCAGTGCCAATTACAGGCAACATAGGAAAGCACTTCACTGCCCACCCCTCTCCCTGCCCCTCCCCAAATTCAGGCCACCCACTGGCCAGGCCCGGAGGAACACGGGGCCCTGGCTGCCTGCGCTCACACTGAGACCAGGTCTGGCTTTGCCAGGCTGCCCTGGAGCCACCATGGAGCAGAACGGCTGCTGTGCCCGGCCCTCCCCCACCCCCGGGGTGGCGCTGGAGTCACGGAAGGCCGGGCCCTTTTTGCGGAAGTGATATTATGTAGATAATAATCATTTATTCACCAGTCATAAAAATGATCCGTGGCCCGTGAGGAATCAGAGCTGGGCTGATGAGCATCAAGCAGCAGGCCTAATCAGAAATTCAATATTCTCTACCCTTCTTTCTATTAACGATCAGAGCGCTCCGGGAGCCTCGCCGCAGGCTTTCCCGCAGCGTGCAGGAGCCAGGGAATGGGGGTGCGGGGCTGCTGTTTCTTTCGTTGGTGTTTGGGTGGTGTGGGGTGACCAGCCCTCTGCCTGCCTGGGCGCCCCCTCCATTGCCTCCAGCCCCCCCGGGGAGATGGGTCCCAGCCCCGCGGTCTGAGGCAGAGCCTCCTGCAGCTGCATGGTCAGGCTGCCTTCATCTCATTTCCATGCCGGCCTGAGCTGCTACTGTCCCACCTGCTTCTCCACAGCTTTATAAATCATGCTGGCCTTTTAAATAAATCTAGGCTGTCTTTCAGGGCGCTCGTAAGCAAATGAAAGTCAGGTCCAAGGGAAAGAGTAGTAGCTATCCTTGCTTCCTTTGCTTATTTCCTTCTGTTAAAAGACTGCTTGACCGTTTGCTATCTGGGCTACCCAGGGCGTGATTGTAAAGGAGGTAAAATATGGCGGCAGGCTCCTCTGTCTCCGTCTTTTGTCCTCCCTGTCAGCACCCCAGGGGCTCCTGACCTAGAGAAAACCAGTCTATGGTCTATACGCTCCCAGTGCTCGGGTCCTGGGGGAGTTTGCACGACACAGGATAGGACTGCCCAGCTCCCATAAACGGTAGCGCTTCCGGAGTGGAGGGCGGCAAGGAGCTGTCCCCGGGGCCTTCCGTCATCGCAGCTCTTGGCATGGCATGGAGGCCTCTGTCCTGGGCTCATGGGCAGTGTGTGCCGCCCCGCTTCCCCCCGAATCCTCGCGCAGGCGTCCCTCGGCTGCTGGTGCAGGCGCTGCTGCACTCCCTCCTTTTTTGTCGCCAGCTGGCAGCCAGAAGATGGGGGGCCGCTGCTTCCACCTCAGTCCTGGTCTCCAGACAGCTGCCTTCCTTCATGCACGTGAGCGCTGAAACCCTGGGGCCCCATAACAGTTTGGAAAAGGCCCCATGCACTGGGAGAGAGCCACACCCTCTAGTCTACGAGGCCAGTACCAAGGGTTCTGCTGTTTTCTCTCAAATCCTGGGCACCTCACCCTACTCCCCTGGGCCGTGGTGGGATGTGTGGAGGGTCTTATGGGCAGTTCTATCCAGCCGATATGCTTCCTGAAAACGGAGGCCTCTGATCTCCTGGCTGAGGCGGGGTCCACCGGGGCTGGGGGGTGTCTAGGAAATTGGCAGCGGGGGTACATGAGGGCAAAATATGCTCCAGATATGTGTAGACTTGGCCACAGTGTCCT
>NW_011888931.1:1542517-1551790 GCF_000151845.1 Pteropus vampyrus | reverse complement strand
GGGGGGCTTTTGGCCCACACATGCTCCCTGCTTCCTGAAAAGTCAGAATGAGAAGGTAACAAAATGTGCAAAAATTAGTGCTTTGGTTCAGGAAATCCCAGCTCCTGGAACCAATGGGTTAATATGGGGTCCACTGATAAATTCCAGCTGCTTCAGTGTGTGCTCCGCGGTGCGTGCTCCACATTCCAGCTGGGGGCCATGTAATCAGCGTCGGAATGGGCAAAAAGGATAATATCTTGCACCGTGTCATTTTTGTTTCTGCCTCCCAATTCACCCAAGCTAAAATTTCAACTCCTCGCTTCAACTTGGTCGGGCTAGTATAAAGTTACTTTCCAAAAAAACCGAGAGAATATTTCGTGTGAAGAAGGTGTGGCAAATGGAGCTGGCCTGCATTTGATGGAGAACAATTTCCACTTGGGGCTGGGCCTGCCCGCCCCAGGCTCGCACTGAATAATCCCAGCTGTGCAACTTCTGGCAGGCTCCTACCTCCCGCCCACTCTGAGGGAAGAACTCCTCCCCTCCTTTAGTAGGGCATCCGGGAAACAGGCGGGGGAACAGGTGGGTCATAGCCAGATGCGGACTGTGTACCAAGAAGGCCTAGCCAAGTCTAGAGAGCCTGTGCGGCTTCTCAAAACTAGGCAGCATCAGCTCATTTGAGAGAAAGCAATTGGGAAAACAAATATCAAGTCAGAAGAGGAGAGACCATGAAAATTAGAAAGTGCTGAGAACCTTCTAGGCTTTAAGAGTTTGGTCATGCTATTAACTTCTCGGTCCTTTGGCCAGCAGCAACAGTCTTAAAGTTCTTTTAAGGAGAGGCACATCAGAGTTCCAATCCAGCAGAGGCCTAGAAGCACTTTTTCCTCTTAGATTAAAAAGTTGGAATGGATAATTGAGAAGGTCCCTTTCAGGTTATTCTAAGACTCTCCAAATCTGGCTATGATCCATTTCACTAATAAGCAACTGTCTACAGAGATGGACTAACACATCATAGCTGTCTCTTGGCTAGCACTGGGCTCACTGGTGTCCCCAGAAGTGAAGGAGGTGGACACCAACAAATAAACTACTGTGAATACTATTTGTAACATTAGTACACAGACACACAAATGTGTGTTCAGAACTGAGGGACTTTTGTTGGGACAATTTCTAAGCAATGCCTTGTAAATCATCACTCAGCAATGACTCCACAAAGCACTTAAGTTCATCCTTCATATGTAAAAATTGTAAGCAACGCCATGCAAATAAGTTATTTCAAATCCTCACAAACCTGAATCTCTTGGGTGTGGGGGGTCTCAGTAGGTCACTCAGAGGTCACAACTTAGCATAAAGGTCTAAGAGTTTCCACCTGAATCCACAGGTGCAGGTCACTCCTAAATCCACCTCACCAAGGGGTGTAGGCAAGAAGGAGCTCCTGGTCTGCCCCCTTTACACCCCAAGTTAGGTGCGAGACACCTGACTTCTTTTTAGACTCAGGAGTATGATACTCAAGACTGCATCTTTATGTATATATTTCAAGACTGTTAAGCATCTATTTTTATGTAGAAGGCATCTTGTATGTGTCAGCTCTTAGGTCCCCAGATCTGGAGGGCGGGGGGACTAGAATCATTTAATCAGAAAATAATTTATTCCATCCAGCTGTATTTTATATATCAATGAGTCACCTTAAATGCTTTCTAGAAGAAGGTGGCTATAGGTCAGTACATTAATTTAAAAAGAGTAAATGGTTCGGCACGTATTCATTATTCACCTTCGGAGGGCAGAAGACTCTAGGCTTTATGAGGTTGGGGAGTTAGGGCAGGGAAGACAGACGGACAGGACATGGTCTCATAAGAAGATGCGACACAGACCCAGAATAATGCAAGACCGCATGGGGAAAATAAACCGTGGGTACTAAGGACAACAAGTAAGGCACGCAGGACTTCACAAGAGAGCCGTGCTGGGGTGGTCGAGATGATGTCTAGACGCTGCAGTGAGGTGCATAAGAGACCATTTAAAGATCTCCTGCCCACCTTAGAGGCCTGTGCCAACGCTGAAGGACCCGTGAAGACCCCCAGGCCCTCCTCCTGCGGCTCACGTGGAAGTCCTTTCTTCTGTCACCTACAGCCAACTCAAGGTCCAGCCAAGGGCAATGTAAATGGGTTAACAAAGGAAAACAAATGACAGGGATTCTGAAGAGAGAGACAGATTTCTCACCCCACGGGCTTACGCACAGCCTGGTGTATGAAGGCTTTTTAGGCCACAGTTTCCTCACATAACAAGGGCTTCTCATCCCTTGCACGGCCCAAGCAGACCCAGAGAGCTGGGGTGGGGGTGGTGAGGGGGAAGGAGTCTGCATCTGGCCCAGTTAGTGTCAGGTGGGCATCAGGACCGAGCCCCAAAGGGTGGCCAGGTGTCCTCAGTGGTCACCAATGAAGTGGTTGGAACCAGAGCCAAGGACACTCTGGCAGTTAGCTGGAGAGGGAAACTAAAGACAGTTTCTACCCTGACCAAATCGAGTTTGTCCCCCGTCCCTTTTTTTTTAAGAGGTCTCTCACCTAGCACAAGCCCTCACCCAGGACCAAAGGACACTTGTCTGGAAGAGAATCCTCACCATGACCACATCAAATGCCCCTGAAGTGGACTCACATTTGGAAACTGCCTCAATGTACTTGGACTTCAACGCTTAAAATGGTGGCTTTTGGTTGTATAAACTCTTATATTAAAACATTTTAACATTTTGTTAGTGATTTTTTTTCTTTGTAATTGGAATTGAAGAGAATTTCATTCCCATTATGATGTAGCCATCCTTTAATGCCATCGTCAAGGTTTTCTTGTGCCTCCTGCCAACACAAACCCAGCCCGGCTTGGTTTATTTTGCTGACTGCCCACGGATGGCCTCTCGCTCCCTCACGGCCTCCTGGGGGACCCGTGCGCACTCAGACACACCCCAGGAAAAACAGGGCAGTGGAGGGGTGGCTTCCAGCTCTGCTCGCCACTATTCTCAGATTCAGCAGTCCTCAGCAAAAGGACGTTTCCAGAAGTTCCAAAAAGTTTACAAGACGTTTTATTTTGTTTTTTAACAATTACCAAGGAAAAGAAAAATAAATCGACATGAGTGAAAGCAGAAATCCCTACTCCCTGACACACACGCAAACCAGACAGTGAAATGGAACGGACTTTTTCTCACGGGCGGGACGTGCCCGCCACTGGAGCTGTTAGGGGTCCAGAGCGGGCGTAATTGGCCTGGTGGACCTTTTCTTTAGCTCTGAGCAATTCCCTATGCTTGTTCTTCATTGAATAAACTTGCTCATTAAGGTTTCAGAATTAAGGTTTCAAAATTACAATACATAGATCCCAAAGGGCAACTTTCAAATTGCCCAGTCAGAGCGTTACACAGCTACTGGTTTTCAGCAAGCCAAACCGAGGCTGCCCGAGGCGGACCCCGAGTTATAAATGTGGCTTAGGCCTGGAAACAGGGGGTACACTCAGGATGCCTTTAACTGGTAACTCAAGTCCCCTCATCGTTGTTGATGACCATCGCTTATAGTCCAGGAACAACATGAAAAGAGGACTCACCAAAAACTGTCCAAAGACTTTCCGAATGATTTATTTTTGAAAAAGTTCATACCGTGTGTGTGTTTAAACTTTAAAGATTCCCTAATTGTCCAGCAATGAATTATCTTCCAAGTCATACCTGAAAAATCACTTCTCGTGAAAATATCCATCAGTACAAAAACGGCTTAATGAGATATAACATGCCATTGGAGAGATCCCAAAAGATGAGCTACATGTCGATGACATTCAAGTACTAAGCAACAGATGGAAGTTGGGGTCTGGAGAGGAGGTTCAAAAGTATGTGACTGTGTCGGGGGAGGGGCTTGCCTTAGGCAAGCAAGTGGGCTCGCTTTACTCCCAGGGACCCGAGCAGCAGGATGGAGCTGGAGCCTCAGGTCAGCTCAGGGATGGACAGAGGTGGAGGTGCTCCAGATGAGCCACCAAACTTCCAAGGGGACAGTGGGCAGTGCCAGCAGCTCACCTTAATGCACGCTCTGAACATGCCCTCAACATGCCCTCCAGACAGAAGAATGGACGCAGAGAAAGGAGCTCTTCCTGAGATATCCCACCTGGTGTGGTGAAAGAGGCAGCTTGCTCTGGACGCTAAAAACTCCTATGCCACATAGTCAAAGCACACAGTTAAAGCATAGGTAGCAAAATGGAATATATCGTGAACCAAGTCTCAATATTTACATTTGAGGAAACTTCACATTCAAACACAGAGTATTATTTCTCAAGTCATATTTTCCCCCCAAGGTGATGGGGCATTTGGATGGAAAGGGAGACAGAGAGGAAAATTGCCTGGACTGAATTGCAGGCAAAGCTAAGAATATTATGGAAGATCCACAAAGCCTTCCAAACTTTTAAATGGAGCAGCTGGATAAGATGACAGCTCAAAATGGGATCAAACATTTCAAGTTAAAAATGAATGCTAAATTTACTGAAAGCTGAACTCAAAAGTTTAAGACTAGGTTTTTAAACTTTCTAACTTTAATCAAACAAATACTCCCTTTAAAATATAGTGCAGCTGAGTCATGTACAGCCTCGTGGTCCTGCCATGCCCACCAGGAGCTATGGGGGTGACAGGGACAGCTTCCTCCTACCCCAGGTCAGACCCTGATGGCCAATTCCAGAAGCCTGGATAGGAAAGTGATGTTTAGAGTTCTTAACCAAAGGAGCCCCAATCGAACTCAGATCCGTGCTCCCCAGAAGGCACTCAGCTGCAGCCCAGGTCCTAACTGGAAGTAGAGAGTGCCCCAAGTTCACGGCCCCTGGGAGGAGGAGCTCAACAAAGTGCCGTCTGCCCTTGCGGCAACTGGCGCCCTTCACTTTCCTATCCCAGCCCTGGAACTGATTAGCAGGACGTGAGTAATTTACCCATTAGACCACCTCAGAAGCAGGTGGGGCGGAGAAAGCGGCAAGCAGAGACAAATAAAAGTCTCCATTTTCACTCTGTGAAGGCAGCACTTAGGCAAAATGAGGGGGTTTTTTAGGCTTCTTTGAAATGAAACCGGGAGGACCTAACTGCAGCCTTTTTGTTGGCAGGGGAAAGGCCTGTGGCTGCTTTGTGCTCCCACCCCTACAATTAGGGCAGAGGCCACGTTGCTTCCTGAAACAAGATCTACAGTTCAGCCCTGAGCTCCGGGTGGGACACATCTGCTGCTGGGCGGTGGGGTGGTCAGGGGACAGGATGGCCCACCGAGGCAGCACAGGGACAGTGTGCAGAGACGCCAGGGGGGCGAGGCGCTGGCTCTGCTCGAACCCCAGGTAACCCGCACAGCTTTCTCCTAGCAACCTTGTGGTCTGGAGAGAGAGGTCCAGCCTGGGCATCTTCCAGAAGGTCGGAAAGACCCTGCATTCAAGGGCGAGCTCTCTGGCCCAGCCAGAAAGGCATCAGGATCCCATCACCTGGGGTCCTGAGCAGCAGCCTGGGGTCATCTGCTCCTTCATATATTGGGAGTTCACACCTAATATGGAGTAAAAATAAGTGTTTCCCAACATATGGCGCATCTCTCTCAGCTTCTTTCATCACCTTGATGGTTCTTTTAGGGGCTGATGAGCCAAGTGCTGTTTCCTGGCTGGTGCCAGCTCCTGCCATGTCCACTCACCAGTGCCAGCTGCCACCTGCACCTTTAATAATGTCAAAGTCTCCAATATGCTGACATGTGCTCCTAAAGTTTGGTTTTAAGTGCTTTCTCAGAAATGTGAGTTGACTGACTCTGCCTGGAACGTCATTTGGAAAATGCTTGACATTTCTATAGCAGGGCACTTGCTCATTTAGGAAAAAATGATGGAGAGAAAATAAAGACCGGGTTCTCGAGCCAATTCTTACGCGCCCCCAAGCCTCCCACTACCAGGAGCAGCCGTGGCCCCCTCTCCTCTCTCCAAGCATGACTTTATGGCCTCCGTTCTCAGCTGTCACGTTTCAGACAGCGGGAAGCACAACTCTGATGGGCAGCTGGGTGTCAACAGCTCCAGCTTCTGTCCCCAAAGGAACCTCAGTCCCAGGCTCTTAAATTGGCACTCTACTCTCTGTATAATAACTGCAGAAAATTAGTCAAACGTTTTCATTGTTCAACTCAAGGCCATTGTGATTGTGTGCAATAAAATCCATTTAGTTCAGTTACTTAAAGGAAGAGCTTACAAAACAAGTAGGAAGTTTCTGGCAGCTGTAGAACAGAGAGAGGGAATTTCTGGGAGGGGAGACAAGGAAGCATGTAGGACTCTCTCTTGCATGGATACGGTTCCTCTAGCTCCTCAGTGAAACTCACATGGGCTCTGACCTTAAAGGATTGATTTCATGATTTTAAAACTGTTTCTTGAGAGATGGGGTAAATGTGCCTTCAGAAAAACCGTTGAGCAGCTAAAACTGGACATGGTCACAAAGCTATAAGGAAAACATAAGAGGGGCCGTTCCCATGGCAGCTTGTGGCAGGGCCTCCTATCCCTGGGCTCATTGTGTGCTCCCCGCTCCTGTGGACACGTGACCCCCGTGGGAAAGAGTTCAGGGAAAAGCCCACGGAGAACTGGAAAACCCATTTTTTCTGAACGGTTCCTCACAGCCTGTCACAGGAGCTGCATCTCCCCGCAAGCTTCTTGGCATCCAGCCGCCCACCTGCAGTTCTTAAACCCCCTCCCCGTCCTTCCACATGTGACCCTCCTCGACGATCAGAGCTCAGTGCGTTAACTGTGTCACCTTCCCAGTGAGGGGCAGGCTCCACGGCCCCCGTGGAAAGCTGGGAACGTGCATGCAGGCCTGGAGTCTGGTCACTCCTGTGTTTAGTTGTCTTTTCTCTCTCTCTCTCTCTCTCTCTATTTCTCAACCTCCCTCTGTATATCTTTAAATCTCTCAATCACTCTCAACTCCCCAGCCCCCATACAATGTTGTCAATTTATCATCCCTCAGAGTCCAGCTTGGGTTTTTTAGAACGGAAGCACTAACAGATAGATTATTTGTAGACTCCGAGGATTAACCTAGAGAGTCATTTAAACTACAGAGTTGCCTCAAATGAAAAACCCTCAAATCCAGCTAGTCTGCAATCTAAACTTCAGAGCATGGTGGGTGAGTGTCAAAGAACCTGTTGCTATATAATATATTTAATCCACCACCGACCACCCTCTGGCACTAATTTCTTACATTCATTCCAAACACAAAATTCCAGGACCCCCGAAAGTCTCTTCTCGCTACAGCTTCGGGCCCAGGCTCAAGGTCCAGCGTCTTGTTTCCTGAAGCAGGATCGGGTCCATCCGGGCGTTTCTTCAGGAATAGCAACTTAAGTCTGGTTCCTCTAGTTCTAAAGACCTGTGAACTAGAGAAAGGATGTGTGGCCCCCACACATTCAACAAACAGTGGTGATATCAGGAGAGGAAAATGCCATTTAATACCCTTCATTTGAAAGGGGAGAGGAGAGGAAGCCTGTATCAGCGATTGGTTCATAGCAGTTTGAAAACTTGGCCACACACACGTGTCTCCATTTCCAGTCCCTGGGTAGAGCCAAGAGCGGCTCTCGGTCAGGAGCTGTTGTGGGCAATGCCCTACACATTTTTTAAAGCGCTGTCATCTAACTGAGAAAGCCTATAAGGCATGTCTTTAAGACACATAGAAGCCCTACTAGATATATCCTTAAATCTTTCTAAGGTCTTAAAAGAAGTCTTACAGCTTCAACCTTGGGACTGTCCCCCTGAGGCCATGCTGTACAAAGTGCCCTGGATTTGATCTTTGTCCTGCAGCCATTTCTCATCATGAGACACTTTTGCTAGGAGACAATGGAAATGAGAAACAGTTTCATTATCAGAGCCAGAAAGTCCTGGCCTCTTCCTATTTCCTCTGAGCTCTGCTCTGCACCTTACAATTCCTCCCTTAGTCCATCCATGGTTTATCACAGGCAGCTGGAGGAAGCCAGCGGTACATTCTGCTTCTGTCTGGAGTCTCCTCAGACAGGCCCAATATTTCACTGGATACCCTTTCCGTTTTCCACGTTACCACAGGTGACAATGCCACCAACTTTCTGTCTAGTCTTCAATAACATTTTTCTCACTGTCCTCTACACCCTCAACAGTCACCTTGAGGTCCTTCCAGCTTTAATTAATCTTCTCGAGGTCCTCCCAGCTTTTGCTCCATGCCTTGTCCCAAAGCCAAGGCCATGTGTTGGGTTTCTGTGAGGGCGGCAACCCACTTCCGGGTACCTAATTTTGTCTTAATTATCTATTGTTGCATAACAATTACCCCCCAAATTAGTGGTTTAAAACGACAACCGCTTTTCACAATTTTGTGGATATGAAACTTGGATGAAGTGTACAGTGTGATATGTGTTTTTCCACCACTGGGTCAGTTAGTGATACTCAGCTAGTGGTGGGCTGGTCCATGGTGGCCACGATGGTTTCGTTCACCTAGCTGGCACTTTGGTGGAGAGATGGCTGGAAGGCTGGGCGAAACAAAGACTGTCAACCAGAGTCCCTACCCATGGCCTCTGTAGCATGGCAGTCAGGATAGTCAGGTGGCAGCTCAATGCTTCCAGAGAGAATGTTCCTAGAGACTGTGGAAGCTGCCATATTCCTAAGACTTGGGTTGGAAACCAGCATGACGTCATTCCTGCCATTTTCTAGTGGACAAAGTCGTCTGCTCAAGATGAGAGGACATAACTCCCACTTTTAGATGGGAGAATTGCCAAGGAATTTATGACCACCTTTAGTTTTTCAGATTCCTTCTTCATCTCTCTTTTCTTCCATTTGTCTGAGATGACATGTGATGGCTGGTGTTGCAGCTGCCATCTTGGACCCTGAGAGGTTGTTGGGAGTAAAAGGCAGGTGCTGCAGATCAACAAGCTAGAAACCATCTGGATCCCTAACACCATCAAAACCGTCAGATCTCTGACTTGTTTACTTCTGAATTTTTAGAATGTTAGACAAATTAATTGTTCTTAAGTCATTGTGGTTTTGTTTTGTTTTTTTTTTTTTTACTTTTCTGTCACTTTCAGCCTAATACCTAACAATAGTTTGGAGTACAGTATATCCTTTAGTAGCTCAGTTGCAGACTGAGGAGACTTTTCTGTACCCCAACAATGCATCCTGTACCCCATAACCAGTTTCCTGAAGCACCACATATGGGGCTCATAGAAGCTCCCCTATAATACCTTCCATCATAAGAGTCCTTGACCCACACTCTGATCTCATTGCCTCCTTCAAAACAAATTTCCTGTCAAAGCCCAGTATACGAGGCCCTGCACAGTTCGGCCTTGACCC
>NW_011888931.1:1520135-1542467 GCF_000151845.1 Pteropus vampyrus | reverse complement strand
ATAGCAGTTTGAAAACTTGGCCACACACACGTGTCTCCATTTCCAGTCCCTGGGTAGAGCCAAGAGCGGCTCTCGGTCAGGAGCTGTTGTGGGCAATGCCCTACACATTTTTTAAAGCGCTGTCATCTAACTGAGAAAGCCTATAAGGCATGTCTTTAAGACACATAGAAGCCCTACTAGATATATCCTTAAATCTTTCTAAGGTCTTAAAAGAAGTCTTACAGCTTCAACCTTGGGACTGTCCCCCTGAGGCCATGCTGTACAAAGTGCCCTGGATTTGATCTTTGTCCTGCAGCCATTTCTCATCATGAGACACTTTTGCTAGGAGACAATGGAAATGAGAAACAGTTTCATTATCAGAGCCAGAAAGTCCTGGCCTCTTCCTATTTCCTCTGAGCTCTGCTCTGCACCTTACAATTCCTCCCTTAGTCCATCCATGGTTTATCACAGGCAGCTGGAGGAAGCCAGCGGTACATTCTGCTTCTGTCTGGAGTCTCCTCAGACAGGCCCAATATTTCACTGGATACCCTTTCCGTTTTCCACGTTACCACAGGTGACAATGCCACCAACTTTCTGTCTAGTCTTCAATAACATTTTTCTCACTGTCCTCTACACCCTCAACAGTCACCTTGAGGTCCTTCCAGCTTTAATTAATCTTCTCGAGGTCCTCCCAGCTTTTGCTCCATGCCTTGTCCCAAAGCCAAGGCCATGTGTTGGGTTTCTGTGAGGGCGGCAACCCACTTCCGGGTACCTAATTTTGTCTTAATTATCTATTGTTGCATAACAATTACCCCCCAAATTAGTGGTTTAAAACGACAACCGCTTTTCACAATTTTGTGGATATGAAACTTGGATGAAGTGTACAGTGTGATATGTGTTTTTCCACCACTGGGTCAGTTAGTGATACTCAGCTAGTGGTGGGCTGGTCCATGGTGGCCACGATGGTTTCGTTCACCTAGCTGGCACTTTGGTGGAGAGATGGCTGGAAGGCTGGGCGAAACAAAGACTGTCAACCAGAGTCCCTACCCATGGCCTCTGTAGCATGGCAGTCAGGATAGTCAGGTGGCAGCTCAATGCTTCCAGAGAGAATGTTCCTAGAGACTGTGGAAGCTGCCATATTCCTAAGACTTGGGTTGGAAACCAGCATGACGTCATTCCTGCCATTTTCTAGTGGACAAAGTCGTCTGCTCAAGATGAGAGGACATAACTCCCACTTTTAGATGGGAGAATTGCCAAGGAATTTATGACCACCTTTAGTTTTTCAGATTCCTTCTTCATCTCTCTTTTCTTCCATTTGTCTGAGATGACATGTGATGGCTGGTGTTGCAGCTGCCATCTTGGACCCTGAGAGGTTGTTGGGAGTAAAAGGCAGGTGCTGCAGATCAACAAGCTAGAAACCATCTGGATCCCTAACACCATCAAAACCGTCAGATCTCTGACTTGTTTACTTCTGAATTTTTAGAATGTTAGACAAATTAATTGTTCTTAAGTCATTGTGGTTTTGTTTTGTTTTTTTTTTTTTTACTTTTCTGTCACTTTCAGCCTAATACCTAACAATAGTTTGGAGTACAGTATATCCTTTGGTAGCTCAGTTGCAGACTGAGGAGACTTTTCTGTACCCCAACAATGCATCCTGTACCCCATAACCAGTTTCCTGAAGCACCACATATGGGGCTCATAGAAGCTCCCCTATAATACCTTCCATCATAAGAGTCCTTGACCCACACTCTGATCTCATTGCCTCCTTCAAAACAAATTTCCTGTCAAAGCCCAGTATACGAGGCCCTGCACAGTTCGGCCTTGACCCCGCTCTCTATCCTGACGTGCCTGCGCTCCCCCACAGCCCACCTGGCAGATGAGCCCCGTGCCCCGACGTGCCCTGTGCTGTCCTGCCTGTGGGTGTTTGTGCCCGCTGTCCGACCCCACCCATGTACCTTCTTCCAAATCTCCTTTCCTTGGAGAATTTCTAGGGTCACAAAGAAAAGGGTTTCTCCTTCTCTCAAACTTTTGCAGGAATCACTGTCTAAAACCCTCACTTGATATCACATTCCACTGTCAATGGAGGGTCTTGTTGTTTTCTTCTCCCCACATGTACACATCTCAAGTAGACTCTGAGTCACCAAAGGGCCTGTATCACTGCTCACTGGGTCTCTGGTGCCTACCTGGTCATGGACAGCTTTGTTCCCAGGAGGCACATCTCACGTAAGCAGAGTCAATGGCTGGCCAGAATGGAGGGAGGAGGAAGGAAATGCAGTTCACCAAGCCACCCCTTTCTGGCCTCTTGCACACCTGCCTGGAACATGTGGCCCGTCCTTCCTCACTCGCTAGCCACTTGGTGGTGTAAGTCCACCTCAGAGAACTCGCTGTCCCACTGTAAACCCGGAGGGCAGGGGGCCAGGCCCCAGCTTCTAGGAACCCCTAGCTGCCACTTGTTGCGCAGTCTGACTCTGAGGCACAGGAGGGATGGCCTGGTTACTCGGATTTTGTTCCACGTCGGCACTTTGCTGGACAATTGAGAACCAAGTTCGAGGGGACAGGAGCATAGAAATGAGAATGTCTCGGCTTTGCCTGTGGTCGCCTGAGAGGAAAGCCCAAGGGGTTCCCCATCCAGTGCCCTGCAAGACTGTCCCCCTGCATTCCCAGCCTGCGGAGAACCGGATGGACCCTGCCAGGGCATCAGATGGCCTGGGAATCGGGGAAGCACCCAAAAATGGAAAAGGTTCTGACCGGAAACTTTTGCTAAACTCAGCATTGCTTTTCCTGAGGCCTGAAAGCATGACAATGAGTAGACGTGACACCCGGGGAGATTACATTTAATGAGTTGCTTGGCGAGGGCGATTTCTGAAATTAATTATCAATCACTTCTAATTATTTTTAAATGGCATTTATTAATCCACAAGGATTAAGGAAATGCATGTGCTGCTTTCAGAACCCATGTGGAGTGCTATCTGGAGCCCTGGCCAAGGCTAGGCCTACAGCTCCTGGCCTGGGGTGCAGCCTGGGTTCAGGTGGGTGAATCCAGTGCCCACCTGTGTTCCAAGAGCAATAAGCAGGAGCCGGGAGAGGAAGATTCTGGCCTGAGCCAGTCCTTGCCCAGCACCAAACCCAGATCTCCCCTAAGGCCCAGCCTCAGTCTCAGGCCTCAGTAACAATGCAGCCCCGTTTAATCCAATGCACCTGAAAATCTGGGACCACCACTCCCTCAATCCATGCCTCACCTGTGGCAGAGATGTGCCTGGAGTGCCCTTCTGTACAACCTACAGGAGAAGCTGAGGAAGGAAGGTCAGTTGCTGAGCAGAGCCTCGACCCCCTGCCTTAGCACACCTGGCCGGAGTGAGCGAGCAGGGCTCTGGCTGTTGCTCCTGTCTTCTCAGGAGGCCGTCTGACCCACAAATATTTAAATTAGTGCCAGAGAAACAGCCGGGCACACACATCTGGGAATTTGGTCAAACTTCGGACCAACAAGAGCCCAGGCCAGCACCTCTGCCCTGTATTCATCTGAATGGTCCAGAGGGGGAACTGTTGTGAGACGCTCACCCACCGGCCTCTGCCCCACTGTGAGGCCCGAATTGCTCTCTCTTCACGAGGCACACCACACCCGCCCTGCACCGGGGCATTTTCTGATGGACCAAAACAGCTTCCCTCTTGCATGTGCCAAGGGCAGAGGTGGCAACTTGCTTTCCAGTTCTTGCGGCCCCAGCACCCAGCACAGAGCCCTGTACATGGCGAATGCTTAACAAATGTTGGTCTAATGATGACAGATGTTCCCATGAGTCTTAGCATCAGTCCTCAGGGTGTTGGGGACCCCAGCGCCACCTCGCTCTGAGGCCGTCATCAGTGAGAAGGAGGAAGGCTGTACCTGTGCAGGTGCCCATCCCGTCTCACCTTTCACCAGCTGTCCTGCGGGCTCTGATCAGCTGGGGTGTTGCCCTGCTCCCATGCATTAAAGCTGGCTCACAAGAGCAGAGGGACAGGGACCAGGATTTGAAGAGTTTATTCAGGACCAGTCACTGTAGGCCACTTTGGAAAACAATTGTCTTTTGAAATTGGGAGAGTGAAACTTAATGGAGGAGTCTACAGAATCTCTTTAGTCAAAAAAGTCCTGAAATTCTTTTTTTTTTCCTGGAAGTTACACATCAGCAATTTAGCAATTGTTCAACTGTAGAGCCCTTAGAGGGATGACCCCCACAGGGTGACCCTTAGATGACAGGCAGTTATCACGTGGACTAGCACTGTACAAATGTCAAGATGAATGAGATGTTGCTGTCTGTGGGGCCTTGACAGAGACAGGATTCAGGAGTCTGGTGACCGTAGGCTGCTGCAGAGCTGGGGGCCACCTCATCCTTCCAGCAAGTGAGGTTATGAGGTCATCAGTCCCGACCTTTTTAGGGTTGACCTGGAAGGTCTTCTGAAAGAAGGCTCAATGCAAGTGAACCGTTGACTTTGAAAGGAACATCTACCCGGAGAGGGCCAGGGTGGGGTTAGGACACCTGCACTGGCCTAGATACAGTTCTCTGTGTGGTACTAGAGGCTGACGGAGACAAGTCATTGTGTAATAGGTAAGGGAATATGCACTGTCACCCTTAGAAGCCTTTTCCAGGTGGCCTGAGAGGGCCCTTCCTGACTCAGATCACCCCTGGGGCAGGCAGCCCTTGGAGGTGTCCACCACAGACCTCCCCCCGCCCCCACCACATTTAGAGCAGCACAGGACAGTCTGACTTATGCAGCAACTCAACTTACCCTGGAGGAGACTGAAACAGATCCAAGCAAGACTTTCTGGAGTCTAAGCCCTTTTAGAGCCATATGGAAGCCCCTAACTCCTATAGTCTGTGGACAAACATCCCTCGAGTTCGTCCAGTCATGATCTCATGTCTTCTTCCCATGTCCTTCCCATATTACAGGGTCAGGAGCCTTAAATTTAACTCAGGGCTTTAGGGCTGATGTACTGCTTTTTGTTCACTTTTTTTTTTTTTTAACGTCAGATATTGATTGAAGAATTTTCCTTTAATTAAGGATGTACTAATTACCCCACAATTATTTACACTTAAAAGATGAGGAACAATCAAAGAAGGACGAAATGGAAGCAGACGTTGGCATCGAACATCAAATTGGCCTGGGGTCCAGCTCTGGCTGCATCCACCTGGTCATGTGCCTTGAACAGTCCCATCCTGCTTTGGCCCCAGTTTGCACATATGCAAAATGAGAGTTAGGCTAGCCCATTTTCCCTCCAGGCTCAAGTCCAATGGTGTTCTGACACATGCACCGGCCTCATCACCTCCTGCTGGTGGGCAAGTGAACTGCTCCATCATCTTCCAGGATCAGTGTAGCAGTTACTTATCTCTCTAAAGGGACGAGAGCAGGAGACACTAGCTGGGTATGCTGGAGGGATGGTATCTAGTTGAGAGTTATTTCTTTTAAACTGGCTGTGGCCAGTCCATACCTCCCGGAGCTGAGCACAGTGGCTTCAGAAATCAGCACATGCAGAGTTAAATCTTTGGTGACATCTGCAAGACAAATGCTAAAGGGTGGACCCAGGGCTTAAGAACCGCAAATTGGGGCGTTCGGGTTTAGCACAAACTCCAGGCATCCATCTCTAGGAGCAAACCGGCCATTTGGCACAGAGATCCAAGCCTGGGGCCTGCCAACACTCAACACCTAAATCACAGTGTGTTCTGAAAGGGAGCATTCCATGTGGAAAGGGGGGGCCATTCGCAGCCCGGGTCTTACTCCATTTCCCTGCAAATAGTCTGCGTGGCTCTGGTTATCACC
Source organism: Pteropus vampyrus (assembly GCF_000151845.1). Lineage (NCBI taxonomy): Eukaryota > Metazoa > Chordata > Mammalia > Chiroptera > Pteropodidae > Pteropus > Pteropus vampyrus. The sequence goes on along the minus strand of NW_011888931.1, from coordinate 1,536,698 downwards.
GCCTCTAGCTCCACGCTCACGTTTTATGTCTCAGAGATAGTGTTTATTGATACTAAACAATGCTCCACTGCTATGCAGAACATCTGTGCCACAGCTGCCACGGCCCCGATGGAGATTTTTGTAATAGTTGTGGGGTGACTTGCTAGCACAGTACATACAGTACTAAGAGGGCTACGTTCTGCTCATCAAGAGAATTCAAGATAACTGCAAATTTCAGGATTTTTAAGGTTGTTGTTGGATGTGGTTCTTGGGGGGGGGCATTTTGTTTGTTTTTGATATGTAAGTATCAGTTGGAAACATTTGTTTATAAATGTCAGCAAGAAGAATTTTGTATCGATATACCCTCCCACTGCCCCCACAAAATAGCCTAAGAATTAGCTAGAAAAGTGCCCAAGGCCACAGAGCAAGTCAATGGAATGTTCTAGAGCTAAGTGTGGTGGTAACAACTAAATTGCCGACAGTTGAGCCAGTTTCCTGCTGCACTAGACAACAAAAGCAGGCCTTTTGAGCTAAAGAATGTTTTTAAACTACTCAGAGAGAAAGGGTGTTAGGGAAAGAGGTTGTGATCCACCCTTTGTTAGCATGTTAGCACATCAAGGAGGTGGCTGGGCTAAAAAGCCCGAAGAGGCTTGAGAGAAGGAATGTGTGTGGTGCCCCTGGCTTTCCTGAGCACTTTCCCTGTTACATTTTCCTATGCGCCTCGTCTCAGGTGCCCAGGAGAGCAGAGCTGAGGCCTCCACACGCTCAGCATTTCTTTTGTTCTGAAAAGTGGGTAGAACCTTGCCCAGAACACTCAGCTACTAAATTCTAGTGCTCTCAGTTCTTCCAGGCCTTGCGTTCACGCCTGCATTGTGTATGTATTATGTGCCTACTGTATGCCAAAAACTGTTCTAGAAACACGATGGTAAATAAGCCAGAGGAGGCCCCTGGTCTCAACGAGGGACACTGTTTATACACACATAAACAAGAAGCAGAAAAAGAAACATATGAAGACAGTGGTGAGGGCTACGCAAGACTGAAATAAGATGCTATGGAAGAGAGGGATAGACGGGGCGGGGGTGGCTGCTTTAGAGCGGAAGGTCCAGGGAAGGCTTGCTGACACTTGAACTGAGATCTGACTTGCAAGAAGAATCCACCACAGGAAGATGAGGGGGTCAGTGTTCTCGGTAGTGTTGAAAGCCATGACGTTGAGAAGCGTGGCTTGTCTGAGGATCCAGGGATTGAAGCACAGTGTCTAGGGGTGGGGATGGGGGGCAGACGAGTGTGTCGAGGTAGGTGGAAGCTTGCAGAGCCAGGGCATACTGCTCCAAGGGCAAGAGAACCCATGGTTGAGCGGGGTGTCACGGGGATGCACTACCCCGCTCCCTTCAGGAGAGAACCTGCTGGGAGGAGAAGAGTCAGCTGACAATGTCATCGAGATCCACCCAGCATTTGGCCTGAGGCCACACTCTGCCCTATGATTGACCAATACAAGGGTACGTGGAGCTCCCTGCCGGGCTGGCACAGGCTTTTCAGAGGTAGCCTGTGGTCCACGGCTCTTGCTACTCCCATCTTCCTCCCTCTCTCCTTTCCCAGGCTGGTCTGAAGGCTCTCCCTGCCTCTCCCGGATCCTTCACTGGTTTCCTCTTATGAGCCTTCTAACTCCACCTTACCTTTGCTCCCAGAGAATCTGGCCCGACGGAGGGGTTTTGAGCAGAGGAACAGGACGGGGTGGAGGACGGCCTGCATGAGCAGGGATGGAGCAGATCAGGCAGGAGCTGCTGAGGAGCAAACCTAGGGGATGAGTCTTGGCCACGCTCTGTCTGAGAGACCTTTCAGATACTTGGATGAGGTCCTAATTATCCTCTGGACCCGGGGGAAATGCTGCCTTCCCCATGAAACTGTCTTGGATGTTGCAGTCAAGTTAACAACAGCTGCCATTTAGGGGCACGTGGCGCAGGCCGGGCACATTGCTCGGCTCCCTGTAATGGTCATTATACCCAGTATTCATAACAACTCCGCTTAGAAAATGAGATGGACTCAGATAGGTCCACAGTGCAGTATTCCACAGAGAAGCTGGGCGCAGTAGGCATTCGAGCCATCCTTCAATGGTATCCATCTTCCTGATTATTTCATATATAGCTGGGTCTCCTACTCTCAATTCCCTCCTACCAGAAACTTTTGAACCATCTCTGAAATTTCTAGTATCAACCTCATGGTTTTGCATACACGTGCCCAAGTACAGGAACTTCCAGGAGCTTCGTGGGCCCATCTGAACACTGGCAAGGGTCCCCTTTTCAGAGACAGGCTGGTATCCCCAGCTACAAACAGGAGCTGGAAGAGAAAGCAGGTCCTGGCCACTAGGACCTGAGATGGCAGCCACCTGCTGTTCCACGCCTTTCAACCTGGGGAGGAAAGAGACCCCGCCCTCGCCCTGCTTCCCAGGCACTGGGGAGCCGGCGCCTCATCCTTCTGCAAAAACTTTTCCTTCTCTTTAAGGGTGCCCAGCGAGGCCTACCGGCCCCTGAAGCCACAGGGAAGCTCCTGGGCAGAGCCTAGAGCACCATCCTCCTGGGAAGAAAGCTGGCTTGTTCCAGGCACACAAAGGACAGCCGCTGGGCAGGGACGGGTCGTGCATGCTAATGACCCAGGTGCTGGGAAAGCTGAGCTCTGCTCTGGGGGGAGGCAGCGGCTGGGGCTCCTGCCCTGTGCTCGTCCTGGCTCCGACCAGAAATATGTGTCTGCTGTTTGCCCTTCTTCCAAGGGAGGGGCCTAGACCGGATGCCCCTCCAGGCAGGCCCAGCCCTCCCCGAGGCCACGCTGAGTCACCTGTGCCTGTCGCGGGGAGACCCAGGCAACCATCTGTTGCAGGCAGCACACCATCTAAACATCCGTGCAAACTTGGACCAACAGGTCCTGTCGAAATGTGTTAACCATCTGCTTTTCCTTAGCTGTTTTTGAGCAAATTATGTTTATTATGTTAATTTATTTTACTGTCAACAACACCGAATGACACAGTTGCTGCTAAACAACATCATTATATATCTCATTCTGGCATATTACCAGAAGGTCCTTTTTTTTTTTTTTTAATTCGACAAGAATAAATATGCATTGAAATGTTGGTCTACTTAAAACCGAGTCCGAACAGCAAAGCCTGAGGCGCAGGCGAGCCTGGGCCACTCACGCTTTCAGGGATGGTTTTCTGTAGGAGGCGCAGGGCTGTCTGGGGGACAAGCTTGGCCTTGAACGTGGGTCTTCTCCGAAGCCTGCCGGATTGGGAGAAAAAGCATTAGGGCATCTAATTTTCCCTCTCAAAACTTCCCTTCTCTCAGCAAATCCTCCATTTTCCAGATGGTCGAGCCAAAGGGACCAGGCGGAGTCCTGAGCAGAGAGAGGGTGTGTCACTCGAGAGCCCTAGTGATTCACTGGGGACCACCCTAAAACCAAAACAGTCAGGCAGGGGCTGGGGTGTATAGTAATTGAGTTTGTGACCATTTCCCCACAACGCGGAGACCAATAAACTCCATCCTCCCACAAAGAGAGGAGAAAAAAGATGAGTGCTGGGTGAAAGAGAGAGAGCAAGAGAAGGCGAGAAGGCGCCTCGCAGAACGAACCAAATCAGTGCTCTCCACCCTCCTCCGTCCGCGTCCGCGGCGGGCTAGCTCAAGGGGAGCTGCAGCGCCTCACGGCACATCATGCTGACTCAGATAGCTCCTCGGTTAGGTAATAAGCAACACGAGGTACATGCATCTCTCTCAGAGGGAAACAGAGCCTCAGAGGCCAGAGCCGCCCGCTGCACGCAGCAGCAGGCTTTGGTTCGCCGGCTCCCAGGCCCAGGTGAGGCTGAGTCTGCACGCCCCGCCGGGCCGGGCCTGCCCGTGTCAGCCGCAGGCCGGGCTTCCCTGCCTCACAGGAGGGAGCTTTGCCTGCTGACCTCTCGGAAGCCGAGACAATCCCCAGGTGGGACTTTTACAGCACAAATGACCCGCCTGATCAAGAGATTTGGTAGCCAGGTGGCTTCTGGGTGTCCTTGCAAATATTTGGTTTCAGAGAACGGGTCACATTACACGGTTTAATACTGGGGGACTGAAAAGGCTACAGCAATCAGCCTTCAAACCCCATTTGTCCTGCAGCCGCCAGTAGACAGCCCATAAAAATGTGGGGCTCATGTTCACACAGATGGCTGCTGGTTTTATGGGCTGGGGAGGAGGAGCGGAAGATGGTCACAATGACGCTGTCGAGAGTCTTAATTAAATGGGCCTTAGCTGCCAGGGACACCTGGGTCCTGGAGGCACATAGATAGGGGACTCAGTATTCTTTGAGGACTCCTTGCCCACCCCTGAAATATGCACAGGACTCTGTCCTACCCTGCCCCCCAGAGTCACCTCCTAGTCCCAGCTTACGGATGGCCCCCTGCCCTTGAAGGACTGCCGCAGTGCCTGCTCCTGCCCCCGCGGGACCTCAGGGTGGGACCCCCGCCTCTTTACTTTTTCCCCTCTCTGTAAGCCCACTGGCCTTTGGGAAAAGGTAATAAACTGGTTCACCCTAACACAGGGGCCTAAATTCTATCTCTTCAAGGGACTTTTCCATTTAATTGGGGTTCAGGCTTAAATCAAAGGAACTGGTCTGTTATTGGAGCATAGTCAATGACAGGAAAGAAGAGCCTCTTGTCCCCTGTGCTTTCAGCTCATTCAGGAACAATAGGAAAGGAGGGAGGGGCCATTTCAACCCTCTGTGGGTGCTCTTTTGCAGCCCTGAATCCATTCTGCGCACTGTGACTCTTTACAGCCAGTCCACAGGGACCGCTCTGGCTCCCGGAAAACGGAGATGAGGAACTGCTTGGAGAGGGGTGCTGGCCACAAGGTGGCGCTATTGCCCAGGGTGGTCAGTTGCCCTAAGAACCAGGATTGAGGGCGAGAAGCAGCTAGAACCACACTGGGAAAGGAGAGAGGAGGGTAGTAGAGTGCTGCCTTAGTGGGGTGCTTCTAGTCAGGAGTTCCTAACTCAGTGGTCACCGGAGGGCGGAGCTTAAAGAACAAATCGCAAATTCTTCCACATCCTTCTCCATCTCACTTACGAAGCCTTGAGACTCCCTTGATTGCTGGGGTGTTTGTTGGGTTGGGGTCACCGTGGTCCTTGGGGGTCGGGGGCAGGAAGGACACTGCTCTTTGCGGGTGTAAGCAGAGTGGTAGTAAATACGTCCGGGAGGGTGTGAGCCGAGATCCTCAGGCGGCCTGGGCCGCGCTGGGGCAGGGATGGGCTCGCAGCCTCTCTCCGTGGCCCCTCTGGGCTCACTCCTTAGCTCTGGAAAAAGCAAAAGCATCTCCTCACGCTGAGCTTTCTTCGCATAAAGTGATTACCACGTGTCAGAAGTAAACTGCTGCTTTCTGTATATAATCACAGACCACTTCGGAGAACTGTGACTTTGAGTCAAAAAGGGAAACTATTTCAAAACAAAATGCTGCAAGCTGATTTCTTTACTTTCTCACTCTCTCTCCGCCACCTTTAATTTTTTTTTTTTTTTTGACGGGGGCGGGAGGATCTAAAAAACAAACACCGAAAAGTCAGTCGGTATCTCCTCACCGCTGCAGCTGATTTCCTGTGTAAACGAAAACCATGTGATATTCCATAAATGCTTCCAGCTCCAAAAGACAGGAAATGAAAACCATCATGGAAAAGGAAAGCTGCAGAATAAATTCCCAGCGCAGATAGCATTACAGCGACATTGCACGGGGACGAACGCTAGGCCTCCTGCACATACCTGCGGGTCATTAGAGTGACTGCTAATGGGATCCGAGGATAGCGCCCCGGCTCAGTGCTGCTTCTGCGGGGAAATCGGACGGCGGCGGTCACACCCACGCGCTGCGCCTGACGACTCGGCTTTCAATTAAGGACCGAGCTGAGAAAGTAGTCTTTTCTTTCCGCACGCCTCGCGAGGTCAGGTTACGACCTCTCAACCGTATTCAATCGCGGTGGCATCCATATGCATGAGGGCTAATTAACTCTGAAAGGCTCGGCCGGCTGGGCAGTCCCCGCAGCGCAGGGGTGGGTGGAGAGGGGTCGTTGAGCCCCCCCTCGTCTTCCCCGCCTCTGCAGCTGCTCCCGCGCCCGCCGGAGTGCTCACATGTGCGCGGCGTCTCAGCGGCGGGGACCCGCCGGGCGAGGGGAATTAGCCGCGTCATTTGTCGCCAGCCTAGCAACACGTGCGTGCTTATCCTGGTAGCTCCCGCCTGGCCTCTGAGTCCTGGGGCCGCGTGTGAGAGGGGGACGTTCATTCTAGAGGGGATTTAAGGTTAGAGGTTGCACTTGGCCTTGAGGCCGGGAGGCTGGAACCAGAGCTGGAGCTCCAGTCCTGCTGTCTGTGGGAGCGTGGGCACGTCGGCCCACCTCCTCTCGGGCTCTCTGCGTTTGCTCTGCTGGGACATGTTGGACTGGAGAAAAGGTCACGTCCTTTCCACTTACAGATAAGTCTCTTTCCAGCCACCGTAGTTTTCCTAGTTCTGAGTATTTTTAGGTTTTCCAGTTCACGACAAGCCAGGAGTTGCCTAGTTTCCCGGAGGCGGCAATCTGTGGGGTGACATTTTCTACTTCCTCCTGTATCAGTTAAGACGCTTTCATTTTATATTTTACAAACTCACTTGAAGCTTCAGCAAACTAGAGGAAATTTATTGCTCAGGGACCCACAGCAATTTCTGAGCCTGGGATGCAGCAGGCTCAGAAAGTTCCTGCTTTCTCTTTCACTCATCTTTCCTTCTTTATTTCTGCTGCTTTATATTTGTTAGCCAACAGGCTTCCTCTAGTCTTGTTTCTTAGTCCACATGGCATAGAAGACGAGCCCAGCCTCCGTTCATCAGTTTACAGCTGCTCCGTTCAATAGATGGGCTCATAAGGGCCCGGCTTGAAACTGCCCCAATTTCTGGCACAAAATATCGGGTTGGCCCAGCTTGGATCACGAGTCCCGTCCCTATCCAACCAGCTGTGAGGGAAGAGTCAGTCACATGATATAAACTGCCATGGGCTTACTTACCCCTGTGGGTAGGGGGCTCTTAAGGGGTGACCAAGCCAGACATGCCAAAGGGTATCTATAGCGCTAACTCAAAGCCTGATTTCATCTAGGTACCAGGCAATTTTCTCAGAGATAGCTCTCTGGGCTCCTGACTCAGCCTGGCTTCACCTTACAATAAAGAGGAGGGGCAGGATTCCCTATAGATGGAGTTCGGGAGCACCAGGAAGAACGTGCCCGACTGTCCTCAGCTTCTAGCAGGGAGTCAGGAGTGAAGCCACAGGCTCTGCCTTGACCGGAGAGAAGCTGACTCTCCCTTGCAGAGACTTCTGTGGTCTGGTCTTGAGGAAGGATGGTGATTGCATGGGTGGGGCACTGGCCGGCTCCCCTCCATCCTGCATTAGTGGCAAGGTCTAAGTCGAGGCAGTAGGAAAAGAGGAAGACCAAATAAGAGGTGGATTGACTCCACAGAAGAAGCCACAAGCAGGAGTCTACAGGAGCTGAGTAGGGCTGTTTAGGACAAGACACTGTGGGCATCGCTCATTCATAGCGTCGCTAGGAATTGGAGCTGATGCAACTGGGCAGTAACACACCAAGTCAAGCCCAGTGCCTCCTATTCTGAGGAAACCAGAGCCTACTTGCAGATGTGACTACCTAATCGACAAATCAAACCTCCTGTCAGCCTATCAAGTAGGGAAGTAAAATATTGAGAGCTCCTGTGAAAAATAAAATCTTTGGCTCGTTCAGCAGAAAATGGATTTATTAAGTATATTAGTCAAGATGAGATAACCCTATCACGACCTCCAAATCAAAGTGGCTTAAAACAATAAGAGGTTGATTTCCCATTCACGTCATAGTCCAGTCAGGGATTCAAGGACCCAGACTCCTTTCTACCAGAGGCTTCACCATCTTCTAGGGTTCTTGTTGTCTTCCACTGACTCCTCTATACCCTGCTAGGGGATAAAGACATACAGGATTGCCCCAGAGGTTTTAGGAACCAGGCACAGAGGTCTATCACTTCTGATCACACACCATTAGACAGAATTCAGTCGTGGGACCACACCCAAGTGCAAGGAAAGCTGAGTAAGCCAGTCTCACTCTGTGTCTGCCCAAGGATGAAGAGAAAATGGGTTGAGTGAGCATCTAGCCGCTCTCTTAGATGCTGTTAGATGATGTTAGATTACAGAGTCACAGGCAGGTGGGAGTGAGAGCTGAGGCTGACCTCCCAGGAGCGCTCCCAAAACCCAGCTGCAGACTCCATGGCCTCTGCACTCAGAAGCACTAAATGCCAGAAACCTACTTGATTGCACATGCTACCTCTCCTAGAACTGATGAAACTTCCAGTCCCTGGGCTGCTCGACCTTGCAATGTCTGGGAAACAGCTACCATCCCGAAGGCTGGGTGTCTCTGCCATCACCCAAAACACTTTTGAGAAAATTTGGAGGCATCGGGAGGAACTCGCCCCCACGCGCACACTTTTTTTTTTTTTTTTTACCTTTAAGTTATTCACTTCCAAATTCAGGTCTTGAATAAGGAGTCTTCGAAGGGTCAAGACTTCATCCTTCCTGCAAGGGAGGCTGGGAATTTGAGTTCTGACTTTCATTCTGGGAAGGCAGGACCCATATTGTCAACTTTTCCTTCAATAAGGAGATAGCCTAAGTGAGACGAATTTCCACCGGGAGGGGGAGTTGGGGGTAAGAAGGGCGGGAGGCCTCCTGGCAAATGCAGCTCTGGCTGGGCCTAGGTAAATGGTGTTGAGGAGGAATTATAAATTATTTGCAAACAGTTCCAAAAGCAAAAAGGCCAAGTGGCAGAAATATAGATTCTCAGAGTTAGGAGGAATGTTAAAGCTTATCTGTCTGGTCTTCAGCTTAACGCAGGAATCCCTCTACCAAAACTGCCCTGTGATCAGTCCCTCTGAAATATTAGCAGTGATGGATGACTCAGTAATGCCTTACAAGGCAGCCTTTGGGGTCACTTTTTGTTCTTAGAAGGTTCTTCTTTCAGTGAAACAGAAATCTGACTTTCTAGAACTTCCACCACTGGCTCCAGTTCTGCCCTGGGAAACCACACGGAACAAATCTGTCCTTCGTGCATATGACAGTTTTTATGTTTCCCATCCTGTCCTTTTTCTACCCTTCTCTGGGCCGAACAGCCCTACTTCTTTCTACTCCGTTCCTCATTTGGTGATCTGCTTAGGAGGGGCCTGTGGGCCGAAGGGCAGAAGACCGTATCCTAATGGTAGTGATATAAATTTCGCTACTCCTTAAAACTGTCTCAGAGAGATGCATACACACTCCAATTTGACTGATGAAGAAACTGGGGTGCTGAGAAATCAGGCAACAGAAGAAATCCAGAAATCCAGGGTCCAGATCACGACTTGGAACCACTGTAAGAATTCTGCACTAGGTCCCATCCTGCCTGGACCCACCTGCGGATCCCCATCTGTGTGCTGGGTCCCTGGGCCTGCACGGGTTTTCAAGCCTGGGGAGGTCTGGCCGTGAGGCGTTCTGTGGCCCCACTGTGGGGGCTGTCACGTTGACACCTTTCAACGGTTCGTGGGGACATAGGAACAAGTCCTCCTGTAAAAGCCTCTACGACAATCCCCTGAATGTGTGAGTATGGTGACTTAGAAAAAAACAAAAACAAAAAAGACTCCTTTACCCTGTATTTTATTTTTTTAGGAAAAGGAAAATATATAGATGATGTTGTCTTTCTGAAACCACTACCTGTTGTCTCCACTGCACTCGGCCTACTGGGTCTCACAAGAGGGATTCACCCTATTAAAAGACTCACCTGCGAATATGCGGAGCCGCTCTGGACTTGACTGCCGTAATAGACTTACGTCACGGGCAAGTTCAAATGTGGGTATTTCACAGGAAGCCTCAGCCATCCAGATCCTGGACTCAAATCACGGTTCATTCCAAAAGTCCTAGATCCTTGGCTATATCTGCCTATCTTACCCACTGTTCTCACTATTATAATGGAAATGGATGCTTATCGTAAAATATCCGGGAAATACATGCATATATAAAGAAATAATAAAAATGGCCAGGAATAACCACTGCTAACAGTTTAGTGCCTCTCATCTGGGTTTTTACACATACATTTATGTATAGTAATGTTAATGTCAATCTGTATAGACAGATGGTATTGTACATATTTTTCTCATTTAACATTGCATTTATGAGCATTTTGCCATTCATGAGCATTTGTTAAGAATATGGCTTTAAGGCTGAATCACATTCCTTCTTCACTTGCTGTTCCAAAGTCAGGAAACATTGCGTATGCCAGGAAACAATGTATGTGTGTGCGTGTGTGCATGCTTGTGTGTGTGTGTGTGTGTGTGTGTGTGCGTGTGTGTGTGCGTTGCAGGCTTTGAGGGTACAAAAGTAAATAAGACAACCAGCATCCGGCCCGCATGGGGCTCATCATTTGGTAGAAGAGGCAGAAATGGGGAACCAGCAGTTACAAAAGTGGCGAGTGCGATGGAAAAAGACCAGGCATCACGCCGGCGTGGAAGAGAGGCAGCTGACACGGGTCAGTCAGTGGTGGGCAGGGAGTTCAGGAGGCTCCCCTGAGGAAGTCATGCTCCAGCAGGCCCCAATGGGCGAATGTTACAGGAAGCGGTCAGATTCCTAAGCGGGGAGGTGGAAAGGATGGAACTCTGGCCTCGACTGGATGCAAGGGAGGAGGCAGGATGTCTTCAGGGCGTCCTGCTTGAGCTGCCTGGCGGGTGCCCACGACCAACGTCCTGGTCTCGGGACTTCAGGTTGTTTCCGGTTTTCCTTTTTTTTTTTTTTTTCTTTTTGCTATTAATAATACTGTGATGAACATCCTTAAGCATCAGTCTGAGTGCCTCTCTGTTTATGCCCTGAGGATAAAGGAATTATGGGGTCATATGGAATGACAGTTTTTAAGGATTTTGATAATCACCTTCCAGAGGGGCCTTTCCACCAATAACGACGACAGGGCTCATTCTGTGGCTCCCTCAATGATGGTGGCGGCAAAGGTGACGACAGCTACAGAGGAAAGTGTGTTCGTCTGCCTGATGCAGGAGGCACCGTTCTGAGCACGTCGCAAACTTTTGCTTATTCAGTTCTCACAGCCGCCACTGTGAAGCAGGTGCTCTTGTCCCCACATCACGGAAGAGCAGAAGGAGACACAGAGGTTGACTCGCCTGCTGCCACCTTACAGGTAAGCGGAAGAGCTGACACTTAACCCAGGCAGCCTGACTCCAGAGTCCGTACCCAGAGTAGTATTTTGCTTAATGTGGCCAATTTATATTTTTGAAATTTGTATTTCTTTGAACACTAGTAAATCTGGTTATTTTAATCTTTTTTCTTTTCTATCATGTTTTTGGACATGCATATTCGTGTGTGTGAGGTAAAGTGTGTGGGGTGCTTGGTGTGTGTCATGTGAGGTGCATGTTTAAATATGTGATATGTGTGAGTGTGTGTGTATGTGTGTGTGTGTGTGTGTGCATATGCCTATAGGCACATACACATGTGTCTGTATCTGTGGAATGTGTGTGAGTGGTGCATGTACATGTATGTATGAGTGTGTATGTGGGTGTGTGGTGTGTATGTGTGTATGTGTGTGTGAGAAAGAGGTGTGTGTGCCTGTGGGGAGTATATAAGTTGGCATGTGTGGAGTGAAGTGTGTACAGTGTCGGGCATATGTGTATGTTAGAGGGTGTTTGTGTATCTGCGTGCACTGCCTATTTATACTCATGAAGTCATGTGAATCAGTTGAAACTTGAGCAAATTATGTTTCTGAGGTGGTTTCTTCCTCTGTAAAGTGGGGATCGTAGGATGAATCTTTTTTTTTGGAAGAGTAGGGGGGCAGATGACAGAAGGCATGCCTGGAGCATTGCTTGCAGGAGCTGGCCGTGATCAGGGTGGGGTCATGACCCATGGTTGCATCTCCAAGAACCTGCTTGGGCCATGCCTGGTGCCCGGCTGACTGGAGGTTTCCTATCGCACAATGAGACTTGAAAGACAGCCTGAGGCCCGGCCAGGGGATCATTTAGCCTTACCCGGCCTTCTTTATGGGGTCAAGAGGGAAAAGAGTCCTCACTCACAGTTAAGGGGCCCGACATGAAGCCCCTCACCAAGCGACAGGAGCCTTCATTCCACTTCTCTCTCCCTTTCTTTGCCCCACCGAGCTGCTATCGCTGCGGGCTTTGAAGGAGTCCCTCATTTTTCTAGCATCTTCCTTCCTCCTTTTTCACATACGGACACTGGGGAGCACTTGCAGGTAAGATGCTTCCCACATATTGAAGACTTTGCATCTTGCATGAGCACAAGCAGTAGAAGATAAAAAATAGTAAGTAAAGCCCACAAGAGACAAGAACCCGCATCTCAGGAGGCACAGTAATCCACAGAATCCCTCTCAGCACGGAGTCTCACTGCTGTTCTGGTGGCGTCGGCAAGGGGACCCTGGGCACCCGTGTGGCCTATGGAATCGCTCCTTCCTAAGCAGTGACCTCCAGAGGGTGCTCCAGCCAGACCCAGGAGGGGCCCTCTGACCCTGGGGGCACTGTCCTGCTGGAGCAGGCTCTCTCCAGCAGGGGCGCTGTCACTTCCCCATCAGCTGGAGGGCTGGGGAGGGTAGCCCAGGCCTGAGCAGGAAGGACAGCTGTAAATGGAGTGAATCTTTTTTATTTTACCAGAACCAGATGTATAAAAATGCCAGGAAAAAGAAGAAGCCAAAGGTTAAAAAAACAGACTACTGCCATCAGAAACAATGAAATTTTATTGCCATGCTTGTCAATGGCACGGTTTACAAGTGAAAACTCAGTGCTAGACACACTGTACGGGACAAGGGCGAGCAGAGGTGCCTCCTGCCTGGGGCTGGACAGCCACAGAGAGGGCAGGCGTCCCCCCATGAGTGAGTCCAGCGCTGAGCGTGGCCGGGCCCTCCCGTGGGTGGACCTTTGGGAGCCTGGGTTCCTCGGTGTGGACCATCTCTGCAGTTTGAAAGTTTATCTGTGCCTTGAATTCTCCACCATCAGCCTTGTCATATCTATGACCAAAGTCCCGTCATTGTCTAAGGGCTTGGATAGCGACTTCAGTATTGCGTGCCCTGGCAGCTAAGCGTAGCTGCCACTGCTGCTGGATGACAATCCTGTGAATATCGGACCAAACCGTATTGAGACCTGGGTTGGCGTCGATGTGTGAGTGTGTACACAATTCAGATTTCATCAGAGCATCACCTTCTCCTCTGCTCAAAACTCTCCAGGGACTTTCCACCTCCCTCCCGCCCTCCGAGTAAAAGCAGGAGGCTCGCTCCTATGGCCCAGCCACCCCTCTGGTTCGCTCTCCACCCCACCCCCACCATCTTGCCACTACCCCACCAGGCAGGCTGACTCCCACTGGAGGCCTTTCCTCTTTCCCAAATATTCTGTCTCTAGGTATTCACATGTCTCCCCTCCTTTAGATCCCTGCTCAGATATCACCTGCTGGGAGGCCCTCCCTAATCCCTCTCGCCAACTCCCCTACCCTGCCTTAATATTTCTCCAGAGCATTTCTCACTTTCTGGTGTAGTATTTAATTTAATTGTGTTATCCATGATCTCCCCTCCCCCATATTGTAAGTTCTCCGAGAGACCTTTTTTTTTTTTTTTTTACATTTTGTTCACTGCTGTAATCCCAGTGCCCAGAACAGTGATTATTTGTTGAACAAATGAATCACACATGGGTTTTCTGTGCAGGGCATTTCAAATAACAGGCTGTTTCCCTTTTCCCTTCCATCTCTGGCTATCTGCGTGTGCTTGGGGAGTGAAATCTCAGTATTAACCTGAGCGAAACCAAATTTAAAAGGCAGACGTTACAGAAAAGAAATGCTGAAGATCTTCCCCAACCAATCGTGTTACATTGTCTGTGGTTATCTATTCTTCCGCTAGCATGGGAGGCTGTGCAGGACGTCTCTCATGCATCACTCCGAACCCTCTTGGTCCCCATCTTGTGCTCCAGCCCCACTGCAGCGGCCAGGTCCGTGGAGACAGACTGGCTTTGATGAGTGTAACCTGACAATACCTTGCCTCAGGCTCCTGCAGTGTGCTTACCTCTTGATTCCTGATGCCAGGTGTCTCCTATGCCTGCAGGAAATTGCTTGGTGCTACCCATGTGCAACTTGGAAGTATGCGGACATAATGCCATCTTTAATCAATGGGGCACAGGAATTGATGCATAAAGGTTTCCGCCTTTTGTCTCCCCAGCAAACAGTTCTGAGACACCACTCATAAATTCCTCAGGTCTTTCAGAAAGGAGTACCAGTTGCCTGTAGTGGTGGCCATGTGATAAGCAGTGATAACATCTGATATGCAATAGCACCATAATTATTACTCAGATTGTTACCTGTGGTAGATTGGAGGAGGTGCAGGTGAAGTATTGGGATGTGTGGTAGATGTGTGATCAGTATTGAGACAATGGTGATTGTAAGGACTGTGGAGCTGGCCAGGTGAACCAATTATCAACTCAAGGTGCGCTGTGAAAGCCAAAGGGTCTTATGGCAGCATTTAGGCAGACAATTATCACAGGGCAGACTGCTGAAAATTAGACCTATGATCTAATTGTAAGATTGGCAGAACCACAAATAATATTGAAAGATTGGCAGAACCACAAATAATATTGAATACACAACCTTGACAGGTTTTCCGTGTCTAATTCAGAGCACTGATAGGAAAGAGTAGGATCCTGAGGTCTGAAGTTGCATAGAGAAGCCCAAAAGTCTTGAACCCTGATCTCTCTGAATGTCCTACACCCCCACTTCCTAGAGAAGAACAGTCTCTCTGCCGATAGCCCCTGCAAGGGTCTTCCCGGAAGCAAGTAGCTTGCAAAATGACACTTGTTTCCTCTTTTCAAGATTCACGTCACCATATGTCATGATTAATTTTATGTGTCAATTTGATTGGGACACAGGATGCCCAGCTAGCTGATTAAATGTTATTTCTGAGTGTGTCTGGAAGGGTGTTTTGGGATGAGATCAGCATTTGAATGGACAAACTGAGTAAAGCAGATGGACCCTCTCCATCTAGGGCCTGAATAGAACAAAAAGGCAAAAAATGTCAAATTCACCTTCTGCTTGTCTGCTTGAGCGGAGGAATTAGTCCTCTTCTGCCTTCGGCAATCATCTTGTCCTTTGGGAGAAAAATCAAGGTTAGGTTTCAGCCCAGCCCAAGTGGGGAACGCAGTCTGCTTCTGGAAGAGATTGCCTGTTTAGCAAAGGAACTCAGGAGCTGGCAGACCCTAGGGGAACAGGTGTGGGAGGAGCTCTTGATGGCATCAGATGGGGTGGGTGGAATTAGTGCCTTAAAAGGGGGAGAATTTACTGACTTGGGGATATCACTTATGACTTGGGGTCCAATTTCTGCCAAAGACACCTGGAGCCAGTCCCCAAAGTGCCAGGAAGGCTTCTTAAAGCTGGGACGTAAGGGTAGACTTCAGTAAATGAGGAGAAGATGCTAGGGTGGCCCCTGCATAATGCTGAGGAAGAGACTAGAAGGCTCAGGGATGTTGGCCAAGTAGCTGTGACGGTGGAGTGTGCAGGCCAAGGGCACTTCTGGCACCTCATCCAAAAACAATAAAATATTCTTGCTTATAGGGTACCCTCCGGTCCTTGGATTCTGAGAACAGGGTGACAGCAAGACCTACATAGGTTTAGCGGGTACAAGGTGAGCTTCCTGACTCATTTAGTAAACGGGACACCTCAAACTCGAACTGTTAATTTTTCCAAGTCACTGTTAATTTTTCCAACGTGACACTTGATGCTGTGTATGTATCATTGCATCATTTCAGCGAAAAAGAAGGAAAGTACATTTCACCCTGGCCAATGGGACCGAATTTTATCACAGAGTAAAGTAATCCTAGAAGGTGGCAAGGCTAAGTGACTCAACACAGTGTGACCAGAGCCCAGACGCACCCACTCAGGGAGATGGGAGGTGAGGAGTCGGATGGGTGATCAGCCCCGAGAAAGGCGGCACCCATGGCCTCGCTCCCCCCATGTAGTCCCTGGGTTCTTTGTATCTTACAGATTCCAGAATTACCTATAGAACAGCTTATTTTAGAGCCAGGCAAGGCTATTATATACCAGTTTTTTTTGTTTAAGAATTTGCAACCTGTGTTTGCCTCCTTGCCCGCCTTACCCCTCACCCCCACCATTAGATGCCCAGCCCACTATAGTGGGCGGGCGTCTCTGGAGGCCTGAGCAGGCCATGTGAGCATTCTCAGCCAGGCCTACTGGGCAGAGGTAGGTTGGACGATTCTCACCTACTGTGTGCAAGGCACTGTAGGAGCCCCGTGGGGACCTGTAGCAGCAGCACAGACGTGAGATGCCGGCCAAAGGGAGGCACCGTGGCCACTGATGCAGGCTCCGCCATCCCTGCTCTCAGCCGGCCGTGTCCTCAAGAGAGCAGTGAGCCAGTGAGCATCTCTCCAACCACACACATCTAGAACACGCTCTCCGCCTCCCGCTTCCCTCAGCACAACCTGCCAAGACAAACGCAAGGTCCCATCCACAACCTGAGACGGTGCTGGAGGTGAGTGCTGTTAACTTAATGTATTACTGGAGACCGAGGCC
>NW_011888931.1:1505088-1520085 GCF_000151845.1 Pteropus vampyrus | reverse complement strand
CAACCTGCCAAGACAAACGCAAGGTCCCATCCACAACCTGAGACGGTGCTGGAGGTGAGTGCTGTTAACTTAATGTATTACTGGAGACCGAGGCCGAATGTGCTGACGGAACATATTCTAATAACTCAGAGGGGAAAATCCATATTGCAAATCACCTTACTTACTCTGGCTTTACAAGAACTATTTATTCCACGGGAACCGCAGCGTGTTCATCATTTTCATTCTCCTCGAAGCAGCACAAAATGGCACGCCAATGAATTAGAGAGTTCTCCCCCTCCTAGCTGTAGGTGGGTAGGAGAGAGTGTGTATACACTAGAGTCCCGTTAAAATAATCGATTCAGGCGGTGGCTTCGGTCATTATGTCTGAACACTCTCCACGTTTGGTAACATGAAGTGGCGATCCCCTTTCCTGAGACAGAGAAGCCATCTGTCACCTGGTCTACACGAGGTCCCTGTAAATTCTCAGGGTGCTCAGGCCTCTGCTGGGAGCTGGGGGAGATGGAGAAGTCAGAACAAGAGGGATTACTGCACGTAAGTACGATTGTCCATAATGCAAGAGAGTATAACCTGAATATTCCCTAGAAATTCAGATGACAGAGTGACTACCTATCTCTTAGAAATACAGGGAAGAGGGAATGCATGGTTTGCCTGCCTCTTTTGTGCCTGGCACTGCACCCATCATGGGTCGAACCGTGATCAAATAAGGCACATGTTATCCCATTTCGTAAGTTTTGAAACCCAGGGAAGTTCAATAACTAGCTTGAGATCACGTGGCTGGAAAATGACAGGCCCAAATCCAAGCCCTCTGATCCCAGATCTACTTCTTTGTCCCCTGTTCATTACACTCGGAGGTGAGGGAAGGAAGAAGATTATTTTAAGGTGAAGACACAACATAAAAGAAGGAGGGAGTTAAGATGGCTGTTGGCAAGGGAAGACAACTGAGATGGCAGTGGAGGGCGTTCCTAAGGACAAGAGATCCCCCCCCTACAAAGAGGCCAGCTCCCAAGGCAACACACCTTGGCCCTGAGCATTTATCGTGACTCTATTTCTCAGCTCCTTTGAAAGGGGCAGGACATGCAGAGGCATAAGGAGTCACTTTAGGGCAAGTGGCCCTGGAAGTTTGGTGAAAAGCTAAAAAATATCTGGCGTCCATAAAAACATCTTTCTTCTGGATCTCGGGGTGTTCTGGAGTGTTCATCAGAGGCCAGTACAGAAGTACCCTTGTTTAAAATTCATAATTCATGATTCAGTCAGCTCAATCGCATCGTGTATTAAAAAAAAAAAAAGGACTTTCTTTAGAGCCTAAACATTAAAAGGTCTTCATTAAAATGTCAATTAAGCCTGAAAATAGTATTTTTTTGAGGGTTACAGACTGTGTCATTAATAATAGAGCAACTACTTTTAACTCTATGGCATTTTGACCCATTTCATTAGATATCCAGGTAAAACCATACCACCTGTTCTTTTAATATTGTTATTTTTCCTTCGGTGGGCATTGTTTTCTTTTGATTGTTTTTTTTTTTTCTCGAATGTGGAAAGAACTTGGAAAAATTAATAGGGCAACTGCAACAAGGGCTGTTTTGATTTTTCCCACAGACATTTCAACTCCTCCGTCTCAAGGACAAAGGTTTGTCACAGTGTAGAGACAGCTCCGTTCTCCTACAGCACCTCATGAAGGCTCCAGCTGAGCTAAGTGGCTCTGAGACACAGGCTCTCATGGGTCTGAGCCTCTAGCAGGGTCTTAAGTAGAGCCCACGGATGACTGTGGTACATGCCGGGAGGCGCTAAGCATCATAGGAGAGGGGCTGAGGACATAGGGCTCACGTAATAGGAAATCACGTTTGGCAAAAGGGTAAAAAAGACCTCAAAAGGTGTTTCGAATGGTCATAGCATTATTCATAAGAGCCCCAAAGTAAAAATTAAAAAAAAAAGTCCATCAACTGATGAATGGATAAATAAAATGTGGCCTATCCATACAATAGACTATTATTCAGCCATGAATAGGAATAAAGTTCTGATATCTGTTAGAGCGTGAATGAATCTTGAAAACATTGTGCAAAGTGAAAGAAGCCAGACACAAAAGACCATGTATTGTGTGACCCATTTATATGAACTGTCTAGAACTGGCAAATATTTAGAGATAGAAAGGAGAGTGGTAGTTGCCGAGGACTAGGGGGTATGAGAAGGTTAGAAAGGAGTGACTAAGAGGTACAAGATTTCTTTCAGGCAGGAGAGTGTTCTAAACTTGATCACGGTGAGAGTTGCACAACTCTGTGAATATACTACAAGCCATTGAATTATATGTTTCAGACATGTGGATTGTATGATATGTTATTTCTATCTTGATAAAACCTTTTTATTAAAGGAGATGAGTCTTGCAAATCAAAAGAGGACTTATTGGCTCCTTCCATAGGAAATCCATCTTTAGGTTTAAGCCCGGAAGCAATGACGTTAGAGCCACTGCATTCTCTCATCAGAAGAGCAGGGCTTGAGAGATACTGCAGTTGAGAGGTGGTGACTGCTGTCAAGCTTTGGATGTCACAAAGTTGTTTTTTTTTTTTTTCAGCTTCATTGAGGTATAATTGACAAATAAAATTGTAGTTTATTTAAAGTGTACTTTCATGATGATTTTAAATATTTATATATTTTGAAAGGATTCTTACCACCAGTTAATTAGCATTCATCACATTTATCTTTTTTTGATGAGAACTCTAAGTTCTACTTTCTTAGCAAATTTCAATTATATAGTACTGCGTTATCAACTATAGTCACCATGTTATACATTAGATCCTCAGATATTATTTATTTTATAATTATAACTAAAACTATGTACCCTTTTACCAAACACTCCCTATTTCTCCCCCACCCAACCCACCCAAGCCACTGGCAAACACCATTCTACTCTGTTTCTATGAGTTTAGCTTTTTTTTTTTGGATTCCACATATAAGTTATATCATGCAGTAATTGTCTTTCCCTGTCTGACTTATTTCACTTAGTCTAATGCCTTCCAGTCTCATTCATGTTATTGCAAATGGCAGGATTTCTTTCTTTCTTATGGCTGAATAATATTCCAGTGTGTGTGTGTAAAGGTGATATATATATCACATTTTCTTTTTCCACTTATCCATCATTGAAAACTTAGGTCGTTTCTATACTTGGCCATTATGAATAATACTTTAATAGATACGTATCTATTCAGCCACTCTATGTCTTTCAATTGGAGAATTTAGTCCATTTACATTTAAAGTAATCATTGATAGGCATGGACTTGCTTTGCAATTCCCTTGTTCCTTTCTTCTTTTCTTGCTGTCTTCCTTTGTGATTTGGTGATTTTCTCTGGTGATGTGCTTCGATTCCTTGCTCTTTATTTTTTGTTTACTATAGATTTTTATTTTGTCGTTACCATGAGGCTAGCATAAAAACTTTTATATTTATAACAGTCTATTTTAAGCTGATAACAAGTTAACTTCAAATACATATAAAAGCTCTACATTTTTACACTCCCCCACATTTTATGTTTTTGATGTCACAATGTACATATTTTGTATTTTATATTGTATACTCATTAGCAAATTATCATAGCTACAGTTCTGTTTAATTCTTATGTCTTTTAACCTTTATACTGAAGTTGTAAGTGATTTACCCACCACCACTACAATATCAGAGTATTCTGAATTTAACTATGTACTCTATGTATATTTTATGTTACTAATTAGTGTCCTTCGTTTCAGACTGAAGAACTCTCTTTAACATTTGTTGTAAGGCTGGGCTGGTAGCAATGAACTCCCTCAGCTATGGTTTGTCTGGGAAGGTCTGTATCTCTTCTTCATCTCTGAAGGACAGTTTTGCGGTGTAAAGTATTCCCGACTGGAAAGTTTTGTTTTTCCTCTTTCAACACTTCCAACATATTATCCCACTCCCTTTTGGCCTGCAAGATTTCTGCTAAAAAAAAGTCCACTGATATTCTTGTGTGGGGGGGGGGAGGGGCAGGGGGCGGGGAGTTTTCCTTGCATATAACAAGTCGGTTTTCTCTTGATGCTTTTAAGATTTTTTGTCTTCAACTTTTGACAATTTAATTGTGTCTCAGTGGGGGGTCTCTTTGGATTTCTGTTATTTGGAACTCTCTGATTCTGGATGTCTGTTTTTTCCCCAGATTAAGGAAATTTTCCCTCATTATTTCATTAAATAAGCTTTCTGCCCCTTTCTCTCTCTTCTCCTTCTGGAATCATAGATCAAGTAGAAGAAAAGGTCAGTGAACTCATAGACAGGGCAGTGGAATTCATTCATGATGTTTCATAAGTCCCTTAAGGTATCTTTACTCCTTTTCATTATTTTTTCTTTTTGCTCCTCTGATTAAATGAATTCTATTGCCTTGTCTATGAGTTCACTGATCTGTTCTTCTACTTGATCTATTTGAACCCCTCTATTGATTTTATTTTTTTAGTTCAATTATTACATTATTTAATTCTATGATTTCTTTTTGGTACTTTTTAATATTTTCTACCTCTTTGTTGAAATTCTCACTTTATTCATGCATTATTCTCCTGACCTCAACGAGCCTCTTTATAACCATAATTTTGAATTCTCTCTGGATAAATCACTTATATCTGTGACGAAGCTACCAACAGCATCTTCCCTAAACACAGGTCAAAACAGGGTGTTCTCCGCTGGGTCCCTATTGCTATATAGAGCCCTGACGCCTTAGCATTGGGAGGCACTACACTCTTCTCTATCTTAAGTGTGCCGGGCAGTTTCATGCCATGCGCTGTATTCATGCTGATCATTCAGCCTAGATTGTCTCCTTCTCTGGTTAAAAAAATCACAGGCAAGACCTGAGTGAAATTGGACCTCCACAAAGGTGTCCCCAGTTCTCCTGGTTGGATTCGATCGTACTTTCCTCTTTGATGCCATGGCATTTTTCTGGTGCCTCCATTATAGCATTAATTTCCTTTTGCTTTTTGTATGTGTTTATATTCCTGTGGCTACAACATATGCTTCTTAATGGCAGAAGTTATTACTTTACATCCTTTGGATATTGATTGTGTGTTACTGTTCACAAGTCCTGGAACTCAATATTAGGAGAGGTACACATTTATTAGATATAGATCTTTACTTTAAGAAGTTTGAAGTGCATATTTTGAACATATTTGCTAGAAAGAAATCTGATCTCTTAAATATAACAAGAACTCTTTTAAAAAATCAATAATAATAGAGTAAACATCACTATAGGAAACAAAGATAATTTCAGGTGTTGCTAATGAGAGTATTCATTGTCACCAACTTCCTGGAGGGCGGTTTGACAGTATATGTTAAAAATATGTGTAAACTTGGTTCAGTAACTCCACGCTAAGGATTTTCGCCCAAGGAAGAAATTAGGATGTGCACAATGATTAAATGCCATTTTATTTAACATCATTATGTTGCAGACAAGGTGATTTATAATATTAAAAATAGGAAATAGTACATCCATAGAATAGGATATTTTGCAAAACTGAAAATCATGTTTTAAAAGTATGTAATAGTACAGAAAAATGTCTAGGATAAAATATTTTAAAAATACACACAAAAACCCACTTCGATACCAAAATGTATCACTAGGAAGAGGTATTTTGGGTTATTTTCATTTCATTCCTTAAAATTTTCAATATTTATTTTAAAATAAGAAAAAATAATTTTTGAAAGAAAAATATTGAGTCTAAAAAGAGAGCTAAGTACAGGAAGGCCTAGGGATGGAATTCAGCCAGCACACTCCAGTATGTCCCATTCCAGCTATAATGGCCAATGGCCATTGATTGGTTGGGGTCTTGACATACTGGTCATTAAATATATTTAATGTTACCCATACAAATAACTATGATCAAAGGCAGAAAATGACAAGTTTCTTAAAGTCCGAATAAAGAGCTTTAAAATGTGACACTCAATGAAAACAATTGCTCGAAAACTGTTACGAAAGGAAATTAAACAGACCATCATACTCTAGAGATGCTTAAAATCACTGAGGTTAAAAGAACTGGAAAGAATCGTAAAGACCAGCCATGTCACCAATGGAAAAATAAGGTTCAGGAGTATCCAGCCACTCAACTCAAGTACAAGAGGTAGGGTGATGCCATGGGTTAAACACTGTACCCTGTAAACCCCAAAAGTCATGCTGAAGCCCTAACCTACAGTTTCACAGAACATGAGCATATTTGGAAATAAGGTTCTGTAGATATGATTGTTTAAATGAAGACAAAGTCGTTAGGGTGGGCCCTAATCCAATATGGCTGGTGTCCTTATAAAATAAAAAAGACGGGGAGGGGAATTTGGACAGATACACACAAATGGGAACACCACGTGAACATGAAGGCATGGATGGAGTGATGCTTCTATAGTTGGCCAAAGATTGCCAGCAAACCACCAAAGCTAGGGAAGAGGCCAGAGATAGAGTCTCCCTTACAGCCGTTGGAAGGACCCACCCCTGCCAACAGGTCGTGGGTTTCTAGTGTCCAGAACTGTGAGACGATACGTTTCTGTCATGTAAACTGCTCGGCTTGTGGTACTTTGTTTCGGCCGCCCTGCCAAATTACTCCAGGTCAGAGCAGAGCTGGAACTCAGATCCACTGACTTCCAGCCCTGGGCTGAGGCCTTTGAACATGTTGCACGTGTCTGATACAAGTCTCCCAGCTCACTGAACTCCTGGACTCTCTCTGCATGGGTGTTTTTTGTGACCTTCATGCTCAGGACAGAACTTGCTTTGAATTCCAAGCCAAGTTGAGATCAGAACTTGGACTGGAATTGAAGGATAGGGAGGAGCCAATACCTCCAGGTCACACATGTGGGGGGACGTGGGTGCTGAGGATCCCTTACCTGAGTGTGAGGCCTGGCAGGATGACAGGACCTAGGCTACAAGATGCAGGCTTTAAAGGATTTGTGTTGCCCTCAAGTGTATGATTTTCTGATTAAGACTAAAATGGCAAGTTTGTGACCAGCACCTTTATTTCAAGCATTTGGCTGCTCTTCTTAGATTCCTCCTCCAGGCTCAGATGTCTGAGGCCAGAACGCTGGGCCTGGGACTTTTAATTTAATCCAGATTATGTACTGGGTCCTCTTACCATTTAGTCAAAGAAAGGAGCTATAAGGGACGGTATCTGGCTTGACAGAGCTCACCCTCTGTATATGAAGCCAGACCTGCTCCCAGGAGCCAAAGCGACAGCAATCTACTAGGTATGAGATCTCACCACTCAGGAAGCACAGAGAGGGTGAGCAGTGCAGAAGTGTGAGGTGTTGTCCCCATCCACAGAAAACGGAGGCTGTCGGCATCACAGCACTACTCCAGGTAAGAAGATGTGTTCCATGCTCAAAGCCACCTAGACCTCAGAAGCGCCTGGAGGCCCAGATCAAGGTGATTAAAGACCTTTGTGTCTAAAGGCCACTTTGGGATGATGCAAACTCTTTAGGATGAAACAATAAACAAGGCAGAAGATAAGCCCCTAGGGCTCCTGTTCTTGAACTTCAAGTTAGGAAGGCAGATGAGGGAGGAGTGAGGATCTGAAACTCACTTTTCAGCCCCTGAGCTGACCCTGGGCAGCCCTGTCCCCACCCAGGCAGGGCGTCTGGAGCAGCTAGTCCATCCTTCAGCCGCGGGCTGACTCACCCTGAGACCAGCCTCCTGGGTCCCAGCCAGGACTCAGATTAACTGTCTTATGACCCACAGAACCTTTGAAAATGGAGTATTTCTATAAAGCAGCTTTAAATACAAACAACGGCCTCTTCTGGAACCACTGCCTCAAGCTATCTATATGAGGCAAAAAAGAAAGAAAAAGAAAAACTCGCAAATTAAGATCCATAGTACATTTTGCACATAGTTTGTGGTTTTATATTCACTTTAATCTTTCCCCGCCCCCACCCCCCAAACTCCTCCAAAGATTTGAACATCAGCTGAGCCAACACACAGTTGCACTTCTAAGCAACAAAGTTGTAAAACTAGATGCTGGACTGTATCCACAACAGTTTTGTAATATCTCCAAGAGCAAAGGGTGACATGAGTTGTTGAAACAGATCCAAGTAACCATTACTATGTTTTGTGTCAAAAAGCTGCTTTATTAAAGTCTTAGAACCATAAATCAGGTGGCTGAAGGCTGTGTTCTCCTTATCTACTTCCCCCAGCTCCACACAATCAAGTTCAATGGTCCTGGAGGCTGAACTGTGCCCACCCAGCATCACCCCCGAGCTCACAGTCTGGGGCGGGCAGCACCCAGGGGACCCGTGGCTGCGATCGTCGAAACGAAGGTGAGCATACTACAGCACCCTACCACTGGTCCTGGACTTCATGACAACGGCACTTAGGGCTCCATCCTGCCCCACACCCGCATCCACGGCTGATGGGACAAGGCACTACTGTTTATTTTAAAGTCTCCATTTTAAACAAAAAGACGATTTGTGCCTCCAGGCCTGGCCTTTGTTCTCTCCCTTTTCTGAGACCCACGAGCCAGGACACCCTAGCAAAAGAACCCGTTTAACAATGAAAGATGGCTGTTCATCTATTTAGCATCATAATCTAATCTAAGAGTGTTAACATTTCAACAGGTACGAAAACAAGAAATTTGAGTGGAGTTAATTTGCGCATCTGGCAGTGGAGGGCCCGGGAGTGAGCCCTGGTAGAATTGGCAAGGTGCCCTTGTACCAACCATGAGGGGAGAGAGGGGCACTCACTGCACAGCTCTGTGCGAGCATTTGTCTGAGGTTTTGTAGTCACTCCGATCTTGCCCTAGAGGGGACCTGTGTGAGTTTTATTTCTACTCCCAGGCTTCTTCCACCCTGAAAGAACCAGGTTTGGGCTTTCTTGCCCCTCTGGGCAAAAACACTGCCCAGTCACACCGGGAGTGGATCCCAAAGAAGGGGCACCACTTCCATTTCCCCTGACCAGGGTGTTCAGCCTGCTGAGAAAATGAAAACTGTTGTTTGCAAAGTGACCCTCCTCACCTCAGGGAAAGTAGTAGCCCTGTTGGCTCCGAAGCGCCTCTACAGATGGGGAGTGGGGAGCAGTGGGGCTGGGGGCACTGGCTGGGCACACAGGGAGCAGCAGTCCAAACCCCATGCTCAGCCAGCAGAGAAACACTGGGCAGAGAGACAGCTGGCCCCAAGAGCCGATGCAAGGTTGTAATGGGGCAGCGGTAGCTCTCTCCCTAACCCCGCTCCACCTACCCGACCAGGTTGAAACCCTCACCTTGGAGTGAACGAGATGTCTCCAGAAGAGATCCCAGGTTCAAATGCACATTTGGGAGGTGGCAGGTATGGCTGCCACGAGACTCATGAGACCCTTAGAGTGGATGTGTTTGGCAGCAGAGTGGCCCCCTGCGGCAAGGGGGTGGCGGAGAGGGAGCAGCACCTTCGTCCCATCAGGCAACACCTCCATACAGGCTTGGGGGCTCCCAGAAGGGTGCAGGCCCAGCCATGCCCTGAGAGCTGGCTCCTCACTCCAGCAGAGCAGGCCCTCAGGGGACAGCGACTCCTGTACCACTGTGTCTGGGACAGGAAAATGCACATCACGGGCTGTTGGGTTTGATTCTGTGGAGAGTGAGTCTGATTCTCAAGGACAGCCCTGCCATCATGACAGTGCCAGACTCAGCCTGTCCTTTGGGCACCAAATGTCCTATGGCCTGGAAACCACGAAGCCAGTCACTGATCGTCAACAGCCGCTCCTGCCAGCTGGTACCATACTGACCTGCCTGCAGGCTCTGGGGACCCACAGACACTCACTATCCCAGCCCAATGTGTCTACCCAGAGCCCACTCTTATACGTGATGTCCAAGCCCAGTGAGGTCAGTGAGGCAGCCTCGCGATCCTCGTGATTAGAGATGCCTCGTGGGCTCTGAGCCCTTTGCTGCACCCGCACAAGAATGATAGGGAGAGAGAGGAATTCCAAATGGGGTTGGGGGGACAGGGAACCCCTTCCCATCTGGAAGGTGGGACTGCAGTGCCAAAGCCAAGGAAAGGGGTTTCTAGCGAGGAGGGAGGTGGAAGGCTGTGAGGAGGGGTGGATGATGGAGTCTGTGGTGAAGCCACAGAGCTGCACGAGCAGGGAGTCCTGATGGCCTGGAGGGCGAGGCCACACTGCCCCGGCCTGAGGAGGAGAGAAAGGGCCAGGATGACAGCGAGAAACTGTCCCATCTTCAGGCATCGAAAGAGAGCAGCCACCCGCAAGTAACCCTGAGGCCCGGTGAGAAACAGGTCCCTTCTGGACTCTCTTCCATTCCACCGAGTGTCGTCGGAGAAAGGCTCTGTGTTACCTAGTGCATCCCCAGCACCCTTCCACACTGGCTAACCTTCCTCTGATGAGCCGCGAGTGGCCTCAGGCCTAGAGGCTTCTGCAGGCCTCAGCTAGATTTCGATGACACTGGTTTTCATTGCATTTTTATGGCTATCGTCTGGGTCCGACAAGTGATACTACTTTTCCCACTTAGTCAAGTAATAGGCAATTTCCTTGTGAACTAATTTATTGAAGGTAAAGATGCGAGTCCATTGAAGGAAGGAAGATCGAGTAAGTAGCAGACTACAGGTGGTATGTGGACGTGGCAAAAATTATTGAGACAGCGCGTGGTGGTGCAAAGCCGTGGCACAAATAAAAGCCACGAGGGAATGTGGTCGGCATGGGCTCTGGTGGAGGGAGGGCCCCAGGATCCAGGTCGAAGGGGCTGGCGCGGTCCTTCCCTGGCAGCCACGGCAGAGGCCTCGTTTCAAAGGCCCGCACGGCTTGACGTGATAACTGAACGGGACGGCGGCCTCTGCAGAACTGCCTGTGTCAGCGACTCAGCCCGCGTCATTTAAAATCTGAAGTTTTACCACTTATTGGGGTTTGGGGTAGCTGCTTTTGGAAAATAGGATGATATTGCCAATATAAATTGAATTAACACGAATGTCAATATTTCAGCCACTTGTCCTGGTCCCCCTGGTGCCAGAGAAGCCTGTCAGCTGTTTGGGAATGAATAGCAGAAGAGACATGCAAGTAGTTGTTGTTATGTCGCGTATGTAAGCATGGAAAACTCAGTCCCTGTGCCTCCCTGGTGTGGAGAAAACAGGAGAGATTATCATTTAATCGAAGAAAACCAACAGGCAATAACGCTCCGCAGACACACACAGAATGAGGGACAGGTCTGTCTGCTTTTCTCCTTCTTTGACCTCACAAGGAAAATAAAACACACCTGTGGGGAACGCAAACTAGTGTGTGCAGTTACCAAGTCGTCTGCATTCAAATTAAGGATGAAAACCTAATGATTTTTGGGTCTGGCACTAAAAAATTTACCATGTTCTGAAGACAAGATGTTTATCATTCATTTTCTCCCTCATTTCCCCCAGAGAATCCACTCTGGTTATTGCTCCGTGCTCCCTCTGCAGAGTCCCAGCGTCCCTACCGGAGAAGGAGCACAGGCAAAACGACAGGTGGCCTGTGGGATCTGCCTCGAATGAAGTGGTCTAGGAAGCAGGAAGTAACTCATAATGTGACCACACTGCAGCTCGCGTTTAACTGGATCCACATTACGGCTGCCTTTCTTCCTTTCTTATTAGCCTTCTCTCGCATCTGCTCTTTTCTCCTTACTCCTTCATTTTGACAGTGGCTTCTCTTGGAAACCTTAGAAAACTGAATACAGGGTGAATATATGGTTGCTTCTGGAGCATTCCCCGAGTCTGGTCACAATGAGTTCTGGCAGGTCCCTGGTCCTTCTTCATCCCCCGCAGGGCCACAAGCTCCAGGAGGGCCAAGGCCAGCATCCCCACATGCCAGGAGACGGCCTCGGCACTCTCGTGTCAAGACTGACCAAGCTGAACACTTAAGTGTTTACGGTTTATTGTGTGTTAATTATAGAAATGTACGGTTTATTGTGTGTTAATTATAGAAATGTCAGGGGTAGGGAGGAGAGGGAGGAAGGAGTCTCTGCCCTCTACACAGGTGGCTGAGCAGACTGAGGACTGGGGACTGCCAACCCCTCCTCCTACATCAGACTTGAACTTGATGAGACTCACTAGGTGGACACCGCACAGCTGGGGAACCAGGAGTGAGCAAAGGCCTCGGCTTCAGAGTTTGACTGAATTTGATTCCAGCTCATTCACGTATTTATGGGCAAATTCTCTCTCTCTCCCCTCCACTCCATTGTTCCCCCCTCACACAAAAGATAATAAATCTAAAGTCAGTCTCATGCCGCACGGAACACGGCTCCAGCTTTGTCTTTCGATGCTCACGGGCTCTGGAGGGAAGATAGCTGACACGATTTTCAGAATTTCCAGACTGTCCAGGAATTTGGGGTCTGTAAATCTAGATGAAGAATTAGCAATGTAACATGGACAGTTACAGAAAACCCTGTCTTTATCCCTGGATAGTGAACGCGGTATTGATAGACCATCCTAACTGCTCTCGAGAGCTGGGCACAGTCGGACGCTGAGCCTACAGCGTCCCCAGTCCTCCCACCTTCCCGCCACTTGTCAGTGTCCTCGTTTTACAGGTGAGGCAGGTGAGGCAGGTACCCTCACTAGGTCCTGAAGCTGGTGAGGATGGTGGCGGCTCTCACGTTAACCTGCACACTCTGAGAACGTGGTCCCTGCAGCCCCATAGACAAGGCACCGGGGAGGTTTCATGTAGAGAAAAGGAGACTGGATGGAGGTGGCTTCCCGATGTCCCGATGCGCAGAAAATGGGGATAAAATTCTCTTTGTTCTAAGTGCCTTCGGAAGAAGTAGATTTCAGAGGGCACGTAGGGAATGACTGAAGTCATGTGACAGGAAGTCATTCCGCCCAGAAAGCATGTGAGGGAGGCTTGCAGTCTCCTGTCTGGAGATGTAGACTCAGAGAGGAGCTAGCCGCATGCCAGGGGCTGGATGAGACATCCTGCCAGAGTCACTCAGCATCGCGGTCCCACCAAAAGTCTAAGCAAGCCGGGAAGGTGATTCTGGAAGAGAGAAGGGCTTTTCCGTATCAAGCTCCTTGCTACCCTGGCACAGGGCTGGCACAGGGAGTAACAACAGAGCCCCTCACTACTCCCAGGGGGCAGACACAGGGCGTGGAGCTGTGCAGAAGGAGAGCCATTCGTGGACCTGGGCTGCTGTTTCTATGGCGTGCGCACGTGTCCCATCATGTGGTCACCCGGAAAGCACAGCGTGACCATCCCCAGGGCAAGGAACGCTGCGGGCAGCCCTGCTCACACAGCCTGCTCCATCCCCTCCCAGCCCCGTGAGCCTGGGCAAGCGACTGTACCTTCTTGCTATCCCTCATCTCTAAGATGGGGAGAACACACCTGCCTTCCTTTCACGGTCGCTGTGAACACAGAAGGAGACAACGGCCACACAATCGTTGGCCCATCTCCCAGTCAGTGCACAGTCGGTGGCCGTCTTCAAAGAATATTACCACACGCAATGCCACGCCTAATGGATTCTGAAACTTCCTCTCTTTTTATCTTCATTGCAACGTTAGTAGATAGACATCATTGCACCCATTTCACAGATGAGAAAATGGAGACTTTAAATAACTAACTTGCTAAAGCTCACCCCACCACATCACAACTCTTTTCCTTTATTTCTTTTCTGGTTAAATCCAACGGCCACCTATAAGCCCCCTTCCCACCCAGGCCCTCAGCAGCATTCAACAGGTGGCTCCCTTCTCGCTCAGCATAGGTTGCAGCAAGCCATGGGGTTCTGCTGCCCCAGGCTCGTGCAGCCATCTTTAATTCAGTGGGAGTGGGCCTTTTCGCTTCCCTCCTGTCCCAGCTCTTGTTAATGCAATTAAAATGCATTTCTCTGCCCCAAGGGGGAAATGTGTTTCCCAGAGACTGGTGATTGTCTATGGAAAGATGCATTTAGAGTAAAAATAGTCTTTATCTAAGTGGCTTAAAGGCTTACGGCAGAGTAGAAGACTAGCTTTCGTCGTCAGAGGTGGTTTTGCAGGGCAAATCATGGCGACTGCTCCATCCCTTGTAAACACCACGCTGGCATCAAAATCAATGAAGCAGAAGTCTGATGATGAAGTTCATAGACAAGGGGGAGGACAGTTTAGTGTTCTGCTGGCAGGAGAGCTAGATGCTGAATTCCCGGAGAAGGTTCAGCCTGCTTCAGTTACTATATCAGGATCCGAAACTCCCAGATCAAAAAGAATGTCAGATGCACTCGCCATTCCAGCAGGTTCTTAGCTTGGCCTCTGCAGCAGAAGAAAAGTGGTCAGCAGAGCTTCCAAGCTGTGGATCGCCTTGACCTTCTTTCCACCTGCCCCCTGCCATCTTGACTCTTCTCTGCCTGCACCTTCAAGGCCTAGCTGTGGCCAGAGGTGGCTGAATTAAATCATGCTAAACAAGAGCTTTGCTGATATCTTAGAATTTCTAGAGCGACCTAATTCCCTGTGTCTGTTTTCCACAACTTTTCTATTTTTTTCTCCTCTCTTGTTTATAAGAGCAAAGCGCTGGACTGAGATCAAGCACTTCGTGGTGCCAAGAAACCAGAGAGGCTGAAGAGGCTCTGAGAGCGATGTAGAAAGGCTTCCTGGAGCCAGGACCACTCCCCTGAGGTCAGCGCAGGGTGGCCCCTGCGTACACCAGGCCCAACAGGGCTCACAACTGAGGGTGCATACCAACCACTGCCCTGGGGACCCCTCAGCAGCCTGGCCTTGTCTCTAGTGAGGGCCTCACTTTTATCCCAGATGAGGGAGAAGGGCTGGGGTACAGGTGACTCTGGCTGGTGTTCTGTAAAATAAAGAGAATGTGTCCATGTGTGAAACTCTGGCCCGAATAACACTTCCTGCCTGTTCTTCACTCTTTCAAGCACTTTGCTCTTTTGTACTGTTTTCCTGGGAGGGCAGAAGGCCCCTGTGCGTTCTTATTCCTGGGAGGGCAGAAGGCCTCTGTGCCTTCTTAGTCTCTGTCCTTGGATGACAAATCAGAGGCCACTTTACGGAATAGGCATCTTTGCATTTTGCCTCTAATGTGGGCTCTGGACGCTTCCAGCCTCATGCCTCCAGAATCCTTGTGAGCTAGCTGAGGC
>NW_011888931.1:1503299-1505038 GCF_000151845.1 Pteropus vampyrus | reverse complement strand
GCACTCGCCATTCCAGCAGGTTCTTAGCTTGGCCTCTGCAGCAGAAGAAAAGTGGTCAGCAGAGCTTCCAAGCTGTGGATCGCCTTGACCTTCTTTCCACCTGCCCCCTGCCATCTTGACTCTTCTCTGCCTGCACCTTCAAGGCCTAGCTGTGGCCAGAGGTGGCTGAATTAAATCATGCTAAACAAGAGCTTTGCTGATATCTTAGAATTTCTAGAGCGACCTAATTCCCTGTGTCTGTTTTCCACAACTTTTCTATTTTTTTCTCCTCTCTTGTTTATAAGAGCAAAGCGCTGGACTGAGATCAAGCACTTCGTGGTGCCAAGAAACCAGAGAGGCTGAAGAGGCTCTGAGAGCGATGTAGAAAGGCTTCCTGGAGCCAGGACCACTCCCCTGAGGTCAGCGCAGGGTGGCCCCTGCGTACACCAGGCCCAACAGGGCTCACAACTGAGGGTGCATACCAACCACTGCCCTGGGGACCCCTCAGCAGCCTGGCCTTGTCTCTAGTGAGGGCCTCACTTTTATCCCAGATGAGGGAGAAGGGCTGGGGTACAGGTGACTCTGGCTGGTGTTCTGTAAAATAAAGAGAACGTGTCCATGTGTGAAACTCTGGCCCGAATAACACTTCCTGCCTGTTCTTCACTCTTTCAAGCACTTTGCTCTTTTGTACTGTTTTCCTGGGAGGGCAGAAGGCCCCTGTGCGTTCTTATTCCTGGGAGGGCAGAAGGCCTCTGTGCCTTCTTAGTCTCTGTCCTTGGATGACAAATCAGAGGCCACTTTACGGAATAGGCATCTTTGCATTTTGCCTCTAATGTGGGCTCTGGACGCTTCCAGCCTCATGCCTCCAGAATCCTTGTGAGCTAGCTGAGGCATGATTACCGGGACAGGAAGAGTCACATAAATGTTAGCAGTGGTCCCCAATCTTTTTGGCAGCAGGGACCGGTGCTCCTATGAGAATCTAATGCCTGATAGTCTGAGGTGCAGATGAAGCTTTGCTCACTGGCCCATCGCTCATCTCCTGCTGTGTGGCCTGGTTCCTAACAGGCCACAGACCCATACTGGTCTGCAGCCCGGAAGCTGGGGACTCCTGCTATAAGGGCCTTGCCCAAGATCACTGAGCTAATAAATGGAGGAGCCTCAACTGAAAGAGATTTTTTTGACTCCAAGTCTAAAAAGATGTTACCTGTAAATGAAAACATCTAAATTGTATTTGTTCTGTTGATCATACTTTTAGTAGTGGGACTATTTGAAAGAACCCACGGTGACACCTCTGCGACCCCTACTTAAACTGTCTGACAGATTCTGGTTTTCCTCTGTGCTCCCTCGAAGCGAGGCCCCTGACCAGGTCTAGCTCCCGACTTAGAGGTGAAAGGCCTGACCGACCTTTGCCTAGGTGATTCCAGGGGCTTCCCCTACCAGCTCCTCTCATGGTACCTTCATCGTCCTCACCATCGCCATCACCCCCCCACCCCCATTCGGCCAATGGGGGTAAATAGACATAGAACCTTAACCGACCCGCTAGAGTCCACCAGAGCAGAGTGGGGGTGCTGGGTTAAAACCCAGGTGCCCCAGTTCTTGGCGTCTACTTTTAGCCACTTGGCTCTCTTTTTCTCCATTTTAGAGCTAGCAGCCCTCACTTCTCTCGCTCTTCCATGCGGGGCGGGGTCCAGAATTGGATGTACAGAGAGAAACGTCCAGCAGATGACATGACTATCCTGGATTGCCCCACTTAGCGCTAT
>NW_011888931.1:1458787-1501139 GCF_000151845.1 Pteropus vampyrus | reverse complement strand
TCAGCTCCTGTATTTTACACAAGTGGGCGCAGAAATGACAAAACTGTGAGCAGGCAAATGGTGACTGCAGCTATAAACACCCAGGAAAATTCAGAATCCTGTCTAGGAAAGACTATCTCCTCACTGCATGAGGGGGCTGGTCCCTGGGCCAGAAGATGTGGCCGTGGGGTCTCAGGGCTCAGCATACACTACCAGCGACCCAGGTCCCCTCCAGCTAGCAACCAGGGGTCACGAGCAGCACAGATACCCAGCTGGTTTTCCGAGCAGCAGCATGGAACACATCTGCCCAGAACAGAGACTTCGTTCGCTCTGCTCCCTGAGTCTCTGGAACCCAGCTCCCAAGTCAAGAACTGCATCTCTCCCAAAGTGACAGATGCCTGAGGACATGCAAGAAAGTCTAGAAATGGAAAGAAAATGCTAGAATGTGGGCAGTTTCCTGCCCATCTAGCTGCCTTATGATCTGGCTTCTTTCTCTTTAGCTTCCAAAACCTGGATTTAATTCGCTGGATGAGATTACCTTAATTCATACATCTCCCAAGTACACTTGGCAAAGCTGTATTTAAACTAAAATGTAAGAGCCCTTCAGGTAACTCACAATAGGTCTCCATTTGGACCCTTAATGCTGCAGTTGAAGGTGACGTGACTCTGCATATGCAAAAGGCCAGGCTTAAATAATGTAAAACTTTCTATTTTCTGACTATGGTTCCAGTCTGGTTTAGGCAAGAAGGCTTCGCCCATTTATCACTCTCCAACAGGGAATAATAATAGTCACTGGGATTCAGTGTCGTTATGTGTCAGCACTATTCTGAGAGCTTAATACTTGCTAACTCATTTAACCCTGTGAGTCAGGGATGGCTATTATTCCCATCTTGCGGATGAGGAGAGTAAGGCCCCCAGAAGCTAATGCGAAGGGTCATGTGGCCAGCAGATTGAGGGGCTGTGCTTCCAAACTCGATATCTATATATTTTCAAAGTCAACGATTTTCAGCATGGTTTGAGGTGATCAAAAAATTTCCCCTAGAATAATGTGGCAATCTGAAAGACTAAAGGTGACTGGTCTCTAGAACTGTGACTGCATGCCCGAGGGACCACACCTAGTGGCCACGAAGGCCGCCCAGTGGGGAGAGGGCCAGGAGAGAGAGGAGGGGGAGGCAGGAGTTGAGAAGCCCTTCTCAAACCTTTGTCTTGGATTTAAAGCAGGAGAGAAAGGAGATCGAGCCCTCCCCCCCAGGGGTATCGGGGGTTTGGAGGAAGCAGATGCGACTTGCTGCTCATTAGGTCCCAGGCATGATAAGGGCCTGTCCTATACAGAATTGCAAATGCTGTGCAGTTACTGACTTATCCTTAGGACCTGGGATCTGGGCTGGCCCTGGGGACCACACTGAGCGCCTGTGTCTGATTGGGGCATTGTAAGTTTGTGTGGATCAGTGAGCAGTTTCCTGCCCACCCTGGCCCCATGCATGTCACACTTGGTCATGGGCCATCATTGCCGGTCCTGGCCTGGAGAAAGCCCTACAGACAAGACAGAGTGAGCTGGGGGCCTGTCTTCTTGGGCCACGGGAGCTGGAAAGGGCCTGCAGACCAGCATGTGCAGCCTGAGCAAGAGCCGTCTGGACCTTGGAGGATAAAGTAGGTGTAATCTCTGCCCTCGGGGCTCTGCCTCTTCTAGCCACGCCCACTCCCTTGGGACAGGCGCTGTAAATGCCTCTCTGTGCTGATGAGTCCGGCTTTCTGTCTCCAGCCAGCATCTCCCCTCTAAATTTGGCCATGGACATACAAGTTCCCACCTGACATCTTCACTTGGACATTTAATGGATATCTCCAGCTTCACTCCAGTCCCCCACACCTGCCCTGCTCCCTACCTCCACTGGCGCAGCTGCGTCCACCCAGGCGCCTGGGCCAACGCCCTTGACGTCATCATCATCCTCGATTTCTTTCTCTCATGGCTCACATCGAAGTTGTTCACTCAAAACACATCCTCCTTACACTGCTACTTGGCGTCTAGTCCAAGTCCCCTGCCTTCTGCCTGCACTGCTGCTATGGCCTCTGCCGTGTCTGATCCGCAGGGCATCCGGGGAGCCCTCACTAGTGAGTCCTGTCACTCAGGGCCCCCCTCGGCTCTGCTGGGAGCAGAAGGCCATGACCCAGCCCTGCTCCTCTAGCCCCCACCGGCCCCACCTTCCTAATTCTTTCTCTCCACAACAATTTCCCCTTCTCATATAGCACACGGTGTCCGGATCTGGGTTCATTGTCTGCTCCCTTTACAAGGTGGGGCATGGTGCATTTTGGTTACTGCCATATCGGGCACTAAACCACCTGCTACCTAGTAGGTGCTAGTGTCCTGCCTGTCACCCTGGGGCATGATGAGGAAAAGTGCTCTTCAAACAGAGGGACAATTTTTCTGATTTGCAGTTCTTAAGTGAAGACCTTTGACACCTGGTCCATGTATTTCCTATGTCCCCAGGCAGCTCACAGCTGTATTTGGTCACAGCTTTCTAGATCTCAGCTGCACAGGGTGAGAGGAAGATGATCCACTGGGGCTCTGAGCTGTGACACAAGGACTTTTGTCTCTTCTTGCTGGGGCCTTACGGAAGCCTAGAGACCAGGAGCCACGCCGAGGAGCTGTCAGGTAACAGGATAGGTGGTAGCTTGCCAGGCACAGCCTGGCAGGTGACAGGATGGACGCTAAGTTCAGATGAGCAGGTGAGAAGCATTTTGCCTCACAGAGCCCAGAGCGGGTGGGACAGTCTGGTCTCGTGTGTGTCTGCCCATCAGACTACGAGGTCCTGGAGGACGGGGCCCAGCCCACCCTCTCTGCCAAATGCCCAGCTCAGATCTGATCCACAGTAGACATTCTGACAAGAGGACGTGCTTGTCAGGCTGAGCGAGGCATCCACCAGGTGGCCTCTGGGGACCCTTCCTTTGTTTGCACTTTTCTAGCACGAGCAAAGCCTCTGTGGGGTACATGAGTGGAAGCCCTGGGTCTCTCAAATTTTGCCTTACGGTTAGTTTCTTGGGATCCTCCAGTCCCCTTTGAGGAAAGACAGCTGTGTCTGCTATAAGGATGTTTCAGAGTGGCCTCGCTTCTCCACCCACCCTGGGTAACCCACGGGACACACCCTGGAAACCCGGAAAACAGTGGAGCAGGCTGTCCTGGGAAAGAGAACAAAACTGCCGCGAGCAATTTGGAGAGAGAAAGGAGCTTGGAAACTGAGCCCAAGCGGCATCATCACATGCCCGCCTCCCTGCTCATCTGAGGGAGCCTGATGAAAAGGACCAGATTAGTCAGATTTCCCAACACTCATCCCCTAACGGGGATCCTGGTTGCACTTTCCCCCCTCCCATGGAAAAACCTTCCCCTTCTCAGCTCACTCACAGCTCTCCGTTTTCCTGGCGATTTGCAGCTCTGAGGGGCAGGAATCAAATTCTGAGGCTTGAAGTCTGGGACGCTTTCCCACCAGTGCGCTTGGCACCTTTGCAGGGGACTAACACTGTGACCTCCTGGTGCCGTGTAAACCAGGACGGCCTCCCGAGTCCCTCCCAGCCTTTCAGACATTTTTCCTCATGCTCCCCAGGCTTTTTCTCCCAAAGAGACCCCAACATGGCAGGTCAAGAGAGCTGTCGCCAGCTTGGAATGCCTGAGCCCCCCAAAGCCATGATGAACGGCTCCATTTTGCATGACAGCTACTCACCTTGTGGATCACTGGAAAATTCAGCCACACTGAGTAAGGAAGTTGGAAAGAATGTCGGTCTTCACTAGGATTTAATATGACAGGTTTCTGGCTCTGAACTTGAAGATTAACTCTTGGTTCTTAAGGAAAGAAAGAAAAAAAAAAAAACACAAAACCTTGAGATCTCTGAAACAGCAGTATAGTGGGGGAAAGTACAGCTTTGAAAGCATCACAGGCGGTCCGATTTGCATGTTCCCTCTTTCCGAGGCTGCATATTTTCTGTGTCTGATAATATGTTTGCTACACCTCCTCTCTGCCAGGGACACATACAGGCCGTTGTCAGCCCGAACCATGTAATCTCTTAACCATAAGGCTCCCACATCTGTCAGCCAGTTGTTGCCTGGCTGGATCATTAACATGGCTTCTAATTTCACTCTTTGAGTTTAACATAAAAAGTTTTAACGAGTAATATGTAATTCATACTTTCCAGCTTCAGAGAGTCCTAAAAGAGAAACCTATGCTTTTATAACCCACATCTCTGAAGTAGATGGTTTTATTTTTAAATCCCATTTCCTCCCCCATTACTCTTGCACAAATGCATTATAAAACAGACCAGTGGGACTTTATCTCCCTGTCCCAAGAATGCATTTAAATATTTGTCCAGGTTTGGGTGAAGAGCCCCCCCTTCAATGTTGTGCTTATTGTTCATTTCAAGATCAAACTCACGTTGCGAGTCTTCATTCATCCATCTATACAAACGAATTGGAAACTGGCATAAGAAAGACGACCCCTGAGTCATCTTGTGAGAATTCAGTTTTAAAACTTGCCTTCGCTCTCATGCCTGTTTTTACTGAAGTGAGCTAGATTTAGTGATGGTTTGTTCCTGCCAACTTAGTTCACTTTTCCCATTTCCCCCTTCTCCAGGTCCTCCCTTCCCAGTGCAGAAAGCAGCTGCGTTCGATTAAATGCAATTTTGGACTGATCTTTTCACTCAGAGACTTGCCTCCGTTAATATATTTTGGGGTATTTTTTGCCCCAACAGCCTAGAGAGGAAACGTTTAATCCAATAATATGCATTTCCGGGAAAACATCTCTTTCACAATTACCCACTATAGCGCGTTATCCTTAACCAATTACTGGACGGTTTCAAAAGGAAGCCCCGTCTGAGCATTCGCCTCCTGTTTGGGGTCTTCTGGGCTGAAAGCTCCACGAAACATTTAAAGCAAAAGCCCAGAACGAAATTTGTGAGTGTGGCGTATTAACTCCCGCTGGAAGTTCCAAGGATGTTTTGCAGACACGTGTCCCTTTCTGCCCAATGCATGTTATATGGCCGTGCCCAGGAGAACGAGACAGCCACGCCCAAGATGGAAGGTCAGACTTAACAAGCAAACCCCGTTTTTTGTTACAGGAGATT
This sequence comes from Pteropus vampyrus, assembly GCF_000151845.1. Lineage (NCBI taxonomy): Eukaryota > Metazoa > Chordata > Mammalia > Chiroptera > Pteropodidae > Pteropus > Pteropus vampyrus. Next base: position 1,496,054 of record NW_011888931.1, on the reverse strand, counting down.
AAGGAGCAGCTACCCTTTGATTCTCTCAAGTTCACAAAAGTTCAGAAGCAGGCCCGCAACACAGTGTTTGCTGTGAAGAGCCACATCTTGAATGTGGGAGGCTGATGAACTTCACCCAAGATCAGGTTCCTCTAGTCCTTGGTAGATACACAGTAACTCTTTTCTGCCAGGCACCTTCCAAGCCCCCAGCACAGAGTAGCAAAGCAGAACGCAAGCATTGCTTTCTCGGCACTTACAGTCTAGCGTGGGAAGAAAAATATGAGCAAGTAGATGATTTGACTATGGCAGTGACATTTTTCTACCAAAGAGCTAAACAAAATTTTCTAGATTCTTTTAGAGATCTAGAGATTTACCGCTTTTCTAGAGTTCCTGGGATAATTTGCCTATAAAACACATTTTAAGAGCTAAGTGCCAGTGAAAATGTGGTGGCTCCAGCAGCGGGTTGGATGGTGACAGGGAGCAATCGAGGGAGAATCTAATCCAAGAATTTCGTTTTGAGGCGCAGACCGAAGTTTGCAGTGACGGCGTGCGCGAGAGGTGCCACCACCACCGACGTCCAGCGTCTCAAAGTCGCTAAAGAAGATCAGAGAGAAGACGGCTAGGGCTGGGGCGGGGGGCGCGGGGCCGGCGACTTGGGAAAGGAGGAAGAGACGCGGAGGAGAAGACGTGAGGTGGGCAGAGGGGAGGAAAGCGAGGCGTGGGAGGGACCTGGGGCCCGGGAGCCCAGGCCTCCTCCTGGATGAGCCCCCACCCTCTCCAGGCAAAGGGGCAAAGGCTCGCTTCTCTGCGTTGAGTTTCAAGGTGACCTCGGTTATTCGGTCTTTCCCTTCCTCAGCTCTTCCCTTCGTCTCTGCCTTTCCACAGGAAGAGTCCTGGACCCAAAGGAGCGCAGGTAATGCAGGGATTTCTACTGTAAACCAAAATTGATTTTAGACTGTAATAAAGAATAATAAACATCTATTTGAGCAAAAGGAGCTGCAGCCTCGGGGACCCAGGTCATCGGTAGAAAGAGGAAACCAGGGGGTCCCTGCAGTGATCCACTCAGAAGGCGTAAAGATGGGGGCACCGTGTGGGAAGCCGAGTCCAGTCCGAGGTTCTTCTCAGTATACAGAGGATGTGAGGGGCCCTCGTGAGCAAGTGGCCGCTAAGCTCTTATTATTTATAGAATCGGGGCCCTCGATTAACTACGGGAAGCCCATCTCCACAGATAAGCTCCTTTCCAGGTCCACTATGGTGCACGTTTCAGTGGGCCACTGAAGGAGATACCTAGGGAGGTGGGTCCAAACTAGGCAGCACTTCAGTTACTCCCATGCCCCCCTGCAACCCTGGAAAACTTACATTTTTAATTGAGCACATATTTGTGCTGCCTTAGTCAGCTGCCAGCATCTCCTGTGGTGTTCTGATCATCTCCCAGGGATGGAACGAAGCTGAGGGGGCCCCTGCACCAGCCGGGCTCCCTTCTCTCTGCAGGACTGGCCCTTGAGATTACAGCAGAGAGCTTGCAGGCTGTTTGCAAGCCTCTTGTTTTCCCCTCCCTTATTGTGATTTATAAGATATTTGGTCTTCATCACAGTTCTTGACTAACAGCTCCCCAAAACCTTGGAATTTCCTAAGTGTTGAGAGTGAAAAAAAGGTGTCTTTTGTTATGTAAATGAGGTGGCTTTTCGAAAGCACCTGAGGTTGGGGTCTGGTTGTCGATGGAGCCAACCACGTGATCAGAGGGTGGGAACTTCCGGCCCCAGTCCTGAACTCTGGGGAGGAGAGAGGGGCTGGAGGTCTAAACAGTCACCAATGGCCCGTGACTTAGTGGATCATGACTATGTAATGAAGCCTCCACGAGAGCCGGGAGGATTGCTCATTGGCCCTTTTCTCGGAGCTTCCGCATTGGTGAAGCAGAACACTTCCGTGTGCCACCGTGGTGGCCCCGAGCTCCGCCGGACACAAACACCTTGCTCCAGGACCTGGCTCTGTGTGCCTCTGCATCTGGCTGTTGGTCCACACCCTTCAATATCCTTTGCAAAAAATCGGCGGCCTAATAAGTAATACCTTTCTCTGAGCTCCCTGAGCCATTCTAGGAATTTAAGTGAACCCAAGGAGGGGGCTGGGGAAACCTCTGATTTATAGACACTTGGTCAGAAGCACAGGTGACAAACTGAACTTTCAGTTGACATTCTGAGTTAGAGGGGCTCATTGGAACCTCCAATCTATAGTGATTGGTCAGAAGCACAGGTAAGATCTTGAGTTTGTGTCTGACTTCTGAAGTGTGTGTGTGTGTGTGTGTGTGTGTGTGTGTGTGTGTGTGTGTGTGTTGAGGGTGGGGGGAGCAGTCTTGTAGGACTGAGCCCTTTACCTGTGGGACCGATGCTATCCCCAGGTAGATAGTGTCAGAATTTAGTAGAATTGCAAGACACCCAGCTAGTGTCTGTGAATGGTTCATGGGTGTGGTGTGAACCCCCCAGGTTGGAATTGGTCCGGGAACCCCTATTCAATGCCCCAAACTGGAGTCTTCCTGCAGGCAGGTGGATGGGTGGATACCTGGGACAGAGGTGAAGGCCAGTCTAGAGCAGCATGTGTGTGATGTTGGGTTACCTCGGGTCCCATGACAATGGGTGTGGACTGAGAGCCTCAGGAGGAAAGAGCAGAGTGACAGGCCTCTCAGGCCCTCTCCAGTCCTTCAGACCCAGGACCCCTTGCCCAGCTCTCTGCCTGCCCAGACACCAAGACCCCGGTAAGGCCTGCAGACCGATGTGTGTGCAGTGGCGGGAGAGAGGGTGTTCTTGTTGAGGTGTCAGTGTAACGGGCATGTTTGTACCATAAAAGGCTCTGGGATTTGCGTCCGGGAACAACTACTCGGCAGCTAGGATAACGCTCAGTGACTCAGTTCCCTCGTCTGTAAAGCGGGCATAAGGGAAGTACCCGCCTCTGAGGGGCACGTCAGAGGGTTAGAGGTGAGCCAGCACTGAGCACACTCTAGGTCCTCTAAACAGCCACTAGTTATCTCCCAGGCCCCAGCTCACCGTGCAGAGGAATGACCGTCTTCCCATACAGCGGGCGTGATGCGGCCATCCCTCATGAGCAAGAGTGACCCCGGGCCACTCCGGATGCTGCCCAACAAAACGAGTCCCTTAGTGTTGACGAAAAAGCACTGAAACACCCGTACCGAGTGGCTAAGCAAACCCAGACTGTTGTGGGGCATTTCGATGGGGAAAGGATTAACTCACTTCCCAGTGCCTTGGCTTAGTCCCAGCAGTATTTACTTAGCTGAGAACCGCCTTTCAACACCAGCCTGATGACAAAGACCAGGAGGTGTGAGCCTGGGGGAGGTGTGAGGGAGGAGGGGAGAGACCTGGGCGCATTACAAAGCCCCTGGCACTGGTTCCCTGCTGGGTGTCTCACTTGGCCAGACCTCTCAGTGGAACACAGAGACACTGGAAGGTCCTACTTTGTGTTTAAGAAAGACATGCATAATTGGGCTCATCATCGGCAGCCCTCTCCGTCTCCATTAGCTAATGATAGCTTTCACCTGCTTACTTTTCCAACTAGTTAATAGTGATTATTATGGTTTAAATACAATCTAAGTGCAAATGTATAAAGAGATGTTCTCTGCCAGACCTGAGTTTCTGCTTTAACATGCTCCTTATGCGAAACCAAAACCTATGGAGCTGGATGGTTCTAACTGCCAACTTTTGAAGATTTGTCCACTCTGGACGGCCGAGCTTGTGGCGTGTGTCGTCTGCGAGCCTGGGCCACGGTGGGCGGGTGGCGTCGGACCTGCGTGAACACCGTCTGTCGGTAGCCGTGGCCTGTGCCTGCCCCGCTGCAACAGCGCGCGCCCCAGCGACAGGGCGCGACTTCATCATACGTTCAGTTCAGTTCGTTTATTCAGCAGAAACTTAAGTACAGGAGTTCATGTCGGGCATGTTCTCTCCGATTTTAAGAAGAGATGATAAAGTGCGAAGCTCCGATTTTTAGAAAAGGTAAAGGTATAGTGTTCACGTAACGCTTACTGCGGATCTGAACAGTGGTAAAAGCTGGAATCCGATCGTCTGCGGCACCCATAACGGAGGAGAAAGCCAGCATCTCCCAAGGGCCTGCCGCAGGGCGGGGCTCCGCTCGCCTCCCCACAGCCCTCCGCTGAAGCGGCGTCACCCTCATTCAGCAGCCGCGGCCACGGAGGCGGAGGCGTAGGACAGGGAATCACTGCCCGGATTGCACTGAGAACAAGCTGCAGAGCCAGAATTCAAACCCAGCTCTGCCTGGCTCCTGGCCTGACAATTGTCCACCAGGCCATTCAGCCTCACAAAGTCCCCTGGGATCCCCTAGCTCAGGGAGATAGACTATCTAGAGAGGCTGAGGAAGCCTTAGAGATAGGGTGACATTTGAACCGCAAAACGAGCTGAGACATCCTGTCTCCAGACTCCTTTTCCTTCTCGACTCAGACTCATCGCCCAGAGGCCTGATGGCCGCCTTCCGAGGCCCAGGTGTGAGAAGGACTCTGCTTCCTGCCAGAGCTGCAGCACTGGCCTCAGATGTGGAGGGACGTTGCTAGACAGGTGAGGCACAAAAGAGGCTTTTTAAAATCTGTCCCTTCCACCCAGAAGGAAAGGAAGGCCATGAGGCCTGGGGGGCCAGCCCTGAAGGAGGGGTAGAGGCTGGGCTGCCAGATAGGGGAGGAGGAAATGGGTTCCTAGCTGCTAGCAATGCATCACTAGGCAGAGGTGAATTCAAGTGGTTCTTAAAATGGTGAACAAACGGAGCAGAGGGAGAAAAGTGTCTTCGCAGCTTTGACAAATGACCCCGGAGGGATGTGGAGCTGCCCGTAATACATTCCACACACATCACTCAGACTCCTGTTACAGAGCTGCCATCGTCCTGACCGATAGCAGCTCGACTCTGGGAGCTAACCTGCGCAGAGCGGCCTGACCGGCTCTTGACTGTGTTCCAGGCATTGGCGGAGGAAGAGCTCGGTTAACTGGCTGCCACTCTCTCAATTAGAAAACGAGCACCCGAGAGAAGTTGAAATGCCGGGTTTGATCACACAGTGACTGCCAAGAGCATCCTCTCTCAGGGACAATGTGGACTGGTCCTTTGGCAGACAAGTGCTACCCAGCATGGGGAGCAGTGGTGCAGCCGGGGGTGGGAGGGAGGAGGGGGGGCTGTAGAAACAGCCCAGGAAGGTGGCATTGATGGTCACCATCCTGGGTTTGGGCTCAGTCTCTCTCATGTCAACCAAAAATAAAAAATAATCACACACATAGCCCAAGACCCCGGTAAGGCCTGCAGACCGACGTGTGTGCAGTGGCGGGAGAGAGGGTGTTCTTGTTGAGGTGTCAGTGTAACGGGCACGTTTGTACCATAAAAGGCTCTGGGATTTGCGTCCGGGAACAACTACTCGGCAGCTAGGATAACGCTCAGTGACTCAGTTCCCTCGTCTGTAAAGCGGGCATAAGGGAAGTACCCGCCTCTGAGGGGCACGTCAGAGGGTTAGAGGTGAGCCAGCACTGAGCACACTCTAGGTCCTCTAAACAGCCACTAGCTATCTCCCAGGCCCCAGCTCACCGTGCAGAGGAATGACCGTCTTCCCATACAGCGGGCGTGATGCGGCCATCCCTCATGAGCAAGAGTGACCCCGGGCCACTCCGGATGCTGCCCAACAAAACGAGTCCCTTAGTGTTGACGAAAAAGCACTGAAACACCCGTACCGAGTGGCTAAGCAAACCCAGACTGTTGTGGGGCATTCGATGGGGAAAGGATTAACTCACTTCCCAGTGCCTTGGCTTAGTCCCAGCAGTATTTACTTAGCTGAGAACCGCCTTTCAACACCAGCCTGATGAGAAAGACCAGGAGGTGTGAGCCTGGGGGAGGTGTGAGGGAGGAGGGGAGAGACCTGGGCGCATTACAAAGCCCCTGGCACTGGTTCCCTGCTGGGTGTCTCACTTGGCCAGACCTCTCAGTGGAACACAGAGACACTGGAAGGTCCTACTTTGTGTTTAAGAAAGACATGCATAATTGGGCTCATCATCGGCAGCCCTCTCCGTCTCCATTAGCTAATGATAGCTTTCACCTGCTTACTTTTCCAACTAGTTAATAGTGATTATTATGGTTTAAATACAATCTAAGTGCAAATGTATAAAGAGATGTTCTCTGCCAGACCTGAGTTTCTGCTTTAACATGCTCCTTATGCGAAACCAAAACCTATGGAGCTGGATGGTTCTAACTGCCAACTTTTGAAGATTTGTCCACTCTGGACGGCCGAGCTTGTGGCGTGTGTCGTCTGCGAGCCTGGGCCACGGTGGGCGGGTGGCGTCGGACCTGCGTGAACACCGTCTGTCGGTAGCCGTGGCCTGTGCCTGCCCCGCTGCAACAGCGCGCGCCCCAGCGACAGGGCGCGACTTCATCATACGTTCAGTTCAGTTCGTTTATTCAGCAGAAACTTAAGTACAGGAGTTCATGTCGGGCATGTTCTCTCCGATTTTAAGAAGAGATGATAAAGTGCGAAGCTCCGATTTTTAGAAAAGGTAAAGGTATAGTGTTCACGTAACGCTTACTGCGGATCTGAACAGTGGTAAAAGCTGGAATCCGATCGTCTGCGGCACCCATAACGGAGGAGAAAGCCAGCATCTCCCAAGGGCCTGCCGCAGGGCGGGGCTCCGCTCGCCTCCCTACAGCCCTCCGCTGAAGCGGCGTCACCCTCATTCAGCAGCCGCGGCCACGGAGGCGGAGGCGTAGGACAGGGAATCACTGCCCGGATTGCACTGAGAACAAGCTGCAGAGCCAGAATTCAAACCCAGCTCTGCCTGGCTCCTGGCCTGGCAATTGTCCACCAGGCCATTCAGCCTCACAAAGTCCCCTGGGATCCCCGAGCTCAGGGAGATAGACTATCTAGAGAGGCTGAGGAAGCCTTAGAGATAGGGTGACATTTGAACCGCAAAACGAGCTGAGACATCCTGTCTCCAGACTCCTTTTCCTTCTCGACTCAGACTCATCGCCCAGAGGCCTGATGGCCGCCTTCGGAGGCCCAGGTGTGAGAAGGACTCTGCTTCCTGCCAGAGCTGCAGCACTGGCCTCAGATGTGGAGGGACGTTGCTAGACAGGTGAGGCACAAAAGAGGCTTTTTAAAATCTGTCCCTTCCACCCAGAAGGAAAGGAAGGCCATGAGGCCTGGGGGGCCAGCCCTGAAGGAGGGGTAGAGGCTGGGCTGCCAGATAGGGGAGGAGGAAATGGGTTCCTAGCTGCTAGCAATGCATCACTAGGCAGAGGTGAATTCAAGTGGTTCTTAAAATGGTGAACAAACGGAGCAGAGGGAGAAAAGTGTCTTCGCAGCTTTGACAAATGACCCCGGAGGGATGTGGAGCTGCCCGTAATACATTCCACACACATCACTCAGACTCCTGTTACAGAGCTGCCATCGTCCTGACCGATAGCAGCTCGACTCTGGGAGCTAACCTGCGCAGAGCGGCCTGACCGGCTCTTGACTGTGTTCCAGGCATTGGCGGAGGAAGAACTCGGTTAACTGGCTGCCACTCTCTCAATTAGAAAACGAGCACCCGAGAGAAGTTGAAATGCCGGGTTTGATCACACAGTGACTGCCAAGAGCATCCTCTCTCAGGGACAATGTGGACTGGTCCTTTGGCAGACAAGTGCTACCCAGCATGGGGAGCAGTGGTGCAGCCGGGGGTGGGAGGGAGGAGGGAGGGCTGTAGAAACAGCCCAGGAAGGTGGCATTGATGGTCACCATCCTGGGTTTGGGCTCAGTCTCTCTCATGTCAACCAAAAATAAAAAATAATCACACACATAGCCACTAAACATGACTCACCTTTAGAATGCAATTAGGAAAACACTGAGCTTGTCTCTTGTGGCCTATGTAAATACTCCAGTGATAGTTATCTGTGATATCAATAAAACATCTGGCCCGATGTTTGATATTGAGACCCCCCCCTAAGGAAGAGAGAAAGTCCATACTGGAAAAGCGTTTAAGATCTATGCTTATGATTTCACAAGGGAGACCCCCCTCGAAGGGTCTTCTTTGGTAGTATTTCTGAAATGACCCGGTGATGTATTTTCACCAGCTTTTACCTTCAAAATTAATACGGGTACCATTCCTATCTGAAATGTCCTTTATAATTGTGTAATTACACACCTCATTTATCCAATTGTTAAGCCGAGAGACTGATTAAATATTAACAACTGCGAGGTTCTCCTGGTGTCATTAGTTGGAACACAACCCTGTAATCTCAGGTAACACACGATGGTAATTATCCTTCACATTCACACTCAGCTGAAAACCCAGAGCAGTCAATCCAGATAAGGTTACCTGCTAGAAAATACATTGCCTCTAAATCCTGTTTTATCTCCAGTCTAGAGCAAGGTGCATTTCAGTCCAGCTCAGGGTTTTTAAGCATAAACCTGCCCTGCTGGGTAATGGCTGGGGGAGGGAGGGGAGCAGGCTTAACAAACAGCTCAATTCCCATGTACCTAGCCCTCTCCAGTCATAAATCCGACCGGGCTTCAGAAGTTATAATGGGATTTTTACCGGAAGCAGCAAGATGAAGAATCTGGTTTAGAACCAGCATCCCTCATTTTGGAAAATGAGTCGAGCAGAGTTTGCTTTGGTTATTCCCCGGGGACCAAGGAGAAGCGGGAGGCGTGGCATCTGGCTTGGTCCTGAGGCCCCGCCTGGACCAGCCTGCAGGGGCCTGCTGAGCTGGCTTCCTTCTAAACTGGTCTTTCCCTCCAGGCCTTCTCAATCCCTTACCATTTCAGAAACGCTCAGCTTTTCCACCTGCTTTTCTTTCTCTTCACTCTTTCATTCCTGCTGGCATACCCAGGCCTCAGAGCCTTTGCCCAGTGGTACCTGTGGGAGGCAGGGTTGGAGCTGACTGGGACCGACTTAACAAGAGCTTCGGGTCTCCGGTAAAACCGGAGAGCCAGCTGCGGGAGGGAGGCCTGAGTTGCTTGCCTGTTCGGAGATGCTGCAGTTTGGGAACGCAAAATCAGCAAGACCAAGGCCTTCCCAAAAGCCTAGGGCAGCCCTGCCAGCACTTGGGGCCTCCCCCGAGTTCCCTTCCAGATGCTGGAACATGCCCTCCTGGTTAGCGGATCATGGTTTGTCTTCTTCCTGCCCCAGGCTGTCAGGTGATATCAATCTGTGTTCAGACATCCGAACACCAGGGCCCACATTGCTGGGGCTGACTGACTCTCTGGAAGCTTCTTACACCGCAGCTCAGACCTGGGGCAGGACAGCGTGACCTGTCTAGCCTCTCAAGCTGGCTGGGGCAGGCTGTCTCCACTAGGCAGAGGAGGTGCGGCTGCCCTTTTGGCCCTGCGGTGGTGCCAGCACACATCTGCAGGGGGATTTACCTTGAGAAGGATCAGTACATCACAGTAACATCCCTTTGTCAATATGAAGAATGTGCTGCTGTGCTCTGCTTGGCTGATAATGAGACAGCATTATGAGAAAGAAATAGCCAATTATTGCTCAAAATGCATTTAAAAAAAAAAAACGCCGCTCTTTGCTGAACTTTGGAGAAATGTCTAGAAGGATTTGGGCTCGTCTTAAAGATTTATTTATACATGGACGTATATGTGAGGAGCAGGATAAAAGAGAAAGTGCCATCATGCAGAGCCGATGCCGATAAACCTGAGTGGGTGAGGGCCTGGGGTGAGGACACAGATGCAGGGCTGCCGGCCTCCTTCAGACTTCACGACAGCGACCTTGCCCACTGTGCTCATCCCTGACACTGTCAACTTCATACCCAGGTGCTTTATAAATTAAGTGATTAAAGAGGTTGACCTCTATACTACATGTCAAAGCCTTCCTACTTTAGGTCAGGGAAGAAAATGGGAAAAACAATCACCTTTGTTAAAAAAAAAAATTCTGTGCTTCGAATTTGGGGTTCACATTGATTGCTGGGCAGGGCGGTTTAGAGCCTCCAAAGTAAACAGCCTGGCAGGGGTCCTCCTGGGAAGAGGACACACTTCTCTTGACAACTCATTTCCTCCATCTTAATTATCCTGGAGATTTTGGTGGTTGTTGTTTGTTTATTTAATACCAAAGTTAAGGGAAAAGTCAGATGGAGTGAAATTACACAACATTTGACTCTCTAGTGGAGAAACTCAGGGTATTAAAGTTGTTTCTATAAGCCGTCTGGAGAACCATTAAAACTCACTAAAAGTCAGGAGGCTTGATCACTGGCCCCTGCTTGCTAACTTCTTATTTGACAACTGATCTAAGGCTTTGCTCCTGCATTCAGTCCACCCAAAGGCAAATTCCACTGGAAGCCTTTCTCTCCTTCTGACGTTTAATACGGAGGTTTCATTTTCTGCTCCACAGCTTCTTAGCTCTCCACATCTTTGTGACCATCCCAGTATCAAACTCTTGCGCCCGTGGGCAAAGCTCCCTCACCAGGTCCTGGCTGCCCCATGCTGAATAAGCACTGTACCCCAGCACTGGCCGCTGTGCCCCCAGCCTCTGTGGGTTTATCATTTTTCTCCTCTGTTTTGCCGCTGTTCTCAGGGAATGCTTTTTCACAGCTGGCGGTAGGCGTGCAGCGCCCAGAGGCACTGAGCCCCCCAGATCGGCCGAGCCTGCTTGAGCCGTGCCTGAAAAATGTGGCTCATCTTACGGCTGCAGCGAGGAAAACGCAGAAATTTAATTGGTTCTGACTTCAGGATTCAGATCATAGTTTTCCCTGGAGGTATGCATTGCAGGAAACGATATTACTAAAGCCACGTTTTTTCTAAACAGGCTGAAATTAATCAAGTCACGATCATTCGTAATGAGAACACGTAAGCGAGCATTCAAACACTCAATTACAATATTCTGTAATTGTGAAATCACCAGTGACATTGCAAAATGCTCTTGGTGACCAGATACATCATATCTCTGTGTGAGGAGGCAGAAACACTCAGCAAAAATGAAGTAATTGTAGGCATCTTTCCTCCTCCTTAATCTTCCCCAAAAGAGACTAATTCAAATAGATAATTTGACTTGATTGTTTTTAATTACATTGTAAACATTTGCAAAATAAATCTAGGAGAAAGGTGAACACAAGTCAGTTGGTAATAAAAATGCAGGCTCCAATTTTTCTTGGATGACAGATGAAATGAGTTTAAAATATTCTTGCTCTGTGGAAAACACGGAACGTTTAAAACTGCAAACAACTGAATTCAATTAACAGAACTGGTTCAAAATGCTTGGAGAACTGGAGGGCAAGGGACTCATATTATCCACCTATTGTCAAACCAGAAAAGCATCTGAGTTCACGGCTGATAGGAATTGCTGGAGAAACTATTTAAAATTGGTTCCTGTGTTTTTCCATCCAGCCATATCTGGCAAGCAGATCCACAAAGAGATTTAGCTGCTAATGTTTTCAATCCCTCACCTTACATAAGCCCTTAATTCATCAGAAAGATATAAAAGTGGAGGAAATACATTCAGTGTTGAAAGATGGACTACTAACTGCATCGCTTTCAAAAGCAAGCGAATCCCAACAGTAAAGTTCAATTCCAAATTCCCCGCACTAATCAATCACAATCAGCAATTGTTGGGGGCGGAGGGCTGTGCCCCACTCACCACCTCACAGGAGGTCATCCCTGCCAGAGCTCCGTCCTGGGCTCGCTTTCTGAGCTGGTGACGTTTTCAGCTTAGGAGAAGAGAACGCCCATTTATTTCAGAGAAGAATGGGCCTTTGCCTTGGTGTTCAGAGACCGTATTTCCAGTTGCTTAGCGAGGCCATTACTTTTACAGCCCTGGAGCACATAAATAGCGTGGTTCACACATTTAATTGCTTCAACTGCTCTGGAGCTGGACCCCTGTGGGTCACCTGTGCTGCACACAGGTCTTTCCTTTGTCTCACTAGTTGGTAACCAAGTTCCCCGAAAGAGCAGCTCAAGACCGAAGAGTGTGAATTCCTCAGGACACGGGCCACGCCTGTGGGGTCCCTCGCCCTTCAGAGTGGGCCCGTTCAGCACAGACATTCAGTGGCCTCTCACTGGGCCTGCATTTCACTTATGAGAACTGCGCTGCCGGTGCTCCAGGGCAAGCCAGAGACAGATGACACAGTTCAGTGTGGCCGTGTGCCTCCGCCCCGTCCTGTCCCAGGGACCGCCCCCCACGTTCGTCCTGGGACTGTGCAGGTTGAATGATTTCTTTTTTAAATTTCATTCTCCAGTCCCCTCTCTCTTAACTAAAAGTACTGCATTCTGCGTATGTTCTGTGAATTAGACACCACGTCACTGTACTTTGCAAACACCTCTCGACAGCATTGTAGTCACCAAACCCAGAGCCTTGTGCTGTGTGGGGTGGAGGTCAGTTTGACAGTTGATGGTTTTTGTCTTCCTCGTGGAGGACAGAACTCAACCCCTGGGAAGATGGGACTCAACTCAGTGCTTATTTGTGTGACTCATAATAAGACAAGAAACAACTGTGGTTCTGAGTATTTCCTTTTTGGCATTTTGGGGCGTCGGGCTGCAAATTGGGGTCTGTGGATGGAGGAGGACAGGAGGGAGGAACGAGCATGCCCGGAAGGAAAAACTGACACCGTGGTGGTGATAGCCCGGGACGGAGCTCCAGATGCAGAAGGCTCACCCAGAAGTGGCGAAGGCCGGCCATGCGGTGTGCAGGCTGCCGAAGGGGGTCCCTGGTGGCTCACGGTGCCTCCCACAGAGCTTGGGCAGAAAGAGGGTAAACGAGGAATGAAAGATCATTGCAAAACGACTGAGGGCTACCTCCCAGTCTGGGGTCCAAGAAAAACCGTCGCTGTTTTTGGGGAGGTGGATTTAGACTTGCGGGGTCGAAGTGGAGTTACAGCTGAGGCCTCCGGGGGATGGCTCCGTCCTTAATACGGCGGGGCAGCTGTCAGACGCACAGCTGTGGACGGAGAGGTGAGGCAGCAGAGCGGAGTCAGGGGCAGGCCCCATCGCCAGAGGAGAAGCGGGAGTGGGAGGAAGGGTCAGCCCCAACGTGGGACCTCAGAGCTAGAGATGAGTTATTTTCACCCATATTCCCCGGATGGTACGTGTTCAGGATGGCATGGCTGTAAAACCACAGTTACGCGGTAGATATTGGTTTAAAATGAAGGACATATGATAGTATGGGGGTGTGGGGTGGGTAAGGGGGAGATTTTCTATATGCTTCAGAGTCAATAGACTTCAGTGATTGTTGATCTTTTCTGTGTCTTATTTTAATGGTCCTCTAGAAGAATTGTCCATGTAAGACATCTTCTCAAAGGAAATACTGTGAGGACTTAAGAGCTTGCTGCTGTCTGTATTGACACCAATGTCAGATTGCACTTAGTAGGAAATCAGCAGGTACTAGCTAAGGATTGGATGTGACTCTAACTGCAGTGCTGCCAAGTGTGAAAGGTTTAATTCGAACCTCACAGCATGGCAGAGGCTACTCGCTTCAGCTAAGACTGATGCAATCTGTGCAAATAACACCTCTGAGCCACAATGCAGAGAGCAGTCAGCCTGTTTTCCCACGACACAGTCAAATGCTCTTACTTCAGAACTAGCTCTTTCTACCTCCACTATCCTCTTTGCTACCGACTGAAATTCAGTGGTCTTTTCCCCGAAGTTAAAAGACTATTAGGGCTGCAGTGTGCTTAAGAACTTCCTGAACTAACTTTAATTTATACAGGAAGGCCTTTTGCTATTTCTGAATAGATTGCCTGTGATACTGACCTTCCTGCAGCCCAAACACTCTCTCATCCCTGGGAGACAGCAAACTCTGGGTCTCGACCACATGATTTCCTACCTATGATCTCAATTCTTTAGTAAATCGCCCAGTTTTGGGAACTGGAGCTTTCTTTTCTGGGACTGTCAACAAGAAGGCCAATTAGTGCCCATTTCAGCAATGGATTTCATGATGTGGAAATTTTCCCAGTTGTATCTGGACTGAACTCCCCAGTTAATCCCACAGGACCCAGAAGGGCATGCGTCCTTTGTGAAACTGGCACAAGCTTTCCCTCTTCAACAATGAAGTCCCCCAGCGTTATAACGATTATCGCTGTTAACTGTTATTTTCCATATGAGATGATGAGCACGTTGGAAGTACTATTTCAGCACGCTGATGAAAATCAAAGCAAATGAACACATTTCATCGTTGGCTAATACTCGCCAGTTTCCTTCTCCCCCAGTGCCTTTTGTTACCACTGAGTCAAATGCTGTGCTCTCCTCCATGTGCAAGTGCAGAAGCACAATGAGCAGCAGCACCTCCCAAGGAAACCCATCTGACAGGAAGTCGGGGTCTTGCCCAGGCCGGTGCTGCTCTGCGCCAGGCTGGCTCTTCAGGCAGGTGACCCCCACAGGCGGCTGACCCCCACAGTGGCCAGGCTCGGCGTGCTGTTCTCCACGAAGTGCGAGCACTCAGGGGCTGCATGTTGCCTCGGGAATGTCCCTGGAGGGCCCCTGAATAGTTCCATAAACACTTTTTTTTTGGCAACTTGGGACAGACTTAAGCTGCTATAAAAAGGGGAACCAGACCTATTTTCTTCAAGCCAATGCACTAAAATTGAAAAAGAGGGACCTCTGAGGAATACGCACAGGAGAATGTAAATTAACTAGGTGTGACCTTTCAATGGTTTAGGCAGTGACAGCTAAGTGAAAAGCAGACTTTCCACTTCCCACTGGCCCCTGGGTATCTGGCATAGGAGGGGCAGTTAGCATTCGCTTGCATCAATTAGAGACTTGGACCAATTGTAGAATTGCTCCCTGGAGAAATGATGGAAGGATAAAGATCACTTGAAAGTCCAAGAGGGCTTTCTTTCACTATGTTCTACCGTCTGATCCAGTCATATTGCAGGCCTGGCAAATGGCAGAGAATTCAATAGGAAAGAGAGGCTTCAAGGAGGAGAAGGAAGGGGTCACATCCACCTAGTCGAACGCTGGCCAGATGGGGGCTTCTTAGTAAGGAGAGGAGAAGGGGAGCGGTGGAAGGTAGAGGAAGACTATTAGTTCCAATGCCACCAGAATCTGCATCTTCTTCGGAGGCCTCCATTTCTGCCACACCATTTTATTTGAATTAGGATGAGAAATGGAGACAATTTCAAACCCAAACCAAACCCAAAGAGTGGGAAACTCTAGCCAGTTGGAAGTCTGAAAAGGGGTTTCAAAACCTGGTGGCTTACTGGGGTGAACCCTTGGCTGGGCAGCAATGTCTCTTGGTTCCTAAGTAATGGCCTTGCCCTTTCCGAAAGGGACACTCAAGAGCCACATAGGGTGTTACTGGAGAGGAACCAGAAGACCTTTGCATTGGTCACAGGGTGTCTGCAATTCCCAGCATTAGCTTGAGGCCCCCCTTTAAAAGGCCTCTAAACTGCACATTTGAGCCACTCATCAAGCCCAGGACAGCAGCGACCTGAGGGATTGTGTGACTGCCCAGAAAGGACATGATGGGATAGGGGAAGGATCAGAAAGTCTAAAATCTATAGCAGTATATTTCAGATTGTATTCGCTGATTAGTGGGTCATGAAATCAATTTAGTGTGAGGTAGCCAGAATTAAACGAAATTAAAAGAGAACGTATCAAAATGCAATGTGAATTATTATATATACTCTATTATTATTTTTACGAATGCAAACGTTTATCCTGATTGGATGTCTCTGTGTCTACATACGTATACATGTGCATCCTGGGTTCAAAAGATCTTCGCCACTGTGGGTTATTGTCTGCGTGGTACTGTCAGGTGGCGGGGGATCGGGTGAGAAAAGGTGTGGCTAGCAAAGCTGAGGGGATTAGACAGATTTTCCCTCCTTCACAATTCTGCTGAGGCCTTCTTAAACAATAATAGCACAGCTACAGCTTAATCCAGAAAAGCCACTTTTTTAATTAAAAAAAATAAAATGCAGCAAAACATTCTGATAATGCAAAAGTATCCTTCCTTCCCATCTCCCAATATCCCCTTCCTAAAGCAAACGTCCAGAAATCTTCTATGCACATTTGGGCACACATCTGTCCCTTCTTTTCCTCCCTTTCTTCAAATGAGAAAACACTACACATTGTTTTGCACCTTGCTTCCTCCACTCGTATTTCAGCACGTGCTACTTTAATCTTTTATACTTAAGCATAGTATTCCAGCATACGGTAGATACACTGTGATTTTTTTTTTTAACATTTAGGTTGTGTTCTGGTCTTTTGCTTATCAACAACACTGCGGTGAGCGTCCTCACGTCTGTGCGCTCATGGAGTTCCTACGTCAAACCGTCTGTACATTTTAGGTTTTGACAGACATCGTCACATTTTGTTTCCTCCATTGAGATTGTACCAAAATAGTCACGGCATTTTGCTGTCTGGATACTGGAGCCAGGATCCCCGCCACCCTTATGGGACCCCATGGGCCTCCTATCATCAAAACGCTCGTCATGCCTCGTCTTGATGTGGTACTTCTTCCTCCTTCTACTTCAAGAAAGAATAAACACCATCCAAAAGACTTAGTCTTGCATATTTTAACTTTCCTTGGTATAACCACTGTTAAAAAGGCTTGTTTCAATGAATGTCCTAAAAAAAACTTAACTGTACTTTAATTTGGATTAGTCTAGGAAAAGGCAGTGTTTTAGTTTCCTAAGAATATACCCTTAAATATTACTTCCAGATACAGTTGGAGCTTTGGGATGGTTATGCAGCTCATATGTTTGAGCCACCTGGATCTCTTCCATGGCCAAGTTTTTGTAGTAAGATCTACATTACAACTCTGGCAGTAATCAGATCAAGTTCATTGCTCCATTTCTGCAAATGCCTATAGAACACCTGGTGGTCTTGCAACTCCTACGTAGAAACTAAATTCATTTTTAATGACAAAGGTAAAATCTCTTTTTATCTTTTTTTGAGTAGTACTTAGTGGCTGTTTGATTTATCCAAAATGATATATTATAATGCTAAATGCTCGCAATTTTGTTTCTGGAACATACTAGAAGAGGCAATGTTGCCACCCTGTTATAGGCGAATTCTTTACTGCCAGGCTAACCAAGAGGTGGGGACAATTTTGAAGATGGGAGCAAGTTTCATTAAAAAAAAAAAAAAAAAAAAAAAACTGGCTTCATATCAAAATCAGGACAAGTAATCTTTAGTTCTCTTTTAGTTGTCACACTTGCTTTCCTTCAACAGATAGCGATTTTTCCTAGGGTTAGGCAACACACTGAAACATTTTCACACTTCAGAGTATGGAAAATGTGATGTACTGCTAAGCTAACGTCTGCATACTAAACACGAATTTGAAATATGCCCGCAAGACTGTAGTTATAGTTTTCTTATGGGGATAACCATGACCATGACCAAACATGAGACAATAAACATTTCACCTCCAAAAAGGAACATTCCTGAAGAGGTGGGTATCATTAAAATATATATCGGATTGCACCACAAGCCTTGATAAGCTGGTTATTGTCTAATATCAGGAAAGTCAGTATAAACTTGAAGTTGAAAACCTGTTCTGCTAAATCATCTTTACTGAGGCACTTTTTATCAGGAGCTCAGGGACAAGGGGAGACAATAAAATATGTGCCTAACAAAGCATGTCAGCAGCTTGAATGAAGCAAAACAGTCCAGATCTGAGACTTCTAATAAATAAATGAAGTTGAGCATTTATTGCCAACAACCATGTCACTGGGGCCACAGAAAGCTGGAGCCGTGCAGCTGGGAGGCAGGAGTGTGGAGCCAGAGAAGGCACTGGAACGCGCCCAGGTTTGGTTATTTATGGCGTGCTGATGAAGAGACAACTTTCCATATGAGGAACAGCTTAACAGAGGAACAGTCAAGCTAAACCAGGAAGAGAGCCAGAGAGAGAGAGAGAGAGAAACAAAAGGGGACATGAATAAAAATGACAGCTAATAAAACAATACAAATCTAAAGTGCTGTAACTTTCAGAAATAATTTAAGGCCAAAAGAAAAGAAAAAAGAAATCTATTTTGCTGGCTTTGGGACAATTTTCCAAGAAGCAAAAGACGTTAAGCAAAATGAATGCACTGAATTGAAGACCAAATTGCCCCCATGCCTTCTTTACGTTTGGTTGCTCCTAAAGCTGGATTTATTCGTAAAAAGGGAAATGGAGATTCTGTTTGTATTTAGCTAATGTATCCATTTTTGCAACAAATCTCATGCACTACTCCATGTCAGGTGCTAGACTCTCTGGGGCTATCTAATAAACAGACAACAATACCTGTCCTCAAGAGGCTTATGGTCTAGTGTGAGAAGTAGAGAAGTCCACAGTCAAGTTCAGGACACTGAGGTGGACACTGTGATGAGCTAGGCCAGGGCCATGGAAAGGCAAGAGGGACAGCTGCAGGGAGCGATACATGGCCTGAAGTGGAGCCTGGGAAGGATATAATTCAGTGAACTTGGCTTTCTATATTGATTAAATTACACACCAAACCTCCATACAATCCAAATCTGCTCTATTATTTAAGAATTAAAATATACTTTTTATGCAAAGATGCAAATTTCTGTGGTCCTAGTAGTTTTTATCCTTGAATTCTGGACTTGAGGCTTCCCTGAATTGTTTCAAATGATCTATTGTGTAACAAACCTCTTTCTTTCTAGTCTGATCAAAAGCATAATAAATATTAGCCCCCAGTTACTACGTAGCCCACATGTGCCAGTCATTTCATTTGTGTCTCATTACACTTCACAAGAATGCCTTGAGTTGGGTTCATCACTCATTTTATAGACGAGGGACTAGAGCCTTAGGAAGGTGACTCTCTCAAGGTCCCACGGAGTAAGCATCACAGCACTTCTACACCTCACCGCCTTTAGGTTAAGCATGCAGGTTGGACCTATGCCTAAAACATGCCTATACCCAAGGCAGGCATACCAATGAATACCTACTGGCTTATCAATTTGAGCTGTCCCGGAAATTCCTTTAGCTGAATTAGTTTCCCTTTTCCTTCTACTTCCTCCCACCAGTCTCACTGAAGAAGTGCTACTTTTAAGGCACTGGGGCTGTTCCTACTGTTAACACGGGGGAGTGTTTCTAGAAGCTGAGAGCGGTAATAAACATTTTATTCCGCATGAACCCCTACACCCAGTGAGGCCCCTCTGCACTGCAAGCTTCCTTCTCTCTTAGGAAGAGTTTCTTAAAGACGAGTGCCACACATTCCTCCCACCTGTACAGATAAATGTCCTGATGAGCAGGGGATCCAGCCAGAGCACTTAGTCTTAGCTCCCTATTTCTGTTCTCCGTCCCATTCCTAATTCTCCACTTCTTTCCAGAGACTCTCTCTGCTCTCGCTGTCTTGCCCTTGCTATGGGAATATGTGTTTAAACGCTGGTCTCGGGCGGTGTCTCCATGACCTTGGGGACTTCAGACTTTCCTTCTGCCCCCACACCTTGACCCCCACACATACTCCAGACTCACTCTTCTGCACTTGGCCAACTGGTCAGTATTCTGGAAATACTGCTTAGGATCTGAGGACCGAGCCAACTATGAATTATTTTATAATTTCAATTCAAATTATTTGATAGTTTCAATTCGAATAGTATTCTATGTAGATTCATTTCTTTTAGAGTCTTTAAGATCATTCTTCCCAAAAGAAACTAGATAATGCACTGAATGGTAAAGCTGTTTCATTAATAACCCAGTTCTAAATATATTGCACAGTAGACGTGTGCAACTGGGTAGAGAATAATCAGTTGATAAACCACAGCAAATTTTTTTCAGAGGTTTTCATACCTACCCTCTTATTCTCAAATTTATAAAACTATTTGCAAAAAGCCAAGGATTTTTCCCTTTTTGTACTATTTGAGCCATAGCTGTCTATGAACACTTGCTTTTAAACTCAGACATTAAAAAAGATGACTTAAGACCCACTAGCTTATCAATAAGAATTTAGTTCTTCCTCTGTTGAGGTAACTTGGTTTAGCACAGAAAAACGTTATGATGATGCCTGGGCTGAGCTTCAGGCAAAAAGGGCTGGCCATATGCACGATGCTTTCATTAAAGGCTGAAATTTTAGCAGGATGAGAGCTCAAACTCCCCCGTTTCAAGAAAATGGTTTTGCAGCCAGATGGCCAGAAACTTAAAATGGCAACTTTTTTGATTCGAGGTAATTTCTCAGGAACTGAAGAGGCGATCATTTACTCTTGACTTTCAAAGAGAACCTGGGCTTGAAATGCACCATTGCGTCTAAAATGATCAGCTACTGACAACCCTCCGAAGTTACTAGGGAGGGAGGGGAAGCAGCTGAGACACCTAAACATCTGGAATGAACTATCTAGTTCACTTTCCAGGTTGTAAATTTTTTGGCCCAAAAATTATTTGAAAATAACTTTTAACTAAAAAAGTGGATTTTTTTATTAGCTGAAGTACTAAAAATTTTTTGATTACTTTGATGTGAAACACTACAGCTATAAAACTTACCAACATCTAACCTACAAAGCAATGTGCAGTCGAGAAAACAGAATTTTAAAAAATGAGTCCTGAAAACATGGATTCTAAATTATGGTCAATGAGAACCTTACTAAATACACTGTTCTGTATAGCATATTCAAATAAATCAGAGAATCATAAATAACAGTATACTATGGTTGAGACTGAAATAATTTTGCCACCTAGATATTCTCACATTTGTCAACCTACTTAAACAGAAAACATCTGAACAAAAGGACATACACTCAAACACATTTTTACTGAAAATTATATTTGAAGAACAGTCTATAATTCTATACATTTCAATCTCCAAATTTTGATATTTTTATTGATACCAAAATAAAGTTAATACATTGACAGTTAATACATAGAATTTAAAAGAAAACTGCATATGGTTAGAAAAATATGCATCTATATATACATATATATGTATATGCCCTTGATGCACATATAATATATATATTTCATAAGAAAATAAAATTATGTACAAAATCCTTCTGCTCATCAGCACTGATCCGAACTTATTTGATTTTTATAATTAAGCACCACCATAAAACAAAACGCTTGGGGAGAAAGGTGATACAGAACTCTTTAGCCCCTCCTCACTCCAGGGCTTCGCTCTGCAGTTTGGTGGGAGGTTCGCACACGCCCTGGTTGGACAGTGCATCCAGAATCCTCCAGAGTCTGGGCGGGTCCTCGCAGTTGTGCTGCTGCTCCCAGTGCAGGAGCAGGTCTTCCTTCCTCCCCAGTGTCTGGGTACACAGGACACAGTTAAAGCCCGCATGGGACCGAAGCAGAGCTGAGTAAGGGCTGGGAAGCGCAGGGCCCTGTGGGTCTTCTCCGGGCTTCCTGGGTCCTGGCTGGGCACCTTCGTTTTTCTTAACTATTTCCACATCATTCTGATGATGGAGGGGGAGTTGCCTTTTCAATTTAGGAAGTGCATGCGCTTCCTCATTGGAGGGCCAATGCTTCGGCAGCTTTCTTCTTTCAGGACATTGTTTCCAGGCAGGAGCGGCGTGTTTAACCAGCTCTTCCTGAGCAGCTTGGCTTCCTGGGGAGATTTCCTCCTGCAGCCTGCCCTGAATTTCCTCTCCATGAACATAAAGTAAATGAAACTTTATTTCGGCAAAAGACTGGGCAGTGATCTGACAGCGGCCACATTTGATTTGTAATTTGACTTCGTCTGCCTGGTTTAGAAGGAGGTCGTCTTCTAGGCTTGACTTGTTTTCTCTAAAAAGGGGAAAAACAGCAATATATGAATTTCATGGAACGACACAGTCGGAACCTTTCCCTTCAGCTCTTAGCTGTCAAGGATCTAAAACACACGCACTGAGGAGGAGCACGAGAGTGGGTAGACGGGGGAGCGCGGGGAGCCCTTCGGCAGAGGCGTAGTAAACCCCACTGTCACTCCTCAGGTTCATTCCCTCCGCGGCTGGAGAGCTAGCAAAGCACCCGTTACTACAGGAACAGGTGTGCTCCACGAGAGAGTCAGGCGGTCCCAGGCGAGGCGCTCCAGGAACGCGCTTGGTTCGGCCCAAGGTGAAGGTCCCATACCGCCCACTGTTGCCCTCTCTAACCTTGAACGCCAGGCGCATTTTAGACATTTTACCGAAAAATCAAAATAGACTATAGGAAAACAATTAACAAGTGAGATTTCTTTAGGGAGGCTGCTATGTACATTAGCAAAAGGCAAAGGTATCTAAAAGGAAACAAATGCCTAAAGAAAAACAGAGAAACTAAAGAAAAGCCAGGGAGAAATCCTTATTTTTAACGAACTTGACAGAGTAAGCCGAAACTGAATAAAAAGTATTTAGAACAATTAAGAATGACAAGGGGCATAGAATCTAGTGTTGGACAATGTTTCATTTTCATGGCGCCAAAGAGAACTCAGTTTCATGAAACTCCCTGTCGTCTAGTAGAAAGTGGACGAGAGGAGAGCATTGTCCTGAGAAAGTCCTGCCTGCCAGGCTGACAGATGACTCGGCCTGTTTGTTTATGCTGTTAGGAAGCAGTACCTGTAAAAGGGAATGACACAGGAAAAAGTTAATCTGGCCTGACAGGAAAAACAGGGCAAATGTAGAGGGTCAGAGGTCTGGATGCCTCCGGGAGTGGTCAGCGCAGCACACCCACAGTGAGGCGCCACCACGGGTCATGTCACGTTCTGGGGTGAATTATGTCATTTAGATATAAGTCCTGTAGACACCATTTTTGGGGAAATGATTTGTAAAGAATACCAGCAACTATATATAATATTTACTATTTCATTTTTCAGATGGAAAAATCATCTCTCACCTGATTGTCTCCAGCAGACCTCACACAGGCACTCGCGGCCTAGTTTACAGGGGTTAGAGTTACTACGAATCATGACTGATCAGAAACCAACGAGAAATGAGATCATTCTGCACAGAACTAGGGGAAGAGGTAGCTACTTCATGAAATTTTAATCTCAGATGTTTTTAAAAACTTCTTTCTGAAGGTGAAATCTTAGCCTGCAGCCCGAATCCATACAGACTTTCCTGCCCGGCTCCCATCCCACCGGCACTCACCTTGGCACGGACCCCTCCGTCCCTCGCACAGTCACATCTCTGTCTCTGTTCTTCGGCACGTCCTCTGCCTGCAGTTCGCTGGGGGACGGCTCGGTGCTGATGACAACCCTATGCACTTCTTTCAGATGGCCGAAATAGACTCTGACGTGACCAAACACTTTTGCACAAAATTCGCAGCACACGAGTTTCTTCAGCCGGTTCTCACCATGATGAAGTTTCATGTGTGTGCTCAGGCTGCCAGAACGCACATATGCCTTGCGACAAACCCGACAACTGTAGGGCCGTCTGTTAGTGTGTGTATTCATGTGGTCTCGAAGGTGCTGTTTGAACTGGAAGTGGTGGTTACAGACAGGACATCTGTGCCAAGGTTTCTTAATGCCAGAGAATCCATTTCTGAATGCAGAGCTGGGCTTAGGAGAAGGGCTATTGTCCTG
This sequence comes from Pteropus vampyrus, assembly GCF_000151845.1. Classification (NCBI taxonomy): domain Eukaryota; kingdom Metazoa; phylum Chordata; class Mammalia; order Chiroptera; family Pteropodidae; genus Pteropus; species Pteropus vampyrus. The sequence continues at coordinate 1,472,714 of NW_011888931.1, read as the reverse complement.
CTTACAGCCAAGATATTTAGAAGTGAGTGAATTATTTAACAAAATGTCCTGTCCCAGGCTGCTGGGCCTTTGGGATTGTAACATAGCTGCAGGAGAAGTGAGGGGAGCCAAAGTGGGCATGACAATGACAGGTTTAGGCATAATACTACGATATTTTTTCATAGCCCCAGGTTTTTGGTCTCTGGAATCTTGGGAATCATTTTTCATTCTTTTACATTTCCTCCTTTTCCCCTGAAATGCCAAAATTTCATCTGGTACCTTTAGTTTTCTTCCTTTTCTCTTCGTTGCCCCACCATTCAGTTTTGTTTTGTGGTTGAGGTCCAGTTTGGTGGCTGGACTCTGCTTTGACACCTGTGGACCCAGCACGTTGTTGGCCATTTTGGTGGCTGCGTTAAAGCCCTCTGTGATGGAGTCCGCCCTGAGCCCAGGTGAAGAAAAGTCTGCAATGTTAATATCTGACTCATTTTTGTAAACCTCTGTCGTTTTCATCCTTGAGTATGGTAAAATGGGCAGTTTACCTTTGGGGACTGAGGGGATCAACTGAAGTGCACTGCCCAAAATAGCTGGCGATAACTTCATGGCGCCTTTTGCAAGATCGACTTGTTCTTTATGCTTTTCACTGACGATAGCTGAAGATGTACTGGATGTTTCCTTGCTTGCAAAGTTTTCTTTCCCTGAAATCTTTGTGAGGCCCGGCTTGGCGCAGGGTTCCTCTGGCGTGGAGGATGTTACGGTGTCAGGAAGGCTTGGATCTCCATGGTCATTGGTTACTGGAGGTCGAGAGTCTTCATGGCCACCTCCATCAGTCAGCATAGTCATACTGACATTAGCTTGGGCTTGGTCCAGCGACAGCACTGGCTCAGACGGACTTGGTGGGGGCGGGGGTTCAGGATGATCAGGTGGAGAAGGGGACGTCTGGGTTTGGGCAGGAGGTTTGCTACAGCCACTCTCAGAGGAGCTCAGAACAGGTTTCTTTCTTGATCCTTTGTTATTTCTTGGGGGTTGGTATCGAGGAATAGGCAGTTTAAGGTTTTCAGGCAAGGGCAGTCTGGGTTTCTGGACAGGCTGAGCTGAGGCGACATGCGGCAATGCAACGAGAGAAAATGTCCCCTCCTGGCCAGCAACCTGCATCAGAGCATAATTCTGGGCAGGCACCCCCAGTGGCGTGGAGCTTACGGAGGGCCTTGGATTCACTTGATCAGAGAGTGATGGTGAATGGCATGACAGCACTCTGGATGTTAGGACTTTAGGCACAATTTTCGGTGCAATGGTCCTAAACTGACTCTTATTCTGCAAATTTTTCCCACTCTGTATTGTTCCAAAAGACATGACTGATTCACCTGCAATGACAAAACAATGCAAAACGTCACTATGGTGTAACTGTCCTGTGGTGAAGCGTGCAAATAAGCATCTCATCATTTACTCTGCCTGGGATGCATTCCTAGACCTACCCTTACTCTCTGGGAAGGCTCCTGTGTTCTTCAACACCCAGATGGAAGGCCAACTCCTGACCACCTTCCCCAGGGATTGACTGTTATTCTCCTCCATGGCTCCATAGCCTCTACTGGAACATTTGCCAGTTTCCCTAATAATTCATCTGTTTTACGTGTCCCTATTACTAAACAGAGCTTCTTGAGAGGGTGGACTCTGTCCTATCTCTATTCCACCAAGTCCGTCCTCTCTATAACCTAATTCTGATTCATCTTTGTAGGCCAGAGCAACCCCACCTCCTTTTCTCATTTCCTGAGCTGCAAAGTCTCTCCTCTGGTCACCCTTTCTGGGCGGTTCCTACTGTGTATTTGAGTTATTGTATATTCATGACTAGTTTTCCCTATAAAATTTAAGCTTTGTGAAGGTGAAGGCGATATTTGATTCAACTTGATATTTCCCACGGTATCTTTGGTATGAAACAAATGTTTCTTGCATCAAACTCATTTTTCACTCAATTTTAGGATACACCATCTGACCCACTGGCAGTGTGATTTGTTTTGCACAGTGGATGAATTCTAGACTGAATGCTAGCTTTGTTGCTGTCTCCCCATGTGACTTGTGAATTTCTTCTCACACCTTTCAAACTGTTTATGTGCGCTTGTGCAATTAAATCACCAGTATTAAAAAAGCTGATGTGACATAAGTAAAGATATAGCGATAACATAACAAAACACATGAATCACACAAAAACACCTTCTAGGATACTAATAGGAACCATTTTAACTGACTTATAACACTTCATCCTTTCCGGATTTATTACTACGGAAGAACGATTACAACTATTCTAAGAGAACAATTAAGGAAACATGTCAATGCACGGCTTCTAAGGACTGAATCATCTGTTTTATTCCTAAGGCCTCGAGGTTGTAAAGCCTGGTTGCAGACAACTCATGTTTACTAGGTGCCTACACTATTCTAGGGTTTGGCTATTACAGGCCCACAACCCCTTTTCTAAAATCTTTGGGGCCCAATATGTTTTGGAATTTACACTTTCAAATTTTAGAAAAGTAATAAGATACATACATGAAATGTTACATATACCCAGTGAAGACTGCAGAGCACCCCCGATTAAGCCTATTACCACTCTTACCACTATGTAGTAAAATTTATGAATAAGCAAGCATAAAAAGTGGGACAAATAGTTTGAAATAGTCTTAGTCAGTTCAGGTTTTGCCTCTGAATGAATTTTGGTACCCAACTTTTAATAAGATTTTCTGTTTTCAGAGCTTTTTAGATTTTGGAGTTATGGATAAAGGGTGAATTAACTGTTGGGGATGCCAAGGATACAAAGGCTACAAAGATAAACAGACACAATTTCTGCCTTAGGTCGCTGGCAATCTAGTGAGAGACGATTAAAAATTTTTTTAAATTAACCTTGATTTTAATGTCTACAACTAGTGAACTAATAATTTTAGCAGGAAGTTGATTCAGCAAAAATAATATTCCCCGAATAGACAAATAAATAGTATAGTACGAATAAGATTGAAATGTATAATGACCAACTTATTTTAGAAAGTAATCACTGTTTGGAGAAGAAAAAGTACATTAAAAACATATCTCATGTGGTAGCCTGTATTATAGTCAGAAGGAAAAAGACTAATTCCATAGTCTAGAAAACTCACAAAAAGATAATTATGTAATCTGTTGTTTCTCTTTTTAGCTTTGCTACCACGAAGTTCACGGGTAAATCGGTGACTTCACAATAGTCACCTAGATGGATCTGTTACATTTGCTTCTTCTGTTTTTAATTTTATTTATATTTTAGTTTTATTTTCATAGTCTTTAAATGTAGATGTCTTCCATTTTAAGCACCATCCTGTCATCTTTTTGAAAGAAGTACTAAAGAAAGATGTAAATAAATAAATTGGGATTGCAAGAGTTTGCAGAAAGCTTAAAATTATTGAGAGCTTTTGGTTACCTAGAGACAGGGATTATTAAATAATTAATAATGATAATAGGGGTCTCTGCATCTACACAACAGAGCAGGGATGAAGAAGAAAAGAAAACATGGGGTCACTTATATCTAGTTCATGCTCCTAATTCGGTGGTCCCCAACCTTTTTGGCACTAGGGACCAGTGCTCCTATGAGAATCTAATGCCTGATGATCTGAGGTGGAGCTGAGGCAGTGATGCCAGCGCTGGGGAGCGGCTGCAAACAGATGAAACTTTACTCGCTTAACCACCACTCACCTCCTGCCGTGCGGTGCAGCTCCTAACAGGCCATGAACCAGTACGGGTCCGCGGCCTGGTGATTGGGGACCCCTGTGACCTAATTCACTGAGCACGAAATATTTACAACAAGAAAAGCTGGAAGAAAGGCTACTTTGTCTTTAGTCATAAATCCTCTTGACATAATATGTAACAATAATATATCACAGCACATCGCTTTGCTTGTCTGCTCAAAACGGTCTGGTGGCTCTTCGTCTCAGAGCCAAAGTCAAAGGCCTGAAAAGGCCTCCTGCCATTATGGGAGCTTCTCTAATGCACCTGCTTCTCTCCGGCCATGGTGGCCTCTTTGCTGTTCTTTAAATGTGCCACATACCCATTTCCTCAGTCTTTGCACTTGCTGCTCTCGCTGCCCAGACACTCTTCTAGATAAACCCCAGAACTTGCAGCAGTACTTCAAGTTTTGCTCAAATGGCCTCTTCCCTGTGAGCTCTTCTCTGACCACCTTATTTAAAATTGTACTTCCATTCTGAAATCCCTACCCTCTTTCCTGTTTCAATTTTCTCTACCACACTTGCTCCATCTTATGGATTGTATTATGGTCCACCACCCCCTAGGACATAAATTCCTTGAGGGCAGGGGGTTTGCCTGTATCTTCAGGGCCTGGAATAGTGCTGGGCAGGTGATAGAAATGTAATAATTACTTTTTGAATTTGTAAGTGGCAATAAAGTGATTAATGGCTGAAATAAAGAATTTATAGATTGAGCCTAGAGAATTTTCTAAAATATCAAACAAAAAGATAATTTAAAAGCAAACTTTAACATTTCCAAATTTTAAAAATTAAAAAAGAAATAGAGAATATATCACTGGAACTTTTTTTTTCCCAATTTAATTTCACTCACTGACAGAATAAGGCAATGGGTTAGCACCATGATAAAACCATTTAAAATAAAGGGATAAGTGAGGCCAACTGACTGATCTGTCGAGGAAATAAGAGAGAACAGTAATTTATGCTGCTGTGGTACAAACTAAAATAGTCAAAGAAATAAGCAAGCTCTGAAGGAGAAAATGCTTTAAAGAAAACAGACATAGAGGGAAAAAGAAGGGGATTAGAGTGCAAAGACAATCGACTAGAAATGGAAAAACAGCGTCAGAAGCAGCAGATGGTCACGTCAACATGAAGAGGAGCAGAAATAACAAAGAACAGAAGATGCAGCTGAAGCAACAACCAGTGGTCAAGGTCAGCTTGGAGTTTCTACAGATTTAAGTTGGGCAGGGGCCTCCTATTTTTTATGACCAAGTGTAAAAGCGATCTTCTGACAACTAAGATTTCCAGAAATGAGACTAGATATACTTTACAGAGCCATTCCAAAAAAGAGTGAGCTAATTATGATGCATTTAAAGTTAATGTGTTTCCGCTGGTCTTCAAAAGTTTCTACACTATAGTGGAAATAAAATCACACAGGAAGAGCAATGACATTCAAAAGAAAGGGAGGCCAACTGTGGTCAAGGAGGAAAAAAAAAACCCTTTAGAGTAACTTAGGTCTCAGCAAGGGAGAATACCGATCGGTGAGCAGCCTGGGCAATTGAAACGACAGAGTCCTAGATGACAGGTATGGGGCCTGCCAAACAGAGTTAGTTCTCCTCAAGTTCTCTATAATTTAAAGAAGTGGATACTGAGGCTGACAAGTTTACCAGTTGGCTTCATGACCAATGATCACAAGCTGATCACAAGCAATCTATGGGATGAAAAGATAAATTTACCTTATGGGTAAATTTAACTCACTCATGCTCGCCGAGATCTACTGGAAGTACATACAAGCCACGGCTCTCCATGAAGGTGTGTCGAGTTCCGTTTCCTAGAATCATTACATTAAGGATGAAGCCACAGGGAATGAAACTGATGTGTTAAAAGAAATGCAAGGCAGGAGAAAGAAGGAAAGGCCAGAAAAAGAGAATAAAACAAAACAAAACAAAACCCTAGGAATTACTTAAATGTCCAGCAATAGGGTACTGATAGAATCATCATAATCGTACAATGTAATACTCTGCATCAGTTAAAAAGAAGGAAATAGACTGATATGGAATTCTCTCCAAGATATGAGATTTATAGTATGCTATCAGTTAGTGAGATACACACACAAATATATTCCTGTACATGCATAGGATATCTCCGAAAAGAAACAAAAGAAACAAGTAGTAGTTGTGGGCTTTGGGGTGGGGACCTGGGAGAACTAAGGTCAGGATGGGGTAAGTGCTTATTCTCCACAGGATATTCTCTGCCTGGCATACAGGGGATGCTTATAAATATTTGTTAAATGAATGAAAGGAAAAGGAAAGCTCTCCTATTTGTTTTTTAATAGGGTATCTTTGGGGATATTCATGATGTGTTAAGTGTGTATGTATGAATAAATGACTGTCTAGATTACACAAAGAGAATGTCTCCTGTTTTTTATTTTCCTTGCTTACTTAATGACAAGAAATGCTAATGATAAGGAAACTAATCTGATAATCTGACAGGCAGTGCATAACTACCCCCCAGAGTTAAGCCTCCAGAAGTATCAGAGCTCATTACATCCCAAGGACAATTGGGGTTCTGAGAATTGTTCCTCTAAACATTTGGTTCTTTAGAATAAAACAAGGCAATTTGCAATAAAGGTCAGTTATGCTAGAATCACCACAGGCTTTTTTTTTTTCCTTTTCAAAGTAGTTTGAATAGGAGTTTTTAGAGAAGCTGAAAATGCCATTTAAATTTTAAAACTCTATACCGCTAAGATGGTATGATTGTAGGAAGTCTTTTTTGTAACAAGGCTACAATAGTGGTTTACTCCACTACAAACTTACAAGGCCTTTCACAGAAGGAGTGACCAAAAATCCCTTACCTATCACCTACTAAATTACAGATCTGCACTAAAAATTGAGAGGTAGAAATTTCCACTGACATTCATAACTTTTGAAAATCCTGCAAAATTACCCATAACACAGTTTAAGAGACTCACAGGACTCTCAGGCACTAAACATGGACTTTTATTAACTGAAAATATAAAAGGCTCACTCAGTAAAATTAATTTTGCACAATTATACAACATGAATACTTAATATTAGGATTTTAAATATGAGCTGTTTTTAATATGTTAAGCATATTAAAAATCTTTTGAAAAGTGACATCTACAGACAGTGATCTAACTGTGGATTACGGGGAAACTAACAGATACTGAGTCCTTATTAAGGTCTAGAATCTGTGCTAGGTCTTTTAATTGAACCTTCATGCAAACCCTGTGAAAAAATATTATTTTCCCCTCTTATAAATTAAGAAGAACAAGGCTTGAGGAAGTTAAATAATGTGCCAAAGTCCTCTGTCCCATTCCAATATGAAGCAATGACTCTCCTCTCCTTCATTCTTCCCTCTAAAGGGAAAAAATTATATACAAGTTGCCTTAATTAACTCCAAAATATATTATCTCTGAATGTTTTGGAAAAATAAAATAAAATTTTAAATGAAAATGGCTTGCCATATCCCAAACTTCCAATTACCATTAAACGATTCTTTCTGAAAGCCCACTTAGAAGAGAACTTGTGGAAAATTAATACTCCTTTGAAGGTAAAAGTAGGTTTTTACTATCGATAAGATTCTGACAAATCCAGAGAGGCTGCCAGATATTTGTTTAGAGAAAGTGCAACGTGTGTCTTCCTCCTCTCCCTCCGTTACCACCAAAGAATTTAATCTGATGGACACTGGTTGCATGTTAAGAGGCAGCAGAGGGAAGAATGAGGGCTCCGTGGTACTCAGTGCCACTGTGTGAGCCAGCTTGATCAAACTGCTCCGCAGCACAGCTGGCAAGTACAAGAGACAAGTATATGGGGAAGGCAACTCTCTAGTCAGCTGCAAACAACTCACTTCCTAATTTCCACAGGCAGAATCAAGGCCTCCTTTATTGCTTCTGAACAAAGCTGTTCCTGGAGCTTGTCCTTTCATTAGTGTGGGCACGACTCCACGATTCCATCTGCTGGGGCCCACAGGCCTACGCTACCCACGGAGCAGGGTGCAGGTAGAGAGAGAGGAGTGTCCCTGCTCTTGCAACAGGCTCCTGGACCCAAGAGCTGCCAAATCTTAGCCACTACACAGCTGAAATTTGAGGTGTTGTTTAGGTTTTAATTTTACTAAACTGAAAAAGCCTATTTTCAATTTTATTTGTTGGCGTCCCTTTTTTCTCTCCTACTTGGCTTTCAAATAATAAATTCCAGTTGAGGTTCAAACTGTTTCCCGAGGATGGTCTTGGGCTAAAATAAATATGGTAAAACCCTGGAGACGTCTGAGATAAAAGAAATGCCTCATAACACAGAGGAGCTCAACTTAATTTTGTTGAAGAACCTGTAAACACATTTAGCCATCGCCTACCCTCTCCCCAAGGCACTGCAGCAACAGAGCAACAGGACTTTAGCAAGCGCTGACTGAGGAGAGTGCACTGTAAGGCGTGCTGCACAGGCACGAATGTTCTTTTGTTTCTAAGGATACAGGGTGCCACATGTCATTTCTAGTCCACATATCTGTAGCACTAAGACCTCCTAGAGCCATCATATCCAGGACCCAAATTTCAGGAAATCTGACACTATACAAAGGAAACAAGCACATTCTCAGTTGGGTATCTTGTATCCTGAGTTTAGTTTTGTCTGTTCTCCTGGCACACTTGCTCTGCTGAACTATGCTTTTACCTGACTCCCTCCTATAACAACACCTTCCCTTCAGCACAGGCCTTTATGAGCTGTCTTGCCAAACAGTGAATTCATCACCTCCCTTAGCAAGAAAAAGAATTCTCTTTCCTGAGCACCAGAGCTTCTTTATTTCCTAGCACTTATCGATACTGTTTCTTAAACATTATTCTAATGATAAGGAATATTCTACGTCAAGCACTGTGCAAAATACTTCACATGTATTATCTCATTTCATCCCCACAATAACTTGAGTTGCAAATTACTGTTATATGTACATTTTACAGATAAAGGTTTCAAAGCGGGTAAGTAACAGGCTGGAACTCAAGCCTTGGTCTGTTTGACCCCAAGGGCTCTTTCCACTTCTATGTGCTGACTGTAAGCTATCACGCATGACGATGGCCACTATCATAGTCACTAGTGGAAGGAGCGTGGGTTTTGGGGTTCAGACAGATGTGGTTTCAACTCATAGTTCCGTCTCATGGCTTGTGAAAGTCACTCTGAGCCTAAACGTTCTCAATTATGAAGTGGGGACACTAATAGTTTCTGCTACAAAGGTCACTATCAGGATTAAATGAAAAAGGCCCCGTGAAGGTGCCCTGGTAGTGCCGACCACACAGAAGATGCTTGGTAGACATTAGCTTTCTACTTTCTCTTGCCAAAACGTATGAGGCTCCTAACATTTAATTTTGATAGGGGAAAAAAACCCACAAATCTTGAATGCTAATCCTATGAAAACAGTACCGAATCCTTAAACTGGTGTTTCTTTTTTGAGAGGTAAATAAAGAGGAGAAATGGCTATGGTGAATAATGTTCCCAATGAAAAGCTGTAAAGCACTGTAAACCGTTTTTTCTTTTGTGCCTCTCTCCTGCCGCCTACCCTCGACCTTCCCTACATCTGATCCACCCTATCCAGCTCTTTTATTCTCTGCCCCCAGTTTTTACATCCCAGTTGACAAAGTGCTAATCATATGAACAGTTGTAGAGAACAGGAGTTAACATATGTGCATTTTAAAGAGCTGCTTTATGGCGCACTTCTCCGCTCTTGTTTAAATTGAGTATTGATGCCAATTGTTGTTGCTCTGAAATGTGCAGGGTTTTAAGAAAACAACTTTCCCAGCAGACTATTGGGGTGGGGGGTCATGTGAAGAAGGGGCCTGGAGACACTGGCCTGGAGGACTGAGAGCAACGGCTCTAAGATTTCTCGACTTAGGAAAAAAAATATGTGGACACTCGCAGAGGATAAGGGCAGGAGATCCCCAATTTTAAAAGCACTTTCTTGTAGATCTCAGCATTTTGCCGAGGGACTCGTTAAGAAATAGTTTAAGATAATTAATTAATGCCCCAGATGAAAAAAGTTTTCAAAGCCTTATCATTTACAATATATTTTAATAACCCTCAATTTCAATGAATTTCCCCTTCATTTTAATTAAACTGTCTTTTATGAGTCCTTATTTCTGGGAGGAATCATTTTTGATTTCAGGTGCTTCTGATGAAAAACGGCTGAAAATTATATGGAATATTTTTATTTTTAATACATTTTGAAAGATAAAGTTGTTTAGCTTTTTGGCCAAAAAACTGTAATATGCACACGATTTTATTCATTATTACAAAATAGTCAATTTTGTATCTTTACCAAATCTAAGAATGACTGAGTAGCATAAAAACTGAACTAACAGCTAATGATCCACAGGGGATACAAAGCAAGACAAATGGAAACTTATGAATTGCTGTATTAACCCCATTCTATCATTATTTTTTTGTTATTACTGAAATTGTTAATATTTAGTTGAGTCACTTAGTTGAGACCTTGATAACTGGACTTCAGCAAGGTAAAAGCAGCAAATCACTTCATTTGATGTCCTATCACCTGTAACAAATACCTGTGCACACTGTCTTTCCAGGAGATTCCGACATTTTCTGAGTCAGCTGTTTCTCAACAGGACTGGTGAGCACAGAAACATCTGCAAAAGAGCTTTAGTGAGCTGCATGAAATCTTCCCCCAACAAATTAAAAACGGGCCCCTTCTTTTTAAATCTTACAACCATTTTAATATTAGTTGGAACAGTTAAGTATCTGGGATGACTAACAAGGTGACAGTTGCTGAAGAAAACTTATTCCTTAGTGGGATGAACAGGAAGATAAGGTTTCAACATCAGAATGTGCAGTCAACTGGAATAATTAAACACATGCAGAAGGTTGGAAGGTTCTTACCTTTGGTCGAAATACCATGATTATGAAACCAAAGTGGTAAAGGTCGTAATGTTTCAAAAACAGTATAGTTAAAAAGCAAGGGAATGGAATGGCAAAAACATTCTTATTTTTATACTGTAATTTCAAAAGTAGATGGACTTTAAATATATAGAATGGATATTTTTAAGGAGTATGCAAACTGCAATTTAAAAACTGAAGTAATTGTTCGACTGCTTTATAGTATGGTTTTACAGATGTTTTACCTTCACTTCTGATTGATCTTCAACTCAGTGATTTATAACTTTTTTTTTCGCTGAAAGTTTTTCTATGCCTCAGCTTTTATGTCACATAATTCATGATTCCTAAGTACCAAAGGACAGGATCATGCATTCCTTTGCTATATTGATAATTATTCCCTGAAACTCCTGACGGGTAAGTTTCTCGACTGCTACTTATTTCTTTAACCAAGACATATCTTACCTTAACACAGAGAGACCACCTACAATACCGACACTTTGAAGAAAGTACCAGGCACTGACTGGTACCGAGGGACCTGGATTTGCGGTAGTTACCTTTGTGGAGCTGACCGGACTGGATGTCTATGAGTTGCCTGGCATACACAGATTCTGAGGTATGGCTAATGTAGTCAGATGCTGACCTGAGCTACTACAAAGAGCAAAGTCATCAGAGTTAAAACTGTGGGACTACTGAGGAATCCTATTCTTTTGAATTCTGTCTGGCTTGTCCTTTAGTATCTTTACTGTTCTTTGGATAATAACTACAAAACGTGATTGAAGGAAATGTGTACTCTCATCTACAGGTTAGGAATATGTAAGAGTTAATTCTCCATTTGCCCTAAAGAGATGGAGTGATGAAGCTGTCCACCTGCCTTCTCTTTTCCTTGAGGTTCTGCACATTTGGTTGTGCGTGTGCTTAGGTGGACACTCCTGGTTCCGGAACTGACTTCACAGCTTATCATCCATGGACACCGCCCCCCACCCCACACACACACCGTGGGTACCCACTGCTGTCTTCCTACAGCACCTGCCCCAACTGGCTTGCACTGTGCTCTCTACTCCACTGCTTGCTGCCTAGTGCGGGAGAAATCCAACCACTGTGAACACTGGACGTTACAAATTTAACGTTCCAGTCTCAAACTGCAGATCTATTCCACAATCTGTTCTTCATCTCTAACAGAATCCCTTCAGTTCTTCACTGGGGCTAGCTCAGGTCTCCCCACGGCTTTCCCGAGGCACTCTCCCTTCCCCACCTTTCCCCCGTGGCTCTCTTCTCTCTTGCTAATGATTCTCGGCATTAACCTTGCAATGGACTGAATGTTTGTGTTCCCCCAAAATTCATATGCTGAATCTTAACCTCCTAGTGCAATGGTATTAGAAGGCGGGGCCTTTGGGAGGTAATTAGGTCATGAGGGTGGAAAAAGGACCCCAGAGAGCTCTCTTGCCCTCTTCTGCCATGTGAGGACATGAGAAGATGGCAGTCTGTAACCCAGAAGAGGGCTCTTACCAGAACGTGACCATGTTGGCTCCCTGGCCTTGGACTCTGAGCCTCCAGAACTGTGAGAATTGAATTTCTGTTGTTTATAACCCAGTCTATGGTACATACTTTCTTAGAGCCTGACGTGACTGAGACTTCATGGAGAAAAGAGAGGTTACCAAGTAGGAACTCATTCACTATCCCATCTTTCTACTTCTACACTCTCTTCTTTAATTATACAATATAATAAATTTACCTTTTTTGGGCTGGGAGAAAAAAGGGAGAAGCACTCTTTCTAAATATACAACTCATCTGCCTCAAGTCCTAAAACATTAAAATGCGAAAAATTGTGCATCTTAGAATAAGAAAGTAGAGCATTTCTAACCCTGCTCTGCGCCCCACACTTCTCTCCAGGCCCCTCATGCTGCCTTAGGGAGCCCACGGCATCTGCTAGTTCTCCGACTATCTTACCCAAAAGCAGCTGTGCAGCCCCATGCCATGCAATCACTTGCTGCTTTCTCTTTCTGCTTTAATTGTCCTCCATGGCACTTACCTTTATAATGAGATTACATTGCCTGCCTCCACCCACTAGAATGTAAGCTCCAAGAAAGCAGGGGCTTGTTTTGTTCACTACGAGTACCTCAGTTCCCAGATCAGTGTCTGGCAGATGGGAGTAACACAATATGTTAGTTACTAAATGAGTGAGCTATTAACTCTCGACTGTACTGTCTTATTCTCTCCTTTGCTTTTGCTAAATACAAAAGTATAAAAGCCAAACCAGTAAGAGTCCTTGGGCTCTTTTTACTCTTCAAACTACCACTCTACTTCCTTTAAGTTATTCTAGGTAGTGTACATGTTCCCTGTCTCTACTCAGCAACTTCTATTCTTCCCTCAACCCCCTAAACCCTTAAATTCCATTATTAAGTACTAAAATGTCCTTCGGTTCAGTCAGGGGTCAGACTGGGTGCTTAACGTATTATCTCACTTAATCCTCTACCAGCTCTTGAAATGAACATCTCCAGTCCACAGATGCAGAAACTGAATATTTCTTGTGAGGACATAAAGCTGGTGAGAGTGAGATTTGAACCCAGGTCTGTCTGTTACCATAGCTGTTCTCTTTTCATTTCCAATACACAGAACTTACTAAGCTGTTCCGCAATTTATCCGTTTATGTGTCTCTTCCAATGGCTGGTGAGTGTCACATAATCCATCTCTATGTTGAGAAAGTAAAGACTGTTTTGACTAACTTTTTCCAATCAGTGAGTGTAACAGTCAGGATAGAAAGAGCGAGCTTTTTTCCAACAGTAATATTTAGCACAGTTGCTGGAGAGGTAGTTCACGGAATTCATACACAGTGATTCGCTTCGAAATGCCCAAGGCGTTAAACGCCAGACTCCCTGCATGGGTGGCAGAGTGTCTAGTGAACAAATAAGACTTACACCAAAAAGGAGTATTTTTTAAAGCAACAACTACACAATAAATTTAATGAAATTTTAAAGTACTGACTTAAAGTTTTTTATAATGAGCAAAAGAGAAGAAAAAAATCATTACTAAGGTCTTTTATAATTTTAGAAATAATATAAATTTCCTAGATATTTTCTAATCCCATGCTACCCGCTTCTAAAACTGAGGTTATTGAAGAACATTAGCACTGAATGAAAAAGTCTAAAAATGCTGAAAGAAATTCTAAATTCCTCATATGGTGACTCCTGCCCCCTTTAATAAACTTGACAAAATATCAGTGCTGGGCCTAAACTTTGGATCTGGAGAATTCTCCCTTTTTTGGTGGCGGCGGGGGGCGGGGGGGGGGTCCTCAGGGAAAACAAGACAAATTGCATTACATATAAGAAAGAGAACAGAGGGAGCTTTGGT
>NW_011888931.1:1453749-1458737 GCF_000151845.1 Pteropus vampyrus | reverse complement strand
TTTATAACCCAGTCTATGGTACATACTTTCTTAGAGCCTGACGTGACTGAGACTTCATGGAGAAAAGAGAGGTTACCAAGTAGGAACTCATTCACTATCCCATCTTTCTACTTCTACACTCTCTTCTTTAATTATACAATATAATAAATTTACCTTTTTTGGGCTGGGAGAAAAAAGGGAGAAGCACTCTTTCTAAATATACAACTCATCTGCCTCAAGTCCTAAAACATTAAAATGCGAAAAATTGTGCATCTTAGAATAAGAAAGTAGAGCATTTCTAACCCTGCTCTGCGCCCCACACTTCTCTCCAGGCCCCTCATGCTGCCTTAGGGAGCCCACGGCATCTGCTAGTTCTCCGACTATCTTACCCAAAAGCAGCTGTGCAGCCCCATGCCATGCAATCACTTGCTGCTTTCTCTTTCTGCTTTAATTGTCCTCCATGGCACTTACCTTTATAATGAGATTACATTGCCTGCCTCCACCCACTAGAATGTAAGCTCCAAGAAAGCAGGGGCTTGTTTTGTTCACTACGAGTACCTCAGTTCCCAGATCAGTGTCTGGCAGATGGGAGTAACACAATATGTTAGTTACTAAATGAGTGAGCTATTAACTCTCGACTGTACTGTCTTATTCTCTCCTTTGCTTTTGCTAAATACAAAAGTATAAAAGCCAAACCAGTAAGAGTCCTTGGGCTCTTTTTACTCTTCAAACTACCACTCTACTTCCTTTAAGTTATTCTAGGTAGTGTACATGTTCCCTGTCTCTACTCAGCAACTTCTATTCTTCCCTCAACCCCCTAAACCCTTAAATTCCATTATTAAGTACTAAAATGTCCTTCGGTTCAGTCAGGGGTCAGACTGGGTGCTTAACGTATTATCTCACTTAATCCTCTACCAGCTCTTGAAATGAACATCTCCAGTCCACAGATGCAGAAACTGAATATTTCTTGTGAGGACATAAAGCTGGTGAGAGTGAGATTTGAACCCAGGTCTGTCTGTTACCATAGCTGTTCTCTTTTCATTTCCAATACACAGAACTTACTAAGCTGTTCCGCAATTTATCCGTTTATGTGTCTCTTCCAATGGCTGGTGAGTGTCACATAATCCATCTCTATGTTGAGAAAGTAAAGACTGTTTTGACTAACTTTTTCCAATCAGTGAGTGTAACAGTCAGGATAGAAAGAGCGAGCTTTTTTCCAACAGTAATATTTAGCACAGTTGCTGGAGAGGTAGTTCACGGAATTCATACACAGTGATTCGCTTCGAAATGCCCAAGGCGTTAAACGCCAGACTCCCTGCATGGGTGGCAGAGTGTCTAGTGAACAAATAAGACTTACACCAAAAAGGAGTATTTTTTAAAGCAACAACTACACAATAAATTTAATGAAATTTTAAAGTACTGACTTAAAGTTTTTTATAATGAGCAAAAGAGAAGAAAAAAATCATTACTAAGGTCTTTTATAATTTTAGAAATAATATAAATTTCCTAGATATTTTCTAATCCCATGCTACCCGCTTCTAAAACTGAGGTTATTGAAGAACATTAGCACTGAATGAAAAAGTCTAAAAATGCTGAAAGAAATTCTAAATTCCTCATATGGTGACTCCTGCCCCCTTTAATAAACTTGACAAAATATCAGTGCTGGGCCTAAACTTTGGATCTGGAGAATTCTCCCTTTTTTGGTGGCGGCGGGGGGCGGGGGGGGGGTCCTCAGGGAAAACAAGACAAATTGCATTACATATAAGAAAGAGAACAGAGGGAGCTTTGGTCCTTCCATGTACATGAGAACGAGTTTGAGAAAGATAAGGATCCCTACTGGCTTTAGTTTCTCCCTTTAAAAAGAGAGGATTACACTGGATTATCGTTTCTCAAAGTGTGGTCTGCAAATCCTGGGAGGGCCCAACACTCTCCCTACTAATTAGATGCCATTTGTTTTTTCCACTACGTTGACTTTTGCACGTGTTGCACTGATGAGGTCAAAGGGATAACTGGGTAAAACTACTCTGGCACCTTAGCCTGAATTAAGGCAGTGACAGCAAACTGTTCAAGCAGTCATATTCTCCACCACCAAACCCTCTCAGCGGAACAAAAAAGTGGTACAAAATTTTAATAAACCTTGAACCTTATATGCTTTTTAAAAATTGTGAGTGATAAAATGGTTCATACTCTTAGGGCACTTCTGCTGCATACTGAAGTGTGCCAGTTGCCTTGAGGAAAAAGCATTTGTGCAATTGTTTGAGTTGCAAAGCTGAACTGCTGCCTTTTCTCATGGAATAACATTTGTACTTGAAAGAACATCCAAAAGACATGCTGAAAGAACATATTTGGACTTGAATATTGGGTGGGCATTTTCTCAAAAATGAACGAATGGAGCTACTCATTACAAGTAACCATTGCGGATGATATATCATTCTTTCAAGCAGCAATTAGAATTTTGGAAAACTTGAATTCGTCACCAGGAGCCTGAAGCTTCCCAATAATGACTTTTTCAAATGAGACTGGTGGTTGCATTAACAATATGATTTTTAAATTATTGTAAAAAATGATATACAGTAAGACCTCACTTAATGTTGTCCACAGGTTCTTGGGAACTGGAACTTTAAGCAAAATGATGTATAATGAAATAGTTTTACCACGAGGTAATTGATTAAGAATTAAGAATTGATTAAGAATTAAGTTCCTACAGCATGTATCTCATCATAAAATTATCACCAAACGTCTCAATAAAGACTCAAAACATTTCTAATATTAAACATAGAAATAAATGCGAGCTAGTCATACATTAAAAAAGATGTATAAAAACAAGTAAGAGAATTCTTTTCCAAACTGCTTATTCCAGTTCAGAATCTTGGATGGCCAGAGTCTGTCCTGGCAGCTCAGGATGCACGGTGGGACCCAACCTGGGGCAGGACACTCTTCCATCTAAGGGTGCACCCACACTCAGACTAGGACAATTTAGACACGCCAACTAACCTCATATGCACATCTTTGGGACATGGGAGAAAATCCATACAGCCCCGGGGAGAACATGCCAATTCCACAGAGGCAGTGGCCTCGGTCAGGAATAAAATTTTTTTCTCATCAATGTAATAATAAAAGGACGTTGAATGAAACAGCATTATTCAAATACCTGCTGTATGTATAGAAGACCTGCATAACTCAGTGAACTGTTTTCTAAATGACCAATGCCTGATGTTACATGGATGGGTAAGACTCATTGGAGTGTAAGACAGACCAAAATGTAACAGAGTACAAGTGGCTTCCAATTTCACATTACAACTAAACTTTAATTTACCTGACTTTACTAAAGACAGCTGTAGTTATCTGACATGTTTTGGTATAGTATCAAAGAAAAATATCCACAATTATTTGAAAAGGCTGTTAAAATACTCCCTCCCTTCCCAGCTAGTATAAAGCTAATTTTTTTAACAAAAACAACATAGCCCAACACACTAAATGCAGGACCAGATATGAGACTCCGACCATTTTCAATGAAGCCAGACTTTATATTTACAAAACACATAAGTCAATGCTAGTCTTTTCATTAATTTTTTTGTTTTGAAAAACAGCCAATTATATAAAATAATGTTATTTATGATAAACTGAATGAACTTAACATGAATTTATTGTTATTTTAAAATGAATTCACAAATATAATTTTTGTTTTTAATCTCAAATACGGTAAATACTAACAGATATAACTGACATAAACAAATGTTCTTTAGGGTCCTCAGTAATTTTAACAGTGTTAAGAGGTCCTAAAACTAAAAGTTTGAGAATTGCTGAACTAGATGAAATCTAATGTCCCAGTTCTTTTGAGATTCTATGATATTTTTGTTGTGTATGTGAATGACAATAGAAAATAAGACATGGAAATGTCTTTCATTTGATTGGTAAGTTTTTGTTTCTTTCACATTTGTTTTCTTATGAGAATACAAAACGGCAGATTCGTAGGACAGAGTTTTGAAAATAAAGTACCTAAAGGTAATTTATCCTTTAATTTTTATTAAAATATCAATTATAATTAACATAACACTAATTGGAAATGTTAAAATACAGATTAAATAATAAAATGCTTGATAAAAATCTTATAAATATGTAATGTAATGCTTCAGAAATTTGTTATTTAATTTGAATTTATATTCATGAATATCTTGTAAATTATATTTAAGCTAATGACAATTGTAATTTCTCCCCAATTTTGAGAAGTATCATCACAAGATTCCCTTGGTAGTATATACTGTAATTTTTTTAAAACATAGAGCACTGTTTTTAAAGAACTTTTAACAAAATGCATTAAATATTTTAAATTATTTGATCAAAACCAAAATAATCATAAGTTGCTCAGTGTAAGTTGGATGGTGGAATTTCTGTGAATGTTTTTAGGATTTGGGTATCAATTAATCTGAAGACAAGAATAACATTTTTATTGTGGGAGAAAATCAGAGCACCCAGAAAAAACCCACACAGACACAGAGAGAACGTCCCAATTAAAAGCATCACCAGATTTACTACTTTCTATTCCTCTCAGTATTAGGCTTTTATAAACATAATATGCCTAACCTATATTTTTGGCTTGCATAACATCCTAAATACTCCTGTCAAACTTCTTTGCTTTTATCCCTGCTCAACTCATCACATCAACCATCTGCATAAATAAAGATGTAAGCATCTGCTATATGGCAAATGGTCTCAGGGGCAGATGTTTCCATCCTTGTGCTCATGTCACTGGGTTGGATACATTATTTGAACAGATGTACACAATCTTAAAGTGTTGTGTCCCACAGTGAAATGTCTCCAACTGCTTTCTATCAAAGTACATAAATGCTATTTGCACCTGCATTTATGTTAATGATATAAAGGCAGCAGGGGTCTAATAAAGTGAGATGTGATGGTATGAAATATATTTACATGGTTAATTGGAGTTTCTCAGAGACAATGCTGCCAAATGGCCACACTGACACTGATACACACCCAGGTAGATTATC
>NW_011888931.1:1450398-1453699 GCF_000151845.1 Pteropus vampyrus | reverse complement strand
CAACACACTAAATGCAGGACCAGATATGAGACTCCGACCATTTTCAATGAAGCCAGACTTTATATTTACAAAACACATAAGTCAATGCTAGTCTTTTCATTAATTTTTTTGTTTTGAAAAACAGCCAATTATATAAAATAATGTTATTTATGATAAACTGAATGAACTTAACATGAATTTATTGTTATTTTAAAATGAATTCACAAATATAATTTTTGTTTTTAATCTCAAATACGGTAAATACTAACAGATATAACTGACATAAACAAATGTTCTTTAGGGTCCTCAGTAATTTTAACAGTGTTAAGAGGTCCTAAAACTAAAAGTTTGAGAATTGCTGAACTAGATGAAATCTAATGTCCCAGTTCTTTTGAGATTCTATGATATTTTTGTTGTGTATGTGAATGACAATAGAAAATAAGACATGGAAATGTCTTTCATTTGATTGGTAAGTTTTTGTTTCTTTCACATTTGTTTTCTTATGAGAATACAAAACGGCAGATTCGTAGGACAGAGTTTTGAAAATAAAGTACCTAAAGGTAATTTATCCTTTAATTTTTATTAAAATATCAATTATAATTAACATAACACTAATTGGAAATGTTAAAATACAGATTAAATAATAAAATGCTTGATAAAAATCTTATAAATATGTAATGTAATGCTTCAGAAATTTGTTATTTAATTTGAATTTATATTCATGAATATCTTGTAAATTATATTTAAGCTAATGACAATTGTAATTTCTCCCCAATTTTGAGAAGTATCATCACAAGATTCCCTTGGTAGTATATACTGTAATTTTTTTAAAACATAGAGCACTGTTTTTAAAGAACTTTTAACAAAATGCATTAAATATTTTAAATTATTTGATCAAAACCAAAATAATCATAAGTTGCTCAGTGTAAGTTGGATGGTGGAATTTCTGTGAATGTTTTTAGGATTTGGGTATCAATTAATCTGAAGACAAGAATAACATTTTTATTGTGGGAGAAAATCAGAGCACCCAGAAAAAACCCACACAGACACAGAGAGAACGTCCCAATTAAAAGCATCACCAGATTTACTACTTTCTATTCCTCTCAGTATTAGGCTTTTATAAACATAATATGCCTAACCTATATTTTTGGCTTGCATAACATCCTAAATACTCCTGTCAAACTTCTTTGCTTTTATCCCTGCTCAACTCATCACATCAACCATCTGCATAAATAAAGATGTAAGCATCTGCTATATGGCAAATGGTCTCAGGGGCAGATGTTTCCATCCTTGTGCTCATGTCACTGGGTTGGATACATTATTTGAACAGATGTACACAATCTTAAAGTGTTGTGTCCCACAGTGAAATGTCTCCAACTGCTTTCTATCAAAGTACATAAATGCTATTTGCACCTGCATTTATGTTAATGATATAAAGGCAGCAGGGGTCTAATAAAGTGAGATGTGATGGTATGAAATATATTTACATGGTTAATTGGAGTTTCTCAGAGACAATGCTGCCAAATGGCCACACTGACACTGATACACACCCAGGTAGATTATCTGATTAGTAGCCTGCTTTTTAAGCAGTGGATATATGGCTACTTTCAAATGACAAAAATACTCATAAGAATATTCCAAACTCCAGTATTTTATTTCAAAATAGGAAAATAAGTTCCAGTATAAAGGTCTTTTAGGCCACCCAGGTCATTTCTATTTTGTTCTACAAGGAAATTTCTATAGGTATGTGTGTGTTTTCCATTTGTACTTCTGTCAACAGCATAACATACTAATAATCCATAGTAGTATTTTGCAGAGGTTATATTACATCGGAAAGTTCCAATTTCCAACATTAAGGAGTTAACCAAAACCAGCTTGAAAATGTCAATTTGTACTTGCACTGCAACATAAAGTGGTACCAAAAGTCCAAGAACGGCATTTGCACTACTAGTTAAGATCAAAACGTTTCCATATGAATGTCACATATTTGGAAACATAATATTTTGGTACTTCATAGGGAATTTTTTCCCTCAATAATGAGGTCACAAAGCCATGTTAACCACTAAATGCAAAACATCAAATTACAGTGGTTCTCCTTGCTACTGTGCATTAAATGTGAGGGCTAAAAAGCCAAAGAATTTGCAATAATAGCTGTCTTTGTAGCTTTAGTGAGCTAAAAACTTGTGGTCACTTTCAAATAATGTATTTATTACTTTATTAACTTGGCGTTAATAACATCAACTTTGCATAAAGTTATATCTGAGTTAAATGTTACCCAAAATAAATTTTATTCTGCAAATTATTCTGAGATTTATACTGTGCTTTAAAAGAGTTTACAAGGTACATTCATATATAGCTGATTCTCATTATTTACAAATTATTTATATGCGAATTCATCTGCTTGCTCAAATTGATTTGCAATCCCAGATCCATACTTTTGGCATTTTCGCGGTCATTTGTAGATATGCACAGGCAAAAAATTTGATTCACCTGATGTGCATGTTCTCAGCAGTGGTCGGTGCTGTGCCTTGTGTCAGCTCTCATAAAAAAAAACAAGTGTCCTTTTCACAGTCTATTTAGTGCCATATTTTCTACATCTTTTTCCTTTTTATTGGCGATTTCAATGTTTAAAACAGCCCTCAGGCATAGTGTGCCATGCTGTCCAGTGTTTCTAAGCATAAGAATACTGTAATGTGCCTTATGGAAAAAATACATCTGTTAGATAAGCTTTGTTCAAGCATGAGTTATAATGCTGCGTCTGTAAGTTCAATGTTAAGGAATCAACAATATATATTAAATAAGCTGTCTTTAAACAGAAACACATGTAACACTAGGTACTGTGTTGATGAAAATGTTGTGTTGTGACCAGAGGCTCATAGGAACCTAACCCTGTATTTCTTCTAGGAGCAATGGTTCAGTGTTAGCTAGTTCAGTGTTTGTGGTAAAGTTATAGAATTTTTTTGTATTAGCTAATTTACTGTTTGTGGTAACTATTGTGAATGAGGAGAACTGAATGTACCTTACCTCGCCTGACTGTTTCAGGATGAGAATTATTATCTCCATTTGAAAGATAGAGGGAATGGAGCTGATTTAGCCAAGATCACAGAGCCTCAAAAGAAGGGCAGAAGAATAACCAGGGCTCAACTGACAGCTCTTAGCTTAAGTGTTTTTTCACTGGAAT
This sequence comes from Pteropus vampyrus, assembly GCF_000151845.1. Classification (NCBI taxonomy): domain Eukaryota; kingdom Metazoa; phylum Chordata; class Mammalia; order Chiroptera; family Pteropodidae; genus Pteropus; species Pteropus vampyrus. The sequence goes on along the minus strand of NW_011888931.1, from coordinate 1,450,539 downwards.
GAGAAGAGAGGGGACGAGGGGAAGGCGGAGAGAAGCAGGGGGAGGAGAAGGAAAAATAAGGAAAAATAAGAAACAGCTTTAATACCGTGTTTGAAAGAGTGAAACCACAGTTAGAGAACATGATAAAGAACCATTTTTAGG
>NW_011888931.1:1444466-1449516 GCF_000151845.1 Pteropus vampyrus | reverse complement strand
CCTCCCTGGATCTAAACGAAGATTCTTTCCTGACCAATGAACCTTGGAGCTTGTTTTAACCTACTGTGTGGGGACTTAAAAATTCATTCTGCCTTCTCCAAGGTATAAACTTCAATCGTTAATTGGCATAGCCACAGTGAACTTCTTTCTAGCACATAAAAAACAAAAATTGTCCCTGTCAGAGAAGCGTTTGGCAAAGTTGCTCACTTGTGTGTTTCCTTATCTTTCAGAAAATAAGTTTATTTACATTTTCAATCACTGCCGTGGTTTTGCCTTTCCTTCTACAAATTTAAAGTGGAAGTTAATAACAACTGTATTTGGCCTTATCATGTTGTTTTCATACATTCTCCCCCTACCCCCCTACAAAAAAAACCAAAAACATGGTTTATCATTTGTTACAATTTGCTATTTTCCAATACAAAATACCTGTCCTTATATTTTTATTAGCTTATCATTTAAAAATGTCAAACAAAAAATGTTATGGGAAAACCATAAATCCAGTCCCCAAATCCTGAATGTATGAGAAGAGAGATTATTCTAACAAAATAATTCTAATGAACTTATGAAGATTCTATAAGGAATACTTTCACACAGAAATGAATACTGATGACACTAAATTATAATGGAAAGCTTTCAATATAGTATAAATTATCATAGAGTGATATCACAATGTTAATTCTCTTTATCCAAAATTATAAAACATTTAAATAGAAGACACTAGACTTTCTAATTAGTTTCCTCTAGTTCTCTTCTAGCTTCAAACCCATATCCTTTGTACTCTAAATTTCACCTGTTTGACTTCTACACGTGTTAATGTTCTGAGCACATGTCATCTCTTTCTTGTGTTTCCTGATTAGCTTCAAAATTCTGGCTGAACCGACTGTCCTTTGAATCTAGGATTTCAAAGTACATCATACTCACTTCTAATACAGCGTTTGTCATGCTTTATTCTAATTACTTACATGTCTGCTGTTCTAATAGAATTTTTCTTTTGTAGAAGCATAGGCTCTGTCTGGTTTACCTTCGGATCCCTTAAAGCATCTGACATAGCTCCTGGTAAGTACTGCTTTGGTGAACATTAAACCTGCTTTTATTTTTATTAGACATTTTATTAAGAGATAGTATGTGATGCAGTGGATTTTCTTAAGTCCCATAATTCTGCTGGTAACGTCCTACCTGAATTTCATACGTTAATGTGTACGGTATGTGTGCATGTTTGTTTACAAGTATGAAATTCAAAAGTAGCATAATTTATAGATAGCCATCAATGGTTTGTTAAGAAAATCAATCAGCATTTAATTAATAAATGACGTACACCCAGCAAATGTCTCATGTCACAAAAATGATTATATTTGATGACAGAAATACAAACAAAATCATAATTTAAAAATCTAGTATTTTTCTTTGTTAAAAAATATTAGTGGAATCCAGGACACAGAGAAAGCAACTGAATAGATAAATGAGTAAATTAATGAATACGTAGGTAATTCTTAGGCCTCGCGTGTATTATACAATTTTTCCTTACTGATATAATTTCCCATGACACAAATTCTAATTTCTGCCTACTATGTTTAAAATAGCTTTAAACATTCATATATGTAATTAAACACAATATATTTGATCAGAGAAGAGAGATGATCTAAAAATAGATTATAAATATTCTCTATAAATTCATGTGTGACATGGTACAAATAGTGAGTTTTGGATTTTGATAGATCTAGGTTCAAATCTTAACTCAGTCACTTAATGGCTGGCGATCTTAGTAAAAGTATGTAATTTCCCTGAACCTTTAAAGTAAAGATTATTTCTAATTTATTGTTTAGATTAAATAAAACAAAGGATGTAAAATGTCAGGTAGAGAGACTATTACCCTGAAGGCACCTGTCTAGGTCTTTTAGCTATTATATCTCTTTCTCTGTCAAAGTCTGGGTCGGGGGCTTAAGTATCCTTTGTCTTAGAAAAGAGTGATGAAGAATTTACTAGAGCTAATGAATCTTAGCTAGGTTTGAAGGTGGCTTATACTCTGGCCAAGTCAATGAAGATAACTAAGTTTATGCAATAGCTCAGGCAAGTAGACACAAAAATTAAAAAAAACTTAATGAGAAGCAAAATAGGCAAGAGGTGTGAGTGGTGATATGCTTTTAACTTCCCTATATAAGCCAGAAACCAAGCAACTCATTGCTTAGTGACACAGACTTATAACCTTTTAGAGCTGGAAAAGAATGTGTAGTAATATTGGCTTTACTAATAGAGAAACTAAGGCTGAGGGGCAAAATAACTTGTCTGAGGTTCCACAGCTGGTTAGAGGCTGATGTAGGACAGGAGCCCAGCTTCCTTGTAACTTGGTTCAATAAACAGTCTTTCCTCTACCCAGTCACATTTCTCCATGCTTACCCAAATGAGGAAGGTAATACCAGCTGGGATATCGAACTTCCAAACCCCTGCTACTGCAGAAATCTTCCAAAGGCTATATACCAGAAAATACTCATAGGAAATGCATACTTATTATTTCTAGATAGGGTCTGCTTTCCTCCCTAATCATTCCCATATCTTTTCTTGCTCTAGTGTTCAGGGATGGGTCATGTATGAATCTCAAGGACTCTTACTCTCCCTTTGGCCAGGTGTCTGGAGGAGAAGCAAGCCAGGGAGTCTGCTCTGTGTTCACCTCCCATGGGTCTCCTTGGGTCATGCTTGGCCTGCTAATGCCAGTAGGCATTCCAAGTAGGAGACAGCCACGTCCATCTCACTGCATCAGTCTCCACACACGGAGAGAGCCCAGATATGAAGTCACAACCATCAAGAACAACAGCCACCATCATCTTCTAAGTGCCTACTATACAATTAGCAATATTCTGAGTGATTTACATATAGTATCTCCTTTAATTTCCACACAATCTATAGGGTAGGACTTACTATCTTCATTTTATAGATTTAGTTGAGAAAGCTCAGGTCAAGTGATGTACCTAAGGTTATGCAATTCCGTGGTAGAACTGAGTTTCAAACCCAGATTCCATGCTCTATGACATTATCTTTTTTTCTTGGTAGAGAAATCAAAGACTGTTGTCACCAGTTAAGGTTTCTTTATAGCAAATTCACTATGTTCACTAAAATTTACATTTAGAAAGTCCAATTCTTGAATGATTAAAGACATTATTTTTCTCACTCACATATCAAAACTTCTCTTCTGTGTGGAAGAGAATATGTAGGGGCAAGAGAAAGACTTGAATTCCTCTTAAAGATTAGACTTTGCCCTTTACGATGACACAAATTTAATTATTCTTTATTCGGAAAGGACTCTAGCTCTACCTGTAAACTGCTTTCTTGAAAAAGGTCCAGGAGCTCCTGTTAAAACATCATGATTTTCTTTTTAAAAATCATATGGAGGGGAAATGGTTTTTCTAATGTTTCTTTTTAGATGGGTACAGGTAGAAACAGTTCAAAGAAATATACAAGCAAATAGCATCTCTCTCCATGTGTGCTGTGTGTGCGCGCGTGCATGTAAATGAATATATATACACACATGTAAATGTTCTTCTCATTAAAACATGTCATTCTGTTACACTAAAGCCAATATTCCATAATTTCATTTGACATTTTTCAGTGCCAGCTAATGGGATGGGCTCTGTGAGTTTTGTGTGGAACGAGGTGGCCCTACTCTCGAGGAGCTCTCATAAAAGAGAAATGTCCCTAAACCCAGGAATCCATTTACATTCAGTAATTTACCAAAGGAAATCAACTTTCGTATATATATATGTTTTTGTTCTTAGTTCCAAGAAATAAGTCACCTTATGGCTAGAGGACAGTGACATTAAATATATCAATTAAAACTATAACATACACATAACCATTATCCTCAGCATGGCTTATCTTACCTTGATCTTTTGGTGATAACGATATAGAATTCTGCATTGTAACGTATTTGACTTGAAATAGTAGCTTCCCTAAAAATAACCAAGCACAAGCAATAATTAGAAATAATTGAAATGCCATGTTAATACATACAAAAATATAAATAAGCTTTTAAAAAGTCTATAACTGTATGAGTAATAAAGAATTGACTGAACTATTAAAAAAACTGATGTTTTCATTTCATTCTCATTTTTATACAGACAGGATTTCACTGAATGTACTGGTGTGAGCCTGGAAAGGGAAGCAATGACACACTGAGAGACAGTACCTGCATCTCCATCCTTGTAGGGTCAGAGAGAAGTGCGAGTAGGTATAATGAAGCTTCCCCCAAATGTGCGGCCTGATAATTATGTTTAACATACTCTGTTTAAGAATAACTAAAATGTTTAATAATATAGGCAAGGGTAGTATAATTGCAATATAATCATTTGATAAAATGTAATTCAGTCATTAAAATGTGATTATGAAGACTATTTAGCAACATGGAAAATGCTGATGATATAATGCATCGGATGAACATACTAAATGACATACATATGAGGATAACAATTATATTAAAAATGCACAGAAAAATACATGACAGAAAATATGTTTATTGACATTGTGTTTGGTAACAGAATTGCAGATGTTTTCCCCTCATTTTAGCTATTTTTCGAATTGTCTATAACGTAGGTTTCCATACTAATAAATTTTTTGAATGTAAAAATAAGACAAAGTCCTTGAAAAAATACAAGTAAATATTTTGATAAGGCTTCATAGAAAATATACTAAAATATACTTAGAAATACAAACACTGTTTCTAAATGTAAGACCTAATCATTTACTCACATAAAATACATGCACATAAAAATATATGTGCTCCTTAACATGTATGGCTGAACTAGACAGGTTATAATGACTGGGAGAGCATTTTTCTACCTAAATAAAAATCTGTTGGGAAAATATGTTCTAGCTTTACCCTTATTTTTTTTCTTTCACAGGTTTTCAGTAAAAATTTCTTCCAGTGGCTCTAACTACAACTCTAAATTTATATTCCCAGGTTCCAGGATGAAATATTCTCTGGGTACTACATATGTCCACTTGACTACATGCAAACTAAATCTAGCTCCTTCCTCCTCTGAAATATTTTTTAAAGCTCTTG
>NW_011888931.1:1412840-1443526 GCF_000151845.1 Pteropus vampyrus | reverse complement strand
ACACACACACACACACACACACACACATACACATTCTCCATGCTTTACCTCTTTTACTTTTGCTCTTTCTGAAGAAATTCCTTAAGTTTATCTTCTAGAGCTTCAGTTGAGTTCAATCATCATCTTTACCCAACAGACAAGGATCTTTTTAATACAAATCTAATCATGTTTTTCCTATGGTTCAAATTCTTCAGTGGCTCCCTGGTGTCCAAAAGATAAAGCCCAACCTCTTTTGCACAGCACATGAAGCCTTTCACACACTGGCTGGTATGGTTATCACCACTATATTATTAAGAGGTGTACCTCAGACGTCAGCCAGGGAGGCCGGCTCTCACATGTCTCCACAATTCTTCATGGAATGGCTTTCTCTTCCACCTTGCTGTATAATTCCTACTCAGCTCTTGTGCAACATCTACCTGGGCAATTAGAAAATTTTCTATTGATCTATCCCATTATCTTCCAACATACTCTGACTGACTCTTAGCACGTGGCACCTATTTAAACTGTCCATTTTCCCCTTAAATTTGTTAGTTTCTTGACGGCAGGGACAATCCTATATTTATCTTTATATTTCCAGAACTTAAAAGTGACTTTGTATATAAGGTTTAATGTTTATTGAATAAATGTCAATAAACCTGTAAAAACAAGAGTCCTAGAAATTATTTAACAATACTTGCACAGTTCCATTTAGTGCTTTTCATAGCAGTTAAATCTTATTTTCAATAGACATTTTCTAAAATTCAGAATCACTTTTTTTAACAAATAGTGTTTTTGAAATCTGAAGGAATGTCTCATTAATTTTGCCACTGCTTACTTGTCTACCACTTAAAATGACAAAAATTGATCAAGTTAATTTTTTTCAGTAATAAATTTTCTTTAATCTCTACAGATTGCCTATTTGTGTTTTTAGAAGGACTGAACCACTCTCCTAAAATGACTTAAAAATTGTAACAGGTAAATGTAAAAAATGTCCTATTTTCTTCAACTTCTGTAATATTAGGCTTGGGGCTTCTAAAATACAATGTTATTTTAGATGTCTATTCCTGGGAAACAATGATTTCCAACATTATCTATGAGACCAAGTTGTTGACAATGCTGCTTTGCTGTTAAAAGGCCCCAGTGCATTTTAGTTAAGTCAAATAAGACCCAAGTTTTAGGTAAGTTTTAACCAACAGGAATCCTCCCATTTCTTATTTATTCAAATGTAGAAGATACAGATGTAAGAAAAATATTTGGTTCTTTCTACATGAAACAGAGCATCTTTGGAGAGTTTCCAGCCTGGCTTCTTAATGCTAAAAGAATGAAGAAGTTGGTCAGGCCAGTGACATTAAAATCATGGTGAAGATGAAAGCGTTTCAAAAAAGAATTGTACCATTTGGTAATAAATGACACGCCTCAGTACAATAAATACAATAAAATTAAAAGGCTGTCATTTACATGGCCAGTCCATGATATAGATACAGATCGTGAAAGTTCATTATTTTGCTCCCTTCAATCAGTCTGGCTGCCAGAGTTTCAGTGAAGTTTGGACTTAACTCGTTACTTTGAAATGATCACGATTCCACCGTTCTTGCTCTTCTCTTATCCACATTGTCACACAATCATCTTTAAACCTAGCGGGTTTATAGCAAATTTATATAAGATCATTTTGGATTCCTCACATTCCTTTTCTATCTTAAATCTTACCTGCTGCCAAGTACCAAAGAGTTTTGGTTTCATCACCATAGACCAGTCAGTGGACCTGGAACAAACTCAAGTTTCTACCGCCTACCTCTCTTCCATTCTAACCCATTTACAACACTTCCAGGACAGTCCATTTTTCTCTGAGCTCTGCTCCCATCTCTAGCTTTCTCCTACTTTATAGATTCTGCTTTAAATTAAAATCCCATCAATTAGCTTTAACAAACTTCTTTGCTCAAATTCCTGCTTACTTCACCCATGTTTTATATTTTTCCATTTTCCTTTGAGTGTGTGAATTGCTGCTTAATAATGATTCTGGTGATTTTTATTCCTCTTTTAAAACAATTCAAACGTTCATCTTTTCCCTGGAACACTCTAGTCACAGATTTACCTTTTCGGCATTTCCTACATTTAAAAAAATTCTGTCTCTGAAAGCATTTGTATAACACTTAGGTTACCATAAAATGATTCTCTCCAACATGGAAAAAGCTAAATAAAAATGAGCAAGCCTCCCTCTCATTCCATAACCTCAATTATCCTCCTCAGAGGCAACAACACTTAGCACTTTTGTGGGTATACTATCAGAAGTAGTCATCTGTGTGGCTATCAACTAACATGTTTAGATACATGCTCTACCCACTACCTCCTCTCCCCAAATTAGAGTATATTATACATGCTACTCTTTTTTCACTAATATATTTTTAAGAGCTCTCCATACCAGCATTTATGGAACCCTCCTGATTCCTTTTAGAGTCTGTATAGTATTTCATTGCATGGAACCACAATTTATTAACCAGTCACTTGCTAATTGACAATGAGATTGTTCTCAACCTTTTGCTCTTAACAAGCTGCAGTGTGCATTCTTATACACACATCTTTGCTAACATGTGCAAATCTATCTGTAGGATAAAGTTATAGGAAGAGATTTCTGGGTCCATTTGAAATTTTTATGGATATTGCCGAATTGTCATTCAGAGAAGTTGTACTGATTTATTCAACCATGTCTGAAAGTGCCTCAAAACCACTATTTGCAAAAATTGCTACAGGAATTTTTCAATCAACTATCCAAAAGCTGCAAAGATTTTAGCATGCCTAGATATTTTTCTCAACTCTAGTTGAATATACACATATTGCTCATTGTTGAAATATAAAAACCCTGACAATAAAATGAAAACCAAGTTTCACATTTCAAGGATTTAGAAGGGTGATTGTTTATGAGAAGTCCTTACAGACTAGAAAAGGGAAAGAGTTAGTTGCAAGAGATAGAGCTGTTCCCCAGCATTACTCAAAGTGGGTATTAGTGTCACAGAGCATGGCCCCTTAGTTGGTGTCGGTGTGTTCTTGCTATGAAAATGAAAAGACAAAGTGATTTCCTAATTGAAAAAGACAAATCAGATAAAGTAGTAGGAGGAAAAAAGCTTTACATATTTGAAAAACTAGCCTTTTAAAATGTTTTTCTTTTCAAGACATTACAGAATGTGTAAGTATAGTTTAAAAGTTAATCTCATGGTATAAAAATGGTTACCCTTTGTCTAAAAAAGTGTCTTGACTGAGGTGCTACCAGCTGAGGATCAGGTGAACCCAATTAACCCAATTTTTACTTGTCTGTACTAAGTGGTTTATTTTAGATGTATGCTACTCTTTAAATCCTTTAGGGTATGACATGGCAAAACCATAAACAGGCTATAAAGGTCATGACATTAATTTTCCTGTCATTCTCATGCTTTAAATAGGCATCAAAAACTAAAAGAATCTTGTCCTCTGGGAAGGAAGGCAAATCTGAAACTAATTACGGAAGTTATTATCGTAATATTATTAAATTAAACACTGTGACCCTAGCTATCTTTATTTTGGTACCTTTTTTTAATGAATAAACCTTCCTAAATAAGATTATGGCATCCTCTCATAGAGCAAAATGATTCACCAGAGGACTAGTAGAATAGCATAACCACTCAAAAACCTGAGTTTTCACTTACCTAAAACTTAACTAAAAAATTTAATAAGCATACATGAAATCTTTTTTTGCAGGAAGTGCTGTATGTATTCCAAAGTTTTATTTAAGAAGGAAAAACTTCACAAGAGTAGACTACTGAGCAAGAGTCATATCTGTGTTTACTTGTTTTGTTTCCAATATTTTCCTATTTTGTTGACTGAGGACTTACTCATAACTACTGCAATTTATTTAAACCTAAACGAAAATGAAGGAGCAGGGAATATCCCAGTAACTTCTTTTTCTGCTGAAGTTTCCAATACCCAAACTATTTTAGGTGTTTAGAAGGTAAGGCACTTGAAGAGTATTTGCCGTGTGTGTCCTCTAATGCCCTCGAACTGGATTGATACCCACACAGACTATTGGGCTCCTTTCAATCCTTACTAGCGGAGATGAAGGCTGAGGATAGTGACTGATGAGTTTAGGTGGGTGGAAAGGAAAATTAGGCAAGGAAAAGGAATAGCAACATCTGTGTGCAACTAATGAGCAGGGGAAAGAAGAATAAGTAGCAATCACAAAGAAAGAAAAAGGAAGTGGGAGGGAAAAAGGTACAATGGTAACATTATTTTAAAAGGAGAAATGGCATGTGAAAAAAATACTTAAATTCCAGTTTCTTTTAATATCTCAGAAGATACAGAAACCCATTTAAGAACTAGTTCTTCATGTACTTTCTTGCAGTTAGAAAAGATACTATAGGACTTTCTGTACAATGCTGATAGTCTCGATAACTTCTATTTACTAGTTGTTAAAGGAAAATGTTGCTAGTCAACATTTATAGTTATAAATGTTATATAAATTATAACAGTTTACTAAAATTTAAGCTGAAATATACTTTAAAAGCATCTTTTATTTCTCTAAATTTGAGACTTAATCTTAGAATAAAAATTTCTAATTGCCTCTCTTTGTTTAAGGAGTAAACTGACTATGAGGAGCACCACACTGGAAAGATGATAAAAAATAATGTAGAAGGCAGTAGAGGGCCGTTTTTTATTGCAAAGGTTTCCACATGGTTTACTGTGGATACACAGGGATTCCAATTAAAATGATATGTTTAGGAGGGCTTTCTTGATCCTCTATTTTCATGTATTTAACTGTGTTCCTACCATCTATTTCTTTACACTTTATAGATCCACATCTCAAACTACCTTTTGTACTCCAAATGTGTATATTTTCACATTAGCTGATGAAACAGTTGTTTAAGCTCGTGCACGATGGTGCTGTTTGGCAGCCAAGAATTCATGTTGAGGCAGTGGCCATCTTTGTCTGTGCAATAGTGATTTTATAATTATTTGAATATTTCATTACATTTTGCTTTATTTTAGAAAAATTAATGGAGCACAAAAGATTAAATGTAAATGTGGTTAATATAACCAAAAGCACAGACAACAAAAGTTAAAAATAGACAAATTGTACTACATTAAAATAGAAAGCTTCTACACATCAAAAGAAACAATCAACAGAGTAAGAAGGCAACCTACGGCATAGTAGAAAATATTTGTGAAATCATATATCTGATACGGGAATAATATCCAGACTATATAAAGAACTCCTACAACTCAACAACAAAAAACAAATGACCTGATTAAAAAATGGACAATGGACTTGAATAAACAGTTCTCCAAAGATAATATAAAAATGGTCAGAAAGCATAAAAAAGAAGCTCAATATCACTTACCATTAGGGAAATGCAAATCAAAACCATGATGAGATATCACCTCACATCCATTAGGATGGCTATTATCAAAGAAAAAAAAAATGAAAATGACAACTATGAGGATGTGGAGAAATTGGAACCTTAATGCTCTGTTGGTGGGAATGATAAATGGTGCAACTGCTATAGAAAACAGTATGGCGGTTCCTAAGAAAATTAAAACTAGAACTACCATATTATCCAGCAACTCCGGTTCTGGGTATATATCCAAAAGAAATGAAGGCAAAATCTCAGAGATATATGCACGACCATGTTCTATATAGCAGCACTATTTACAATACCCAAGAAGCAACCCAAGTATCCACTGACAGATGAGTGGATAAACAAAATGTGGTATATACACACAATGAAATATTATTCAGCCTTAAAAAGAAAATGAATTTTGACACATGCTACAACATGGTGAACCTTGAGAACATTATACTAAGTGAAATAAGCCAGTCACAAAAAGACAGGTACTATGTGATTCTACTTATATGATGTATCTAGAGTAGTCAAATTCAGAGAAACAGATCATAGAATGGTAGCTTCCAGGGGCTGGGCGGAGGGAGAAATAGGAATTTGTGGTTTTATGGGTATAGAGTTTCAGTTTTACAAATGAAAAGTCATAGAGATGGGTTGCACAACCATGTTAATATACTTAACACTACTGAACTATACACTTAAAAATGGTTAAGATAATAAATTTTATGTTATGTGTTTTTTTACTATAATTTAAAAAAGTAAATGTGATTATACTAGTAATAGGAAGCAGAGGTCTTGTAAACAACATAACTTTAGGCAAAAATATCAATTGTTCATGATGTTTTAAGTAGGCAAATCTTTAATATTTATTGGAAGCACAATGGACTTTAGTTAAGCATGTATATGTGAAAAAATGAAATTAAAGGATATTTACAAAGTATACTATATTTATACTATGCATATATCTATAACAAAAAATGATGCATTAAGAAATTGTATAATGTTTTACTCTGGAATATCTTCTTATATAGCATTACACACTTAACTTCTATGCATTTTTTGAGGAATATAATTTGTACAAAAGTAAATAGTGCCTATAAATAGGAAGCACCAGCCTAGGGCTGCTCAGACAACTTTCTATTTTCCCAAAACATATATCACCCCATGTTCTCTGGTGAGTTTATCAGAGAGGCAGGGGGTTTCTAGGTAATCTTTGTTCATATGGTTACTTTATAACATTAGCAGCCCACAAACAACCCAGGAAAAGTACTTCAATACATAACATCTTCTGAGCTCCAAGTTGGCTCAGGTAGGGGTTGGTACCCACTCCCACCTCTGGTCTCCTTTGACAAACTGCCACTTCAGCTACCCACCCCATTCCCCAAGCTCTGGCACTATCAAAACTGAGTTGAGGGAATCAAATTAACTCAAGTGATTCCAGATTAAAACAACTGTAGGCATCTCAGAGATTAGCTGTAAACTCCTCAATTAGCTTTGAGATTAAAGCATCAAGGCCTTTTATTCTTGGGCTCCCCAAGACTTAGGTCTGTATTCACAACGCAGACAGTGAGATAAGCAGACAGGCGTGAGAGTGGGTGGCAGGCACTGCTCTGGGGCATGCAGGGCCTTGTGGGGCTTCTCTTGGGAACATTCAGTTACATTTTAAGGATCTAAAATGATGGCAAAGATTGTACACCTACAGATTATATCCTCTAACAATCACACAGCAAGAAATCCCCAAACCGAAAGAAAACTAATGGGAAATCTTTTCATTTCAATCTCCAACACTGATATTACAAAATCAATTGGTTGTTGCTATAAATAACCTAAACATTCAGTTTCTCTATAAATGACTGGGTGGGGGATCAATTTTAGTCTAATTATGTAAAGGCGTATAAAAATAAAAGGATAATTTCAAAGGATAAGAAACTGCTAAGGGTGGCTGCCTCTGGAAAGAGGAAAATTGGGAGGCACTTTTGGGAGGGTGATTGCCTTTCCACTCTACTCTTTTGTAAAACTTTTGAATATTTCACCTTGTGGATATACTACTAAAAACATTATCAATGATATGAGCAAGAAGAATGCAGTAGATCTAGAAAGACAGGTGGTTCTCAACAAACACTGGCAGGGAAAGATGTTCATGAAATAACAAGTGAAGCAAACTGGGAGAGTGGGTGTGTTCTGATCCCATCTGTCTTAAAAAAAAACCTGTATTCTCACAGAGAAACATCAGTTTGTCATCACTGAGTACCTTTGGCACTTGGCTGGTGGAACTTCCCCTTTTTCTTTGTACATTGTGTGTGTATGTATGTGTGTGTGTGTGTACAGCTGACCTTTGAACACCATGGGTTTGAAATGCGTAGGTCTACTTATTTGCAGGTATTTTTCAATAAATATATTGAAAACATTTTTGGAGATTTTCTCACTACCACGAAGCAATTGTTATCAATTACACTAGGCTATCATAAACCAATCATGGTGCTGCTTCTTCATTATCAAGCATGAATTGTTATACCTGTAAATAAATATGAATTTCTTTTTCATGTTACCTTATCATTCTTGATGTCTATTGTTAGTAATATGTATAACATCTACAGTGTTTTGCACTACATAAGATAGTATTAATGTAAGTAGTGACAGATGATTCATATTGTAAATAGATGACATAAATTTACAGTATCGATAAAAATAATATAGTACTGTAAATGTATTTTTCTTATGATTTTCTTTATAACTTTATAACATAACAGAATACAGTATATATGTAACATACAAAATAATGTTAATTGACTGTTTATGCTATCAATAAGGTTTCCATTCAACAGTAGGCTATTAGTGAAGTTTTGGGGAGTCAAAAATTATATGCAGGTTTGACTGCTGGGGGTCAGTGCCCCTGCATTGATCAAGGGTCAAATGTACACAGACATCTATTTCTCAATTAAATACAATAGATAACTGTTCTAAAAGTGTGAGAAAAAAACCCTACTTAGAATCTACTTTAAAACACATTTTGTTCAAGAAATACAAATAAATATTTTGATTTTCAAGTAGTAATTAACACACTAAATGGTAGTCTTTTCTCACTTTTTGTATTTTCCTCATCCCAAATTCACAGTGACCATAGTCTCAATAAATAACTTTGTCAAAATCAAATGCATGAGGCTCGTAAATTCATCATCTAATATCTATCAATAAAAAGCAATTAGTATATTATGCCTATATGAATAAGATAGACATTAGATGTAATTTCTTAAAATTCTTGTTTCACTATGTTATCTCAAAACGCTGCTTAGTAAGATACATTTAGTTAAGGATGGATTTTCAAAATCAGCATAAAACTCAGAAAAAATTGTCTAAAGAAACAATATTTCTTACTCTCTCCAATTAGTTTAGACCCTTTTAGTCTATGTTCCTATTGCACAGTTTAATTCTCCTTTTCCAACACTGATCATACTTATGTTAAGGTAATGTCTATCTTCCCTGACAGACTCGAAACTCTATTAGGGCAGGTTCCTGGTCTGTCTTGTTCCTATCAGTCCCAGGGCCTCAGAGGGAAGAAGTCTTCCAAAAGTATTTGATAAATATACTTTCAAAGACATAAGCCTAAACAAAAGGAATTGCAAGATTTACAGATATTCAAGGGCAAAACAGATCCTAAGTAAAGATTATGTAATCAATCAAAAAAGATACATATCACAGTTAAAAATAGCATGAGGATCAAAGAAAAAGTTATTTGCCTGAATGATCAGTCTGACAAAATCAAAGCATATGTTCACTATGCACAATTATTAAAAGCCTCAAGAGTTTCAACTATCTTATAAATATAAGGCTCTGAGTCACCAAGCCTTAAAAAAAAAAATAACCACAAGTAATGGTTATTTTTGAAATGGGATTCTAATACTATATTCTTAAAATATGTTATCATCGAAAAATTCATCTTATTAGCTAATTGTTTCAGAATTCATTTTACTTCAAGAATCTTTGAAAAAGATTATGGGATGGCAAATAGCCTTATACACACACACACATATACACAGTTGGATTTTCATTTTGATAATTCCTGAGAGGAATCCAAATCATAATACTCTTTACTGAATGTATGGTTTTTGGCATATCTTCACTTATACAATCTACTAGAATTGAATTAAATCTACTCATGAACGTGTATGCCAGTTTCAATAGGTGGAAACTTGTATGCCAGTTTCAATAGGAGTGTCATTGTTCCTAGGCCCTCTCAGTGACAGAGCTAGAAATATATGTAGGTATCCTAATCCATGCATATATAAACATCTGTGTATTTCTATATCTTTTTATCTGTGTGTGTGCATAAAAAAACCATGAGTTCATACTGATAATCTAATCAAATACTACAGAGTGTATCCTAGAAAGTTACACTTTTTCTAAATCAAAAGTTGTCTGCCACAAGGCTAATTAAAGTCACACACTTTTTTTATACAAGCTTACATGTCTGTCAAAGTAGGATAGTATAAAAGGCATGAGTTCACTCATTCGATCAATAACCCCACAAGGCAGGCATTAGAAAACTATTTCTGCAAAAGGCCATATAGTAAATATTTTCAGTTTTGTGAGCCCTACAGTCTTTGTCACGACTACTCCTTTCTGATGTTGTAACATGAAAACAGCCCTATACAATAGAAATGACTAAATGTGGCTGTGTACCAATAAAACATTTTTTATTTATGAATACTGAACTTTTAATTTTATATAATTTTCATGTGTCAGAAAATACTATCTTCTTTTGATTTTTTTTCAATAATTTAGAAATGTAAAAACCATTCTTAGCTTACAAGCCATACAAAAACAGGCTCAGTTGGGCCTGAGAGCCACAGTCTGCGATCTCCTGACCTAAATCAACTCTTTAGTAAACCTGACTTATATCAGTTACTTACTATCTGTGTAACTTTGTCCCTACTCCACCAAAAAGGCCTAAACAACAAACAAAATCAACAAAACAACTACAACTGACTTACTTTAATTTTCAAGTGGGAGTTAGAGAGCTATTTTATTGGTGTAACAACAGTAGCAGCAACTAACATTTATTTTGAGCTTACTGTGTTCTAAAGTGTCCTAAGTATTTTTAATATGTGCTAATTTATTTAATTCTCACCACAGCCTTGGAATGGGTATTTTATAATCACCACTTTACATATAAGGAACTGGAGGTTAAGTAACTTACCTAAGCTCACAGAGCTAGTCAATGGTGGAGCTGAAATTTGAAGCTAGGCACTGGGTTCTGCTCTTAACAATGCCTCTAATCTCGAAATTTCCCCAATCTTTTCTTAAAGTTCCCGTTTCAAATAACAATTCTTAGAAATTAAAGCACACAATAGAATAAGCACCTACGGAAAACAATGTAATATAGTTAATGGTTATTAGTAAAGAGCTAATCTTTAGATTAAGCCTATATTGACAGCAAGAAAAATGGAAACTTGATTCAAATGGATGCAAGCTTCAGTGTTATGGAAAAGTTGGGAATAATAGTCTTTGACTCTCCCCTGTGTGTGCTGGCTCACCAGAATAAACATTAGTGAAGATGCCCCAGAAGAGGGTTGCAAAAGGCAGGTCGCTATGATTTTCTCTAAATGACTCTTAATTCTCCTAATTTAAATTTGCCTCAAGCTTTGCTTACTCGAATGGCATTTATAGATCCATAAAGTTTGTCTATTACTGGTACGTTAGCAATAAAACAGTAATCATGATACCTTTCCTGTAACAGCTACAGTGTAACTTAAATCACAACCCATTTGCATGACCCATTTTCCTCTCCAGGTCTTTACCTGACAGTTGGTTCTGTGTGGTGACATTCCAAATCCAAGTAGATGCCGAATAACTAACTCTTCAAGAGTCATTTGAAAAAAAAAGATTTAGAGTATAGATAAAAATTTATTTCAGTACAGTCTTAAATTGCCAAAGTAGATTTTAGAAATTATAATAAAACACTTTTACTCTACATAACTGCAGTATAAAAAGCTCTTTGAAAAACTTGACATTTAAAGACTTTGGCTAGCCAAGGAAATAAGAATGAATTAAAATTGAATTCATTCCAGTTACTCTTCATTGGAAGGTAGTTACTCGCCAAAAATTTACTTCAGAGTCTATTAGCATTACTTACATCAAAATGAGGAAACTTAAATGGTAGATGGTCTCTATAGCACTGGGGATCGTCAGCAAGGTCAAGTACATTACAATAAGGCACTGAGGATTACAGGACAAAATAGACTCCTAGAGCAAAATACATCTGGCAAATATATTTTTAAAAATGTCTAGTTTTCTCAAATTCCTGTTTTTTACTTTCCCAAAATATCTGCTATCAGTAAATTATGTAGTTCTATATTATGTGTGAAAAGCTATTTCTTGACAGAAAAAAAAAAATCCATTCATGTTACTAGAAGTCGTTCCTAACAAAATGTACACCGAAGGAAAGTCTCTGCCTTAGAGATGGCCCTCCCGCCCATTCACTTTCAAAAGTCCAACATCTAGGAGTCCTGCTTTACACCTCTTCTCCCTCACTTCCCAGATGTAGGCTTTCACCAAATCATGTCAATATGTCCTAAAAAGCCCTCAGATATGTCCATTTCTTCTTATCTGTGCTATCAACTGGTACCGGTTGCCTTATCCTTTCCTGCCACGACAACTGAATACTCTTTTCATTGCTTTCTCTACTGCTTCTTCTCTAACTAGCACAGCCAGTGATGTTTTCAAAACAGAAATCAGAACAAGCCACCTCAGACTGAAAACCATGAGAAGCCATAACGTGCCCATGAGGTACTGCACAGTCGAGTCGTGGCCTGCTTTTCAGTTTCATCCTGTATTCCTCACTTTCTGTGTCCCAGTCACACTAGCCTTCCTTCAGTTTTCTGAACATACCTTGGCTCTGTCGACAGTGTCTTTATACATGCTGGTCACCTTCCCTGTAATGCTTCTTTTCTTCTCAGTAACTTGGGTTCATCCTTTGGATCTCAAGGCAATATCACCTCCTTATCTCTGACCTAGTCTGGCTCAGATATTCCTGTTAATAATCTCTGTGAATCCTGAATCTTTTCTTTCAGGAATTTATCACAATTATAATTTTACTTAGATGATGCCTAGTACCCCCAACAGATAAGAAGTTCTAGAAGGAAGGGTTCACATTCGTGTTCATATGGTACCCTAAGCATCTTCACAATAACAGAACACCTAGGAGGAGCTCAGTTAATACTAATTTATATGTCCGATATAATTCACATACCAAAAAATTCACCTTTTTAAAGTGTACCATTTATTGTTTTTTAGTATATTCACAAAGTTGTACAACTATCACCACCATCTAATTCCAGAATATCACCCAAAAGGAAACCTCATACCATTAGCAGTCACCCCATCCCTTTTCCCTCAAAATCTTTAATCTACTTTCTGTCTCTGTAGATTTGCCTATTCTAGAAATTTCATATAAATGAAATCATACAACATGTGGCCTTTTGTGTCTTCTTTTACTTGGCATAATTGGAGAAATATCTATTTAAATTCTTTGCCTATTTTTAAATTGGGTAATTTTTCTTTTTGTTGTTGAGTCCTAAGAGTTCTTCATATATTCTTGATTAAAGTCGTTCAGCAGATACCTGCTTTGCAAATATTTTCTCCCTTTCTTTGGGTTGTCTTTTCATTTTCTTGATGGTGTCCTTTGAAGCACAAAAGTTTTAAATTTTGATGAAGTCCAGCTTATGTATTTTTCTTTTGTTGCTTGTGCTTTTCAGGTCAATCTAAGAAACCACTGCCTAAACCAAGGTCACAAAGATTTCAGCCTAAGTTTTCCTTTCAGAGTTTTATATAGTTTTAGTTATACCTCTTACAATTAGGTCTTTTATCCATATTGAGTTAATTTTTGTATACAATGTAAGGCAGGGGTCCTCTTTGATTCCTTTGCATGTGGATAACCAGATATTTGAGGACCACTGCTGCCAAGACTATTTTTTTGCTCCATTGAATTGTCTTGACACCTTTGGTGAAAATCAATTAAGAGTTTATTTGGACTTTTAATACTATACCATTGATCTATATGTCTATGCTTTTGTCAGTACCACTCCATCTTGTTTATTATAGCTTTATATTAAGTTTTGAAATTGAGAAGTGTGTCTTCCTTTCTATTCTTTTTAAGATTATTTTGGCTATTATGGGTATCTTGAATTTCCATATGAATTTTAGGATCAGCAGATCAATTTCTACAAAACAGAGACAGCTGGGATTTTCATAGATTGCATTACATTGTTGATTAATTTGGGAATATTGCCATATTAACAATGTTAAGTCTTCCAATTCAATAACAAAGGATATCTTCCAATTTATTTACATCTTTACATTCTATCAACAATGTTTTTAAATTTCAGTGTACAAGTCTTCCACCTCTTTTGTTAAACTTATTGCTAAGTATTTATTCTTTTGATGCCATTGTAATTTTATTTTTCTTAAGTTCTTAATTATAATATAGAAATATAATTGATAATTATACTAATCTTGTATCTTTTAGTCTTGTGACCTCATTTATTAATCCTAACAGTTTTTTAGTAGATTCCTTGAGGTTTTTTATATACAAGATCTCGTCATCTGCAAATAGAGAGTTTTACTACTACTTTTCCAATTTAGATGCCTTTTTATTTCTTGCCTAACTGCCCTGGTTAGAAAGTCTTCTATAGTGTTGAATAGAAGAGGCAAGAGACTACAGCCTTGTCTTGTTCCTGACTTTAAGAGGAAAGTTTTCACCAATAAGTAGATGATTAGCTGTGAGACTTTCATAGATTCCCTTCCTTATGTTAAGGAAGTTCCTGTCTACTTCTATGTTGTTGAGTATTTCCATTATAAAAGAGACTTGCATTTTGTCAAATGCTTTTTCTGTGTCTTTTAAGATGATCATATGGCTTTTGTTCTTTGTTCTATTAATATAATGTATTACATTGATTGTTTTTCTTATGTTAAACCAACCTTGCATTTTTAAGATCTATGTCAATTGGTCTTTGTTTATAATTCTCTTTACATGTTAGTAGATTTGGTTTACTAATATTTTGTTGAGAACCTTTTGCATCTATATTCATAAGGGATATTGGTCTGTAGTTTTCTTGTGTTGTCTTTGTCTGGTTTTGGCATTAGGGTTAATATTAGCCTAATAGAATGAATTGAGAAGTATTTTCTCCACTTCTAAATTTCAGAAGACTTTGTGAAGACGTATTAATTCTTGTTTAAATCTTTGATAAAATTCACATGTAAAGCCTTCTGAACCTGGGCTTTTCTTTGTTGGAACTTTTTTTTATTATAATTCAAGTGCTTTACTTGTTATAGGCTCTGATTTTCTATTTCTTCTCGAGTTAGTTTTGGTAGTTTTTTTTTTTTTAGGAATTTGTCCATTTCATCCAAACTACTAATATTTTGGCATGCAATTGTTCCTAGTGTTCCTTTTTTATTTTTGTAAGGTTGGTAGTAGAGAACTTGAATGTTCTTTTTTTTCTTGGTCATTCTAAAGGTTTGTCAATTTTATTGATCTTTCAAAGAATAAAATTTTGTTTCCATCAATTTTCTCTATTTCTTTTTTATTCTCTATTTCATTTATGTATGCTTTAAGTTTTATTATTCTCTTCCTTCTGTTTGCTTTGCTTTCTTTTTGTAGGTCTTTAAGGTGAAAGGTTTGGTTATTGATTTTAGATCTTCATTTTTTAACAAAATGTCAATATTTATAGCTATAAATTGCCCTCTAAACATTGCTTTCTTTAGCTGCATCCTAAATTTTAGTATATTTTAGGTTAATTTATATCAAGGTATTTTCTAATTTCCCTTGTGATTTCTTTGTTGACCTATTCACTATTTAGGAATATATTGTTTAATTTCAACATATTTGTGCATTTCCCAAATTTTCTTCTTACTTATTTCTAATTGTATTCTATGTGGTCAGAGAACATAGTTTGCATGATTTTGACCCTTTTTACATTTACTGAGGCTTGTTTTATGGCATAACAGATAGTTTATCCTAGAAAAAGACTGATATTGCATTGAAAAGAATGTGTATTCTGTTCCATATATGTCTTGTAGATCTACATGATTTACAGGGTAGGAACGGAACCCAAGCTGTTTTGGTGTATTCAAGAGAATATTCTCCTTTTTAAGTGTTCAGCACTCCATCTATTCTCCCCCTGATGATAAGAGGCATGACAGTAAAGTACGCATTTTGGATTTGCTATAGATACATCTCTTCTGAAGAATTCTAAGGAGAGCAAAGTAGAAAATAGAGCTGTTCTACCTTTCCTGATTAATTTCATATTTATCATATGGGCATGGTGTAAACAGATGACTACAAAGCACTCTGCAAATAAAATGTTAATACAAGTGCACAGTGAAATGTGACAATGTTATTTCAAACTACTATTGAAATTTAGTTTGCCCAAGAACTTTCTGAAAGATCACATCAGTTGATAAAGCAAAAATAAATTTTATGCTTAAGAAATTTCATTTAAGATATGTACTTTGGGAAGTAGTATCCATTACAGATTTTTTAGGTTAATTTATATCCCATCTGATCTCAGAAGCTAAGCAGGGTTGAGCCTGGTTAGTACTTGGATGGGACACTACCACCTAGGAAGACCAGGTGCTGTAAGCGTCAAAAATAAAAAATAAGGGATTATAAAGTGACAAAGTCCTTGCAATCTGTGAGGTCAACCAAGGGTTGCCTCATCTAAAAAAATTAAAAAAATAAAAGATAAAACCACAAAACAATATTATTTGTATATCATGACACATTTACATTTATTGGGGAGGGGGGAAGTAAAATATTTAGGAAAATCCATGAAGATATTTGACTTATTCTACTGTACCATACAAAAACTTACCACTTTAGTAAAATACTAAGATTTTTCAAAGTATATGTATGTGCATATCACTTAAATAATGATTACTGAATTATATAAAGTTACAAATCTAAATATGTGCTTAACTTTTAGCTCTGATTATTATTATAATCAACACTCAGCACCTCACACATAATTTCTGTGAGCTGCTACTAAGTCATTGCCATCTTTACTTGGGCAACAGGAAAATTAGACTCCAAAAATACATCAAAAGTCTCTAACTGAATAAAATACAGAACACCTGGTTCTGGGTTGAGATTTTTATAGTTCCAAAAAAATAAAACCCAAAGCCCAAACCTAATACTTGAAATGATAAATCTCAGAAAATAACTTTTTACTTTTAGTTTCCTAGTCGTCATTCCTACTCACTCTTCATTTTTACCCTGAATAACTGCCTTTATATCATATGTCTTCTTACTGAAAGTAATAAAAGTACTTTTTCATACTGCATAGTGAATCATTTTCAAACTTGTAAGGAGTAGTGTTAATGATATAAGGGTGCTTTCCATTCCAAATTAATGACACTAAACCATATGATCTAACTAAGTGAGAAAAAGTTAAGTATGACAAAAGTATATTAGAAGGAGCTGTGGCTTATGCAGTCATGGTAACCACTAGGGAGCACAAGCCTGAATCTAAAAATATATTTTTCAGGCTGGTACATCATGCCTTTTTCCAATTTTGATAACCACATCACAATATTACTCACACAACTACTGTACACATAGATGGCAGTGATAACAATAGAGATGCAACAAGATTTTTGAAACTGTCTTCATGACCAAAATAAAGCAAATGGCAGGCCCATTTATTCTTATTCACAGTATACCTGGCTAGATCGTTTTTCACATTAGTTCCTAAGGCTCCCTAGGCCCAACTGAGCACTCCTGGAGAAGAAAGATCCTAGAACTCTCCACATTCTACCTACACCTGGGACACACTGGATGCAGAAAGACAGCACAGTTACCACATGAGAGAGTAGAGAAGAAGGTTCAACTGAGGCTATAGGCACAGAAAAGAGGAAAGACCATATTTAAAGTGGTCATAGATTGCAAGCAGCAAGACTCTCTGGAGAGACAGATGGAGAATATTAGGGTTAATGAAGGCAAGAGCTGACTGAGTGCTTGGGAAGAGAGAAGAGGACCAAGCTTTAGCAAATGCCCAGACCCCTGTAGTTCTCCAGTACATGTCTAGAAAAATCTGGAAGAACAAAACATCTCTTCCTCTACTCTCAGCAAAAAGCCTCCTACAAACATAGGTGGGTAAAGAGGCAATGATATAGAAGGAGACAGCTGCAGGCACTTCCCAACTTGAATATATTGAAAAGGGGACCCATTCAGTATGAAAGATTCTCAGCAGGGGTTTGGTAGCATGGAGGATGGAGAATTACGATCTTATAAAGGGAGCAGAGAGGGGCTTTATCTGTTTGTACTGATATGTCACTCTCTTGAGAATAACTGTTTTAAACAGAATATTTGTTTAAAACTTATATCTACAGAAACACATTATCTTTTACCTACTCTTGATAAAAACAGTGAAAATAAAACATAATTTTAAAAGTATTTTTAAAAGGATTTTGTGTAAACATTGTTTTTCCTAAGCCAATTCTAAATTAAGAGTTAAAACTACAGCTATTGTATTCAATCTATCTTTCTTATAAAAAAAAAATCAAGATTAAATATTATGTACTCTAGAAGTGAAAATATCCAGGGGAATCACTACAAAAGTATCAAAATCTTTGAGCAATGTGGTTCCAGCAAACAGAAATTTTCATAATTAAAAAAAATGAGAATAAATATAATACTTCGATTATGATTCATACTTCTCAGTTACATTAAATAAATAAAAAGTTCAAATGGGTAAGAGAAAGCAATCCTCCTGGCAGGTTAAAAAGGTGGGAGTCACTGTTATTTCAATAAGAACATTTATCTATTAAATAAAGGTATGCAAAAATCATATGAAGTTTTACTAAAAACCAAGTAAAACATGTTCCACAGTATCAATAGAGCTGTCTTCCAGATTCATACATGTTAGCAAAAATGACAGGATTTCCTTCTTTTTAAAGGCTGAATGATATCCATTATATATACACCATATTTTCTTGACAAATTTATCCCTTGGTGAACAGTTAGGTTGTTTCCATACTTTGGCTATTGTGAATTATGCTGTAATGAACATGGGAGTACAGATGCCTCTTTGAGATAATGATTTCATTTCCTTTGGATATATTCCCACAATGGGATCATATTTTATGGTAGTTCTATTTTTAATTTCTTGAGTAACCCATTTACAGTTTTCCAAAATGGCTATACCAGTTTACATTCCCGCCAACTAAATAAAAAGGGTTCCCTTTTCTCCACATCCTAACCAGCATATATCTCTTGTTTTTTGATAATGGCCATCCTAACAGGTGTAAGGTGATAACTTACTGTGGTTTTCATTTATATTTCTTTGATGGTTAGTGATGTTGAGCACCTTTTCACGTACCCATTGGTCATTTGTGCATCTTTCAAAAAATGTCTATTCAGTTCCTCTGCCCATTTTTAAATTGAGTTATTTGTTTTGTTTTTTTTTGCTATTGAGCTGTATGTGTTCCTTGCTTATTTTGGATATTAATCCCTTATGGAATATGTGGTTTGCAAATAATTTCTCCCATTACATAGGCTGTCATTTCATTTTGTTGATGGTTTCCTTTGCTGTGCAGAAGCTTATTAGTTATTAGTCCCACTTGTTTATTTTTGCTTTTGTTGCCTTTGCTTTTGATGTCAAATCCAAAAAAAAAATAAAAAAACATAGTCAAGACAAATGCTGAGGAGTTTATCCCCTATGTTTTCTTCTAGGAGTTTTGTGGTTTTAGTTCTGACATTCAAGTTTTTAATCCATTTTGAGTGAATTTTGATGTCTGGTGTAGGACTGGGGCCTGATTTCATCATTTTACATGAGGCTATCCAGTTTTCCCAACACCACTTATTGAAGAGACTATCCTTTCCCCATTGTATATTCTTGGCTTTTTCAAAAATTAATTGAATATATATATATGCAAAGATATGTTTAGATGTGTGTGTGTGTGCGCGTGTGTGTGCGTGTGTGTGTGCGTGTGTGTGTGTGTGTATTTCTGGGCTCTCTATTCTGTTCCATTGATCTGCATGTGCCTGTTTTTATGCCAATACCATACTGTTTTGAATACTAAAGCTTTGTAATACAGTTCGAAATCAGGGAATGTGATGCTTCCAGTTTTGTTCTTTCTCAAAATTGCTTTGGTTGGCTATTCAGGATCTTTTGTGGTTTCATAAAAATTTTAGGATTATTTGTTCTATTTCTGTGAAAATGCCATTGGAATTTTTAGAGGAATTGTACTGAATCTATAGATTGCTTTGGGTAGTATGGACATTTTAACAATATCAATTCCTCCAATCCATGAGCATGGAATATCTATTTTTTGTGTGTCTTCTTCATTCTTTCATCAGTGTTTTATACTTTTTAGTATATGGCTTTTTCATCTCCTTGATTAAATTTATTCTTCTAAGTATTTTATTCTTTTTGCTACAACTGTAAATAAGATTGTTTTCTAATTTCTTTTTTGTTATAGTTCATTATTAGTGTATAGAAACACAACTGATATTCCTATATTGATTTTGTATCCTGAAACTTTACTAAATTTGTTCTATTTAGAGCTAACAATTCTTCCTTTAGTGGAGCTTGTCAACTATGGCCTTCATTAGGTTGAGGTACATTTTTCTATATCCACTTTCTTGAGAGTTTTCTATCATAAAAGAATGCTGATTTTGTCAAATGACTTTTCTGCAATGATCACATGATTTTTACCCTTCATTTTTCACATTGATTGATTTGCAGCTATTGAACTGTCCCGCATCCCTGGAATAAATCCCAGTCGATCATGGTGTATAAACTATTTAATGTCCTGTTGGATTTAGTTTGCTAATATTTGTTGATGATTTTTACAACTATGATCATTAAAGATACTGGCCTATAATTTTCTTTTCTCATAGTTTCCTTTTCTAGCTTTGGTATCAAGATAATGCTGGCTTCATAAAATGAGTTTCAGAGTGTCCCCTCCTCTTTTACTTTTTCTGGAGGAGTTTGAGAGAATTGGTATTAATAATTCTTTAAATGTTTGAAAGAATTCACCAGTGAAGCTACTGTTGTGGATTTTTTTTTTTTAACTGATTCAATCTCCTAGAAGTAATTTTTCCGTTCAGATTTTCAGTTTCTTCATAATTCAGTCTTGGTAGAGCATATGTTTCTAGGAATTTATCCATTTCTTCTAGGTTACCCAATTTGTTGGCATATAATTCTTCATACCAATACAACATACTAAGGCTTATGGCATGCACCAAGAGCAGCTGTAAGAGGGAACTTCATAGCAATAAATGTCTTCATTAAGAAAAACTATCTCAGAAAAACAACCTAACTTTATACTTCAAGGTACTAAAAAATAAGAACAAAGCTCAACGTTTATAAGTATAAGGAAGTAAATAACAAAGATCAGAGTGGAAATAAATGAAATAAAGACTAATGAGACAATAGAAAGATCAATAAAACTAAGAGTTTTTTTTTTCTAAAGATAAATAAAACTGACAAACCTTCAGCTAGACTTATCAAGAAAAAAAAGAGAGGACTCAAATCAATAAAATTATCAATGAAAGAGGAGACATCAGAACTGATACCACACAAATACAAAGGATCATAAGAGACTACTATGAACAAATATTTGCTTTTAAAAATTTGTTTAAAATTTTCCAAATTACAGCACTTTATACCTTCTCTCTCTCTACGCTTTAATACTGACTTCATTCCCAGGAGAAATGAACATAGAATAGAAGAGCTGTGTGTATGGAAGTCTAAAAATTTCTCTGCATCCAACATCCTCATCATCTCAAATCATGCAACTGTTCAAAAATGTATTTGTAGTCAACTAGGAATCCCACTGCCCAGATAATGTGCAAACACAAGAGCCAGTTTCCTCGACAACTTACACTTAACAACTCTTCCCTTAACAACTCAGATCTCCAGCACCATGTACTCCCCTTTATTAGATCATTTCACCTCTATTTCCCAGAGAAGAGGAATTATCAGATGCAGAGTCACTCACATTTCCATTGTCACAAACAATGTGTGCTCCAGTCCCTCCTACTTCTGACCTGACACAATAGAGAGGATGCCACTCCTCCTTCCCAAGGCCAGGCCCTCTGTCTATGCCTTGGATTCCATTCTCTTCTGTTTCCCCGACTATACAAAAATATAATTCCTTCTCTAGCTTGGATACACAACCTCTTCTTTTTAACCAGATCTTTTGCATTGGCCTTTTAAAGAAACCCAAGTCTTGTCCATAAAAACAACAACAACATATACAACAACCTATGCAAAGCCATTTGGCACCACCTCTCCCTTCAACTATATAGTCTAGAAGCCTATCTAGATATTCCTTTTTTTCTAAAGATAAATAAAACTGACAAACCTTCAGCTAGACTTATCAAGGAAAAAAAGAGAGGACTCAAATCAATAAAATTATCAATGAAAGAGGAGACATCAAATTTTTCTACAGGGCTGCCATTTCCACATCTCCCATTCCTCCTCCCAATGGTCTTTAGTCCTATCAACTCCTCCAAGACCTCTTTTGCCGAAGTCATCCACAGATACTGTTCAAGCCATACCTTATTTCCTTCTTCATATCCTCTTTTCTCTTAATTTCCATGAACCAGAAATCCCTAGTTTTTTTTCTTCTTGCCTTTCTGGACATCCTTGGCCATTAAATCCTAACGCTCCTCAGGGCAAACATTAGGTCTCACTTTATAGTTTTTTTCTAAGAGATCTTATCTATATCTATAGCTTTATTTATTACATTTAACAAACAGGCATAAAAGTAACGATAGGTTGTATGAAAAGAGTTACTTGAGTAATGGTAGGCACTTTGAAGGGGAAAAAAAAAACTAAACAGCATATCTGTTTGAGTCAGAACACGGACTTGTCTTGCCTGGTAGCAGCTAGTAGCATGTTCTCCAATCTTGACAGTTCTTATTAGAATGCATTATTGTTAAGGAATAGAATAATCTTTTTTCTTTTTCTTACTGGAAATATATTTTCAGTATACAGTTCAGACACAGAATCCAATCTGTGACAAATGACAAAATTATAGAAATGGAGAAGAAAACAGTGGTTGCCAGAGATTAGAAGCCAGGAGTAAGTATGTGTGGTTACAAAAGGGCAACATGAGGAATCCTGGTGATGGAACTGCTCTGTATCTTGACTGTGGTAGGTACAAGAAGCTACACAGGCAAGAAAAGTACTTAGAAACTAAATATATGCATATATAAATGAGTTTAAGTAAAATGAGAGAAATCTGAATAAGATCTAGGTAATATTAATATTAATATCTTAGATGTTATCATTTTGGTGAAACTGTGCAAACTACATGAAATGCATATTATTTCTTATAACTGCACATGAATTTATCTAAAATTAAAGGTTTAATAAAAAATAGCTTTAAGGTGCTTAAAGCACATTCTCAAAGATAATTAGATTATCCGTCCCTGACTGCAGAATTCCAATTTAAATTAGTCTTCTTCCAGTTTATTCACATTCCATCTTTGTTGGGGTCAGCCCATGAAGAAAGGCAGATTTAGGTAGACAAAAGAAGAAATGTCCTGAGGTTGTAAAGAACACAATAAAAACATATTAATATTTTAAGAAGTAGATCTTGAAATGTACTTGTAAGTTTGAGATCATAATGACATAAAAAAGTATTTATGACCTAAGAATAAATGCCTCCTTTGGTACTTTGAAGTATTAAAAAAATCACATAGAATTAAATTACAAAGCTAACACACTTGTTTATGCAGCTGGTCTTTTTTAAAATCGAGAAACTCTAAACCTACAATTCTAATAGGCTTACTGGTGACACCCCAACCCTTTGAAAAATAAATGAAATATCATAAATCATCTGACAGTTCTTAAGCTTAGATTTTTATCATGACTCAGATGCTTTAAAAATAAAAAGCAATATGAAAGGATAGGGTCTTGTTTTGTGCCCCATAAACTTTAAGATAGAAAATAAATCATACTATTAAATGTCATTTATAACCCTAACTTCAATACTTAGGATTGAATTGGCATAATATTCTTGGTCATTCCTATGAGAATTGATGCAAGTAGAGTAGCTTTACTTATAGAATATTTCAGAACCCTGGCACTTCCTGTGATAAATGAAGCAATAAGACTTTGGAATTGCAATTGGGTATATTTAAGTACTTCATATGGGCAACCAGACTGTCATCTTGCTGGATATCTGGCACTATGAATTTCTTACCTGGCATCCAAAGGAATGTTTGAATATCTATAAAGAGTAAAGGGCTGGGGTAGCCTTTTTAATTTTAAGCTACAAATTTAGGACCACATTACAGGTACAGAGTTCAACCTTTATTTTCTGGTAAGTTGATTTAATGAAAAATATTCACAGATTTTGTAAGAAATGTTAAAATGAAAAATCTATGAATACCTTGAAAATGTTTAAGATTCAACAGAAGAACGATCTGTTAGCCACAGCTTCTTGAAAATTTTTGATCACAGTTAATTTTCAAGTAAATACACTATGGGACATGACTGAAAGATAATTTAGTGATTGGTCAATGATCAGTTCAAGTGACATTCCAACTCCCAATTCATAAAAGTGTCCCTTTGAGAAGTCCCATGGACTAGCATTAGGGGAGTGAGGTCAAAGCTGGGCCTATATAAGACTGTAGTCATTCTAGATTTCAGTAGTTTTTCTAATTCATTTTTAAGATACAGCTACCAAAACAGCAGCCTCCAAATAGGGTTTAACCAATGCCACATCCCTATCGGGCTGTGTACAGGTATTTGATAAACATGTGAATAAATGACTAAATTAATGATATCAGAAAGCCAACTTCTTACATTTTGCATATTATATTGTTGCTAATGAAGAATTATTAAAGATCATTTAATTTTAAAATATATGTTTTGTTTCTCATAAAATTGTAAAATATTGAAAATATACTAAACAATATTTTAACATATGTGTAAGTTTAAAAAAAATGAACAGCTGTCATCCCACTACCCAGTTTAGGGAACAGAACATTCCTAATAACTTTGAAGTCATCTTTATGGCCTTTCCCAGTCTAATTCCAACCTTCCTTGTCATGTCTTCTCCCCAACTATCTTGAATTCTTTGCTTTCCTTTATAGTGTTACCATATGCATCCCTAGTCAATACAGTATTTAATTTTACAAGATTCTGGATGGAATTACAGGTTGGAACCACATTGGAAGTATTCTTATATGATCATGAGATTCATCCATGATAGTTTGAATATAACACAATTTGTGCCTTCTCTTGTTGATGGATATCTGAGTTCTTTCCAGTTTTCTGGAACATCATCATGCACGTTTCTCTGTGTACATTTACGAGAGTTTCTATGCCTCAGAGTGGAACTTCTGGGTTGGTATATGCACAAATTACATAATGATAAACTGTTCTATATGACTGATCTAATTTACACTGCCACTAACAAGGGTAGGAGACCAGGATGCTCCACTTCCTTGCCAATACTTTTGCCAAACTGGTGCGTATAAAATAGTATCTACTTGTGATATTTGTTAAAGCTCTTTTTTCATTCTTTTGAATTAAAACTTATATAAAATGAAATGCCCAAATCTTAAGTGTACCATTCCATGAGTTTTTAAAATGCATATACCTTGTAAGCCAAACCATTACCATCACTCCTAAGAAAGTGTCTTCATAATCCTCCCCAGTCATTTCCTGCCCCATCTCACAGAGACAACCAATCTTTTGATTCCTTTCCCTCATTGATAAATTTTGCTTGTTCTAGAACTTTCACAAAAATGGAGTAATACGTATTCTTTTATATAAGACTTCTTTCGTTTAGTATAATGAGATTCATCTGTATTACTGCAGGTATCAGTAGTTCGTCTCATTTTATTGCTGAGTAGTATTCCATGTTATGAATACACCACAGTCTGTTTATCCATTCTCTTATTGATGGACACCTGGGCTGTTTCTAGTTTTTGGCTACTATTATGAATAAAGCTACATGTACACATACTGTTTATGTCTCATGAATATATTTTTCCGTGGACTTAATAGTTTCATTTTTCTTGGGTAAATATCTAGAAGGAGAAATGCTCGGCCATCAGGTAAGTTGTTTAACTTTATAAGAAATTTCCAGATCTTTTTCCCAAGAGGTTGTATCATTTAACCCTCCCACACAACGTATGGGTTCCAGTTACTCAACAACCTTACTAACATTTGGTGTTATCAACCTATTTAATTTTAGTCATGCTAAAATGGGTGTCTAAGTGGGTGTCTTACTATCGTTTTAACTTGCATTGCCCTGATTGATTAATGATGTTGAGCACATGCTTACTGGCCATTGAATATCTTCTGTTGTGGTATGTCTGTGTTATAAAGTGTCTTTTCAAACAGTTTGTCCTCTACCCCCCACTTTTTTGTTTATGATTGCATTTCTCTTATGGAGTTGTATAAATTCTTTATCTGTGTAGCCTCCTCTGACAAATGTTTTACAAATATTTTTCTCAGTCTGTGGTTTGTCTTTTTTTTTTTCTTAATGGCGTCTTGATAAGCATAACTTTTTTTTCTTTTTTTTTGGTAAGGTCTAATTTACAATGTTTTTCTCTTATGGTTATTACTTTCTGCATTTAAATCTTTGTCTATTCCCAAGTCATGAAAAAATTCTCTAATTCTTTTTTCTAAAAGTCTTATGATTTTAGCTTTTATACTTAGTAATATAATCCATCTCAAATTAATTTTTGTGCATGGTACAAGGTAGGAATTGGGATTTATTTTTCCCATATATCAACTTCTTCCAGCACCATTTATTAAAAAACTTTCCGTTCCCTACTCGGTTGTTTTGGATCGTTGTCGAAAATCAAATGACTATAAACTGTGAGTCTATTCCGGCCTCTCTATTCAATTCCACTGATTCATTTGTTGATCCTTACAGCAGCACCATGCTGTCTTAGTTATTATAGCATTATGGTTGTTACAAAGTCAAATCCTCCAGCTATGATTTTAAAATTGTTTTGGATATTCTCAGTCTTTAGCATTCCCATATAACTTTTAGAATGTTTGTCAATTTGGTGGGGGCGGGGAGGGGGAATGCTTGTAGGATTATGTTGACTCTATAGATCAGTTTGGGGAGAACTGTCATCTAATTGAGTCTTCTGATCAGTGAACATGTCCTCTCTCTTCATTTATTCAATTCTTCTTTAATTTTTCTCAGTAGTATTTTATTGCTTTTAACATAGAGGTTTTACATGTCTTTTGTTAAATTTGTTTTTAAATGTACTTTTATTTAAAATGGGATATAGGCTTATTATAGGCTCAATTAAAAATACTCACTGTTTATGAGGGCTGCTCCATTATATACTCACTCTTTGGAAATATTAAATACATCGAAATTCTGAGCAATTCTGTTTAATAGTACATACTGCATAGTAAGCAGGACAAGAATTTCTAAAAATGAGACAAGGACTCTCTAACTTGGCAGTAAAATAAAGGAATGGATTTAATCCAAGAGCATATGTGCTGGAAAGAGATCAGGAAATTTCTATAATCCACTCTCATTTTAAGTATATTCTGTGATGGGGCAGGAGGATGATGGGTTAGATATACGATCACTTCTGTCTGGAGTTGCACTGATTCTTTAAGCATAAGGCTCTTGTTACCTAACTATTGTTCCAAAGCCAATTCTTTCTTGACTTCTGGCCCACATAATCATGACAAGGGGTTTCAAGAAGAGCAGAGAAAGAAGTATTTAGCTTTGACTTTTGAATAAATATAATACAAGCTCTTTTTTCTCTGCTAAAGACAGGCCTGTATCCAAAGGCTCTTAGATTACTCACTCAGCTTTCTTTCTATTATGACTTGTTTCACTTATTCCACTTAACTGTTGTTACTTTTTTCTCATTCTCTGCTTCTTTTTGGCATCACTAATTTCATTCTTCGTATCTTCACTGTCTGATTCTTCAGACTTCTGTATTTACCAGGATCTGAAAGAATACGGAACAAATTCCTCATCATCGCCACCCCAACCCTAAAAGGCATCCCCCTCCAGCTTTGGCCTTTGTTTGCCTCTTGCTGGCTTCTCTTCTGGTTTGCTTTTTTAATGACATCTGTCCATATGACTTAACTTCTTCCTACACTCTTCTTGGTCAAATCTGTCTTCTTCCTGAAGCTTTCTTTTGCTTTATTAAGGATGACACTACTATGCTCCTCTTCCTTAGTATCCTTCACGACGGATTTCTACATTGGTGAACTAACTTCTCTTCTTCACTAAATGTTATTTTCTTCTTCACTTAAAATGTTTCATCACTTTTTTGCTGTTTCTGTGACTTTCCCGATTTTCTATGCTCATCCTTATTAGGAGCAGACTGAGTTTTAAGCCTTTTTGTTTGTACTTTCCATTTTTCTCAGCTATCTCTCTTCCTCCTCCTTTTCTCCCTCTTCGTTATTAATACCACCAGCCAGTTTGTCCCCTTTCTCTCCTCCTTCTGGTCTCTTTCTACCTTACTGAAGGATGGACGTTTTCTCACTGAAATCAGCTCTAAATTCTTCCACTGAGTCATTGGTGGGGGAGAGAGTCCCAGACTTATTAATAATTCTTTAGCCAGTTATTTCTACACTTCCTAAAAAATCTTATGCAAGGTATCATAGCAAGGCCATGAGACAGCATATTTGGGTAAAGGTAACTTGTTCAAATCAAATATTTCTTCATCCTTCATTAGGCATACTAACATAGGTAGGAAACAAAACACCTTTGAGCCCTTTCTTTTAATTGTTGATCTGGGGCTAAAAATGACTCCAGGTTTTGTTTTGTTTTTTTTCTAGATGTCCCTATGTTTTTTCTGGATTGATTTTTATTTCCTTTATAGGCACTTTGTTCTCAAGAAGTTGCTGTACTATCCTTTTTTCTTCTGAGGGAAGCAAAACTAATAAAGCTTCATCATCTACTTGGCAGGTCTATCTACTCTGTGGATATGAGTTGGCATCCTTTGGACAATCAAACCAAAGAACCCAGTTCATAGCCTGAATATCCAATACCCTGGCTGCGGTATCAGTAGCAAAGAGCACCATTAGTGCTCTTGCAGATAAACTTATTATAGACTTCTATTCTTCTCATCTGCATATAAGTCAAGAATGGAAATACCAGGGTATAAGCAGGAGAAAACTCGGTTTAGATACTGAACTTCTTTACAACTGGAAAATAAAAATATAATAAATACTCTTCTTCAGATGTCTTCACAAAAAGAAATATAGAATACTTGTTTTTTTACTACAGCTCACAAACTATATTGTTCTATTCCAAAGTGACGGGAGTGTTATATTTTACTTTTTTCACTACCCCAAACATATTCAGAGTTTTTCATACTCAAGCATACCTTTTACAGATTTGACTTATTTTGCCTGAAAGAAAGCAAAGTATGTTTGTTGGGAAGGTTTTTGATAATGGCATTAATAGTATCAGCCAAGTCTATGCCCAAGATGCTACTTTGTCATGAACTAATCTTTTGAGATTGGTATGGACACTTATTGCTTCATCTTTATGTTTAAATAGCCAAACTTGTATGCAAACAAGTATATTTATATGGTTGATCTACTCAAACATCTTGTCTCAGATCCTTTCCGTCAATGAGGAGATTACTGAAAAGTCCACTGTTCTTCCTACTCCTTGGAAAACCCAAAGGCCTGAGAAATAGATCAGTTCTCTCAGAAGTAGGATTATCAGAATCCTGCAAATTCTATTACAGATGATAAAAAGGTTCCACCACTGGGAGAAGGAAAAGTCAACGTCTTGCCCAGATTTTGTTCTGACAGCTCCAAGTATAGTTTTACCTTACAAAGCCAGGTTAAAAAAAATAAAAATAAAAATAATTCGATCTTTCAGTATTACCTCTATAAAGGCTCAAAGGAATAATTTTTCAGAAAACATTTAAGTTAAAAACTATTTGCCTGTTGATTTAAACTTGAAGAACTGTTTAGATGGATATAAAAAATCTGTAAGTTATATATTCTCTTCTTGAAAATCTTTTAAGTATATTCCATTATCTTGCATTGCATGAGATCTGAGGACCACGTAATTCCTCCTTTATAAATAACTCAATGTATTTGTCTGGCTCCCCAAAGGAATCTTTCTTTGCTTCTGATGTCCAACAAATATACCAAAGACACAGACACACAATCTGCCCTTTCAATATTCAGATTCCAGCTTTATTTCAGAAAAGCTTAACCTTTAAAACACTGGTTTTACTTCATTAGTTTGGGTGTCTTGTTGTGTTTACAATTATACGTCTGATGGATCTGCTCCACCTGTCTTCTATATCAGTGGTCCACAAATTGAGGGACATTTGAGGCTAATGAAGGCTTTCCAAGAAATATGTGGGCACAGATAGTTTTAAGGTAACCAGATCTTTAACTTTCATTCTTCCTATTATTGATCTTTCTGAGAATACACCTACAGCTAAGGTATAATGCCATCCTCTTTCTTATTTCCTCTAACCCTCCTTCCCCTCCTTCACAATCACTCTTTCCCATTTAACAAAAGAAATGCGTGCCACTCACTAATCCTGTCTAGTGCATTTCCCTGGAATATAAAAACCCTCCTGGATACCAAACCAAACCTGTAAATCCTCCTTTAATCAAGGCACTAAGTAAGAATTTGTTCTTTCCTCATCATATATGTACATATAACACATATATTTAATTAAGAAATGAAGTATGTGGGCCCATGTTAGTATTTTATAAGTTCAGATGTATAGTAGGATGAAGCAGTAGTGAGGGCATTTCTACTTAAGAACTTTACCTCTTCCATACTCTTATAATTGTAAAAATCACCTCTACTGATTCGCAAAGACTTTAGTGAGTGCAAAGAAATACTGAAGGCAGCCATACCTGATTGTATCCAGGAAACACATGGTAAGGCTCTGTGCCTTATCTATTTATCTCTATTAGCATTAGAATTCAACTGTGTGATGGTTGTCATGGAGACATACATTAACATATTTATTTGAATTGAAAAATCAAGCTGTACTTTTATTGAGAAAAAGAAGTCTGATTTGGAAGATAGGTTGGAAATTGAAGACCGGCTTTGCAGATTAGATTAAATGGTAACCATTTCCCCTAAGTTGAGTGATCTACACTTATAGCTGCAAGGTTTTGATAAAAACGTATTTTAAACATATGTTAAAATTAAAAAAGTTCTCTAAAAACTCATATACTGGTATATATGTATTAAAATTAATACTGTTTCTAAATGTCCCTTACTAAGTATATGGGGTTAAACAAAGTGCCTTTAAGTAAAAGAGTAATAAGTACAATAGTCATTTGATAAATCTTAGTTAAGCCTTTTTGATAAACTTCTGCAAACTAAGAAAGTGATAAT